>NW_020664444.1:10786622-10899223 GCF_002925995.2 Terrapene triunguis
CCCCCCCCCCCCCCCCCCCCCCCCCCCCAGCCTTGTGGCACCCTACTTACCCTGCAGCTGCTCTCAAGCTGCTGTTATATAGTTTGATCCAGAAGTATATCACTTCAGTGCATATGTATTCTTCTCTTATGAATGATACTTAAAAGCATATGGTCCTCTTTGATTATCTTGACAACTGGACAGAAGAAGCAGCGTGACTCATCATGAGTGTTGACCGCTTGCCAGAATGCTCTTCTCAGGGACATACTGTCTGACTGCCTCTGGTTGCCGAGAAGATATCTGCAGTTCTGTGGTGCTAAGTGAAGGAAAGTGTCTATTTAAAACTATACAGTAACCCCTCACTTAAAGTCGTCCCAGTTAACGTTGTTTTGTTGCTGATCAATTAGGGAACATGCTCGTTTAAAGTTGTGTAATGCTCCCTTCTAATGTCATTTGGCAGCCACCTGCTTTGTCTACTGCTTGCAGGAAGACCAGCCCCTTGCAGCTAGCTGGTGGGGGCTTGGAACCAGTGTGGACCGGCAGCCCTCTATCAGCTCCCCGCTCCCCTAAGTTCCCTGTGCAGCAGCTGCCTGCAGTTCATCTGTGTCCCTCCCCCCACTGCCATGTGCTGCTCCTGCCCTCTGCCTTGGAGCTGCTCCCCAAAACTCCTGCTTGCTGTGGGGTTGGGGTAGGGGGGAGGGAAGGAAGAGAGGCGCTAATGTCAGGGTGTCCCCCCTGCACACCACTTACCCCATCTTCCATAGAGCACAGGGGTCATACCAGGGAGCTTGCAGCAGCTGCCTATCAGCAAGCTGATCTAATTAACAAGGCAGTATACTTAGGGGAAATGCGCTTCTCTCCCTCCATTGCTGCTGCTGCGGGGGTGTGTGTGTGTGTGTGTGTGTGTGTGTGTTAACCCTTGAGGGCTCAGCCAAATGCTAGTTCATCATTTAGCAGTAAGGGAAATATCCCACCCTCTGACTCCTCCACCTCAACCAAGCTTCACAATCCTCATCACTGTGTACCAGTATTAAATTGTTTAAAACTGTGTGTGTGTGGTGTGTGTTTTTTTTTTTTTTTGGTCTGGTGAAAAAAATTTCCCTGGAACCTAACCCCCTCATTTACATTAATTCTTATGGGGAAATTGGATTCGCTTAACATCGTTTTGCTTAAAGTTGTGTTTTTCAGGAACATAACATTGTAGTTAAGTGAGGAGTTACTGTATTTCCCTTTAGTGTAGCTTGCTGGAGGCCCTAGTCATTTCCAGCAATTGGTGAGGAGCCTGCACCAGGCCTCTCAGCTGTATAGCTTGCTTTGCACAGTCTGCAGTGCTGAGACAGAAGTGGTTAATGAGGCTTCCAGTCTTGTCAGTGCTGCAGAAACAGTCTCCAGCTGTGACTGTGGTGGGTCTTGGCTGGCTTTGCTAGCTTTGATCTTGCTGCTTCCTGTATGTTACAAGCGCTACGTGGTAAAGGGTTTTTTGTTTGTTTCTAGATTGGAAGGCTCCTGAATGCGAAGTATCAGTTGGCTTTGTCTTGGAGCTTAGTGTGTAGTGTAGACTTATCCTTTTGTGAGCTGTTTTTCCTCCCTCTTCTTCGCCCCCCACTCCCTAAGGGAGAGAGCAGATGGGAAAAGCTTTTTTCTTTCCTGCACCTAAACAAGCTTTACCTTTTTGTGCTTCCCTCCCTTCCCCCCCCCCCCAAATACCCCATGCCAGAAGGCAAAGAGAAAAATTCCTTCCTATACAGATACAAATGCTTTTGAAGGGGAAGTTCTGAGGATTTGTGCCCATTTCAAGTGAAGAGTGCTGCACTTGATTGTTACAGATATACTGTGTCTAAATTTCTAACAGCCTGCTACACTGTTCATTCATGCTGGGTCACTTAAATTCCACATAGTCAGTAGACAGATATGGGGTCTGTGTTATCTCTCCTCCCCACTCCAGTCCTCCCATTCATAGTTTAAAATAACCTAGCATCAGAGAACTATTGCTTTTTCTCTTCTGTTTTCTGTTTAAAACCTGGCATCTTCCTCCAGAGTAGCTACCCTATTAAAGTTGGCCTTATATAGCTTATTTTAAAAGAGAGGGTCAAGTGGGCTGGCTTGCAGTGGATTTATGTGTGTTTCTTCTGTGGAAGGTCACCCATCAGTGTAGCTAGCAGGTTGCATTTGTGCAGTGTAGACTGGTAGAACCATTATTTGTATTGGTGGAGTTAACCCCTGTGCGAAACCCATGTGTTGTTCCCCCTGTGCAAACAGTAAGTATGCTTGCCTACCCCAAGGGTTTGCAGCCACACCTGTGGCTGGCCATGGAGGATTGCAGTTGGGGCAAATCCCAAGTGTAGACTACTCCTAAACTTTCATTTAAAAAGTCTCTCTTGCCCTTTGGTTGCAAAGATCATCCACAAAAAGTGAACCAAGTGTAAACAGTAGTGATAGCCTGAGACAATACTTGTGAGTGCTATGAATTGCCCTGTTCATCTTAATGGTGTGTTGGCGCTGAAGCCTAGTTGTAGTAACTTTTAAACTCTTAACAGTATCACTGCTGATAAAATTATTATCCCTTAGAGTGCTTTATGAAGATAATCATGATAGACTGTGCAGAACGTCTTATTTTGGGGTCTAAGTGGGTAGAGATGGGGAATATCCATTACTCACTTTTTTCTAATTTAATCCCTGAAGACTGTACTGTAAGAGCTGATATGGCAATCTTCTTTATTCTTGAGAAAGATCTTTAATGAACTTGGGGGAGGGGGATATTTTGGTACCTTGGTGGTTGCCATTTTGGGGATTGCCTCTTTGACGTGCTAATGCCATGAGAGAATGTTGTTGAATTTATTCCCACATTCCAATTAAGTTGCCTTTCTACTCAACTAACCATACCACGTTGGTGTCTTGGTGTTGACTTCTGAATTCCTTTCAAATTAAACAGCCTCATATAAACTGCTTTAATGCTGTGAAAGTTATCCCTGAACAGAGAGTAGACAGCAGTGGACCTCTAGCAGATTTAGATATAGAAATCTAAGAAGGATTAAGATGAATTTCTTCAAATGGTTCCTTACAGCAGTATTGTATGTCGTCATTTCAGAGGTGAAACTTCTTTCTAGAAATGATCTAAGGACCCCCATAAACCCCATTGGCACAGCATAGAGCTCACATCCCAGGGGCACATCACATTCCCACACTTCTCTAGCCCTGGACTCTTCTCATTTCCTATCTGTCACGTGAATAAGTTTATGGTGCTCCACCAGCATCTGCTATGCGTTACTTTTGATTCCACTCTGATGGCAAGAATTAATTCCTTGTGTCAAGTCACAACTTCTTTGAACATACCCAGATGTTTGCTACATTTTGCGAATAATAACCGTTGCTGAGAGAAATGAACACCTTCTTTGATGGCATCCTTTTTCCGCTTGTACAAACTTCTGAAAGTCATAGGTTCCAAAGCCAGCAGGGATCATTGTGGTGATCTAGTCTGATCTCCTGGCCATAGAACATCCCCAAAGTAATTCCTGGATCATATATTTTAGAAAAACATCTGATCTTGATATAAAAATTCAGTGATGGAGAATCCACCATGACTCTTTAACCACAGGAACAATTTACAATTACTCTCATTGTTTAATGTATGCCTTATTTCCAGTCTGAATTTGTCTAGCTTCAACTTTTAGCCATTGGATTGTTATACCTTTCTGCATTAAACTGAAGAGCCTGTTATTAAATATTTGTTCCCCATGTAGATATTAAATTGTAATGAAGTCACTCCTTAATCTCTTTAGTCCTGCCATATAACACATGGTTGTAGTCTGCAAAGTGATTGGGTAAAAATAGCACCACTCTGTTTGGCAGATCTGCTCCCTACATGAAATCATCATCTGCTCAGTTTAGGGGCAAAATAGATCTTACTGTTTTTTAATTCCCATTAGCCCTACTGAACCATCTGAGCTAGGGAAGTGAGCTGGATTCTTTTTCCCCCTGTGCCTAATCAACAGCATTGCTACAGCTGTGCAAAATTGTTTGAAGGCAAGGGGTGAGAGAGATCACAAAAGGTATGATTTGTCCTGCCAAAGCTTTTTAGGGGAGGTGATGGGAAATAAGGAAGAGCCCAGCTTGAATCTTGTGTAATGAGGTGAGTTTGTAGGACTGGTAACTAGAATGTGTCTTTTTTCCTTGTAAACTGGAACACCGTTAATGGTGGCAAACGTCAAAACCCAAAGTGTGATAGTTGGTGGGTTGTTTTTTTTTTTATTAATTATTGCTCTTCAGAGTAGATCTGCACAACCAAAACTCCTGTTGTGAAGACTATACAGTTTCCATCACTCTTCTGTGGAAGCTTTTTCCTTTTGCGTTTGTTACAGGAAGAGATCTATTCAAACCACTTCCCTTTCAGTTTCTCTTGCTAAGCCTCCAAATAGTGAGGTACTCAGTGCTGAGAAATGTTTTTGTTTTTAGGTGGAGATGCCATTAGCAGAGAACACAAGGTATATTGGAAGAACAGTCACACATGCACGCACGTGCGCATGCACTAATTAGATCTGCAAGTGCATGCATATATTTAAGACACATTGTAAAGTTGGCTTCTTTCCACAGCAGAGCTTTTCAAATACTGCATATGGTACTGAATCCTTGAAGATACTCAAAATGCAGCCTAATTGTATTTAAAAGGAAACAAGCTGAGCTGTATTATCTACAGCGGTCACACGTATGGAAAAATATCTTCTTCACTGATGGATTTCCGTTCAGCTAATTTTCCGTGACTGGATAAAGCTTGTTTTGTTTCTGTCCCATACAGATCTGGCTGGCTGCCCTTGCTCCTTCCTTGTTTTTTTGTTTAAGGCTGTCCTCCAGTCCTTCATATTTGACTTCCAGATAGTGACCTTCACAGGCTGTTTCCATTGGGAAAAATCATTGACTTTTCCACCTCTGCCCACTTTGGGGAGAGCCCTCTCTTAAAGGACCCATCTATGCTGGGGCTCAGTGAGTAGTTTAAACACCGTTCCAGCTAAAGTCATCTTTTAATCATTTGGTTGGCCACAGTGGAGGGGAACACACTGCTGTGATCCTGAATTTGGTCTTGGGCCCCCACCCTTACCAGTAGGAGGGCAATTTTTATACAGAGTTCCCTGGGAAAGGCATTCTGGGCTGACCAAAGGAGCAGGGATGACTGCAATTATGGAGAGCGGCATCTAGCCATCTCTGCTGGATGCAAGTATGCCATAGTAGAGGGCCCTTGAAGTTATGCGGTGTGGTGCATGCTCAGGTCGAAGAGGGTTTCTAGGAGGATCCCATACTCCATGAAGACAAAAACAGACTCTGCAGGAGGGAGAATAGGTTAACTCTTTTCTAGCCTCCAGTAGCGTCTGGACCGTCCATTAGGTATTCCTTGTATACCAAGTGCTATATCTACTTCCTTCAGACCTCAGCAGTGCCTGCCCTGTAATTGGAATGGCAGGTGGTCTCCCTAATGACAACATTCTGTGTGTAGTGACAGACAGCTAGCGCTTCCAGAGGGGTGTAGGGAACAATCCTGCATTGGCAGGGGATGGCGTAGACTACTAAGTCTCTGCAATTCACCTTGTCCCTTGCCCCAATATGCATGACATTGGTAACTGGCCAGAAGGGCTGAGTGTTTTCACACTAGTAACTGGACTAATGTCATGAGCCAAACCTCCTCCTTCAGTGAGAGTAGGTGGTAACAACTCCTGGCACACATAGAGATTTATTAGTTATTCACTCCAGAACTACTCTCTTCTTTTATGTGCGGAGTCCATGGGTCTAATAGATGCTCAGAGGAGTCTACCAAATTAAGAGGTGAAGAGCTGAATCAGTGGCTAGCTCAAAATGAAATTCCATATGTATCTGGATTTGTGTGCGAGCTAAAGCATTGATTTCTTACATCTGGAGTCTTGGCTTCAAATTCTGGCTTTGGTACAGAGTTAGTTCTAGGAATGTGCAGACACTGGATGTGTGTGGTACCTCCTCCCCGGTGACCCAAGGGCTGGGACTGGAACTGGTAGAAATTGAGGTGCCTCTTTTTAATTCCCTTTTTAAATGTTTAGACTGAAGAGACTTACAGGCAGGGGGTTGGTTTGTGGGGCAGGAGAGGAGTGGGATTAAGCCACTGACTCCACCCAGAAGTAATTTTTCCTTCCTTTAAGATATTTAAGACTGCTAGTGTTTGGATCATGTGCTTGGGTAAAAATGACTTGGTACATTTCTAGTGCTTTATGTACACAACAGGCAGCTTGGCACCACTGAGTCTTGCCATTGAGACATGCAGGCTTGGAATAGCAGAGTTGAACTCCATTAGCAGAGCTGTGTTTGTGGGGGAAGTGTTGGCAGTGGAGCTTGCACTACCTGGCTAAAGCCTAGTGCTTGTTTGTCTCTGACTTGTATGGACACTAATACTTTTTCTTTTAACTGGACTAACAGCACTGCTGTCCTTGTTGCGGGTCTCCCTGAGTGCACCCCATAGGTGTCAGGCCTCAGTCTCTCAACTTGCCCACCCTTACACCAAGACTTGGGTTACAGCCCCCTGTGTACCAACCCTGACTTTCAGCACGCCCAGTTGGCATTTAGGCCCTGTGGTTGACTTTCCCTGGGAGTTGAGACTAGTGGTTAATAGTCAGGCACCACAAAGCCTTCTCTCACAGTGTTAATATTAACAGCAGGAATACAGCTTTCAGAGATGTGGGTTAAAGGTAACACAGAGACCTAACCACGTGGCTCTTAGCAGCTCCCGGGCTAGATGCCTAGGCCTGCTTCGAGAGAACCTGCCTGCTCTCAGCTCCTATTTCTCCCAGTCTGTGTCCGCTTGTGAGCTCTTTCACTGACACCCTGGGCAGTCTCCCCTACATGCCAAAATTTCCTCCTTCTCTATAGCCTTTGAAGTTTTCTAAGGGCTTGTCTACACTTACAGCACTGCAGCGACACAGCTACACCACTGCAGCGCTTGGTGAAGATGCTGCCTATGCTGACGGGAGAGCATCTTCCATCGGTGTAGTTACTCCACCTCCCTGAGAGGCGATACCTATGTATCTGTCTGTCAGCATAGCGCTGTCTACACCTGGAGTTAGGTCAGTATAACTACATCGCTCAGGGGTGTGGCAAATCAAAAGCTGAGCGATGTAGTTATACCAACATAAGTTGGTAGCGTAGACCAAGGTTAAGGGTTTAATGCTCCCTTTGATCGCTCTTCTCAGCATGTCACCTGGTCTGGGCCTGTGAAGTCTCCTCTCCATGGCATTTGCATTTTGCAGGGGTGTTCTTTATCTGGGCCATTGTTTCACCTGTTCTTGGTTTCTTTACCTGTCCCTCTTGATCTAACTCCATAGCAAGTAACTCCTCATAAACAACCACACAGGAATCTGTACCGTATTAATAAACACACTTTCCTAGTTTATCACAACTGCTTTCCAATTTCTAGTTTGCTGGCAAACTACTTAGTGAGGAGGTTTTGGTTTTAACTTTTTAACAGAAAGTAGAACTTTCTAAGGAGGTAAAAATTCAAATGGAGGAACCATTGTGGGCCAGGAATAGATGTACTAATCCATTGTGTATTTGCAGTGTCAGAAATGGTATAAACCTGCAGTAGTTGAGGTAGGGAACTATGAATCATAGACACTAGTGACAGAAGAGACCCATTGGGTCCTCTAGGCTATCCCCTTGCCAGTGAGAGTCCCTTTATCTTAAGTATTGCAGATAACTGTGGGTTGTCCCCAAACAATGTTACCAATCTGGTCTGATCTGTACCTTAGGGAATATGGGAAAGGGGTAGCTTCTGAAGGTAAAGGCCCATTCCCCTGACAATCTTTATCCCAATCCTGCAAAAGTGGAATACAAATAACTGCTTTAACACTGATGCATCTGTTTTGTTAGATTCCTGGAAGGGAATTTGCAAAAGCCCCAGAAAGGAAATCCACCTTTTCAGTGAGAACGTTCATTTGACAAGCTGCCAGTTCTGAGCTAAGCCTCATTTAATAAACATTTTAGTCTGTGGGGACCTGTCAGTAGATGCTGAATTTGGAGAGAGTCTTATTCTTTCCATAGTGTGTGGAGGCTTTCAGCCATTATTACAGAGAAACAGGATAAGAGCAACCAATTTAGAGGGACCCCCTGCCCCCTTACAGTAAGGGAGTGTTTCCTTGCTGTAAAATGGAGATTAGAGTGTGGTAACAACTGGGGGAAAGAATGGGTTGTACTTTAATTTTAACCCATTGGAACACCAGTATTCCATTGCTGATTAATATGGCTTGGGTTTGAATTTGCAGTTAAAGAAAATACCAGCTTCATGTTAAGTGAATCCTTTGTACTGGGTGGTTTGGGTTCTTATTAGCTAACATTTGTTTTGTGACTGGGGGCCACTGGAATGAATTCTAGGCCTTGCCCCCATGTGACCTGTGGTAATTAAGGGGTCCAACCTTACCTGCGTCGCCCTTTGTTGCAGCCCTGGCGTTCTATAAAGATCTGGCAAGACCTCTGAATAGTGGAGCCCACGAACCTTTAAGCGGCAACAGTTTGTCTCATGTACACTGGCCAAACTGGAAGGGTGCTGAATGTATTCATTGTAAAATGGGGGCCAGAGTGACAGGGGGAAGCTTTAGTGATGGATGCTTTAGTCAAACTCTAACTGCAGTCTCAGGGCTTATCTATGTGCAGACACTCAGGAAAATTAATCTGAATTAATGAAAGCTGCACTTAAAGCGGACTAATTACAATGCATTAAACCTACTAAAGTGAATTAAGATAAACTATCGCATGGTCTGGGGAAGAGCTGGAAGGTCAGCTGCTTCCTTCATATTACCAGCTTTAAGAAACGGTCAGCACTGAAAGGCGATGGGTAGTGTTTGCAGTGGATAGGAGAAATGGGACTCCTACTGGGCTTTTTAATGAGCGAGGTGTGCTGGCCCTCTTTGTACCAGAGGCAAAGGTGGAGGAAATAGCTCTGGGGCTACTTCATATCCTCAGGATGTCGTGTCTCCCCCCCCCCCCCCCCCCCCCCCCGCTTTTATTTTATATCTCACGTTGCTGCTTGTAAATCCGGAAGGAACATTAGTCACAGATTGCAGGGAAAGCTTTCTTCTGGCAAAGGCGAATTATAAAGTAAACTATAAATAGTTCACAGTCCAGCAGTGATTAAACTAACTGTAGACACTTAGTTTAAAATCCATAACTGTCCATTGGACTGAAATAGTTGAATTTTAAGCAGAAGCAATTTTTAGCTCATTGGTGGAAGAGGCAATCCACAAGTAGATTGCAGCCAAATTCTTATCACTGCGCCTAACTCGGAAAGTGTGCTCATTGGAGTCATGTCTCTGTAGTTTGGCTGCACCAAATGTCACTGTAGACTGGATAGCTTCTCACTAACAGTTGTTACACTTCATCCACTGCTGTAATGCAGGTGAAGTGTTCCTGAAGTGTAGAGTAAGTGGGTGTTTTTGGTTTGGGCTTTATGAAAAGTCCAAAATGAAGATCAAGGGCAACTCTCTTGGCTTGGTGTTGAGGCCATATAACTAGCGCTATGTTTTATTGTGGTAGTGAAAATGACTGGCTCACTCATGGATCAATAGGTTGTGATGTGGGAAAGTTAGCTCTTCCAGTAAGTACTTTATGCTGTTGCTTTTCAAGGATACGTGAAGGCTTTAGTGTCCTGCTTCAGAAGATTTTAATGAAGCTCCATACTTTTCTAAAATAGTTTCCCGGGGGATACACCACTATTTAAATCTGTTTACTGGCAAATTGTGTGCCCAAAACCAACCTTCCAGACCTCTTCCTCCTATCTGCAGCAGCAATCTTTGAACAAGTTTTGTTTGCTCAGTAAAAATTATTATTTTTTTTTTAAGCAAACAAAATCCTGCCCTATAGTGCTGTAAAATCAAAAGTGGGGAACAAATAGCTGCAAACTAAATGGAAATGTTAACCCTTGCACCTGCATCATCCTACCCCCGTTACAAAGCCTTTCAAGGGGAAGGATCTCTTGATTTCAGTATACTCCGTCTATCCATAAAATGATCTTTGGGCACTGGATTGGCTTTGACTGACTAGATGGGAGCTCTTCTCTTCCAGGCCACAAGTTTAAATTCTGGTTCGAGGAGTAGTGACTGAAAGTTACCATATTGAAGCTGTTTAGCGGCCCGGGTGAGGGCTTCTCAAGCTCTCTCACAGGTAGGATCATCTTAGTTTTTCTCCTATTATCTTGTAGACCTCTTGTCCATATGCTATTACACAGATCGCTTCCCCTCCCATGCATGATGGTCAGATGTCTTTGTGGCTGTAACAACAACTCCTTATATGGAGAAGTTGCTATTAGGAAAGTATTTTGTGTATTTGTAGGGGTTTTTTGTTGCAATCTTAGCAGCTAAGAAAAAAGAGAACCAAAACCAGCTGTCTCTCTGTGGCCCGCCAGTGATCCATGGATCACAGTTGGGGAACCTCTGGCCTCAGAACAATGAGTTGGTGGTCTCAGCTCTTTCCAAAGGATAGGGGTGCACATCAATAGAACCAGTTACCCTTGGCACTAATTACCTCCCATGTTGATGTGATCTTAGTAGAGGTCAAGAAGTGCACCGTTCTGGAAACTGAACTACCCTCTCTCTTCACAGTGATGGTCCCTTCAACTAGGAATGAAGCACATGGTAGGGTCATGTGGATGATCTTGCAAGTGCCCAGATAGTGCTAGCCATCCACTGAATGGTGGCAATCTGTTGCCCCTGGTACCCTCTCTCTTGCTCTGGGACTTCTCCCTTTCTTGGCATTGAGATCTGGATACTTGTTGCTCCTGTTTATTTTGTGAATGTGACTATCAACACCAGGAATCTGACTGTCCTAGAGTCAGGCCAGCCTTTAAATAGCAGCAAGCCTATGGGAAGTACAGCAGGCTGTCCACTCCAGCCTCAAAAGATGGCAGTTCCAGGGTATTGAATCTCTCTGAAACCAGTTTCATTTGGTTGTTTCTATCCTAGCAGTGCTGCACAATCACTGCTTCCGTATGCACTGCTACTGTTCTTATTTTGAAAGTTTGCTGCTACAGTATAGCTACATCTGCCAATCTGTCTGATACTACTTGGATTTACGCTCACATTCAAGGACTGCTTGATTTTTGGCTTCTGCCAGAAGTGTCACTACAGTGGTAAAATGTTGCTCCTTCAGGCTGTCTCCAGATAAGTATGGTTCCTGCATCATTTGCTATAATGGTTCTGATAGCTTGAGGAATCTGTGCTCTCTCCATGGCAAAAAGCCAAGTGCATAATTTTAAATTTACTCAGAATAATGTGGCCTTGAATAACAGAGTCCCAGATTTAGTGTTGCAGGATAAAGTGACTAAGGGTTTTATCCAGCCTTGCAGTCCCTCTTTAAATACTAGTAGTTTAATCCTGGCAAGCAAGTACTGGCCTGTCTTCAGTTGAAGCTAGTCTTTCACTGCCATCCTGTCTCTGGGTCCTAAATTGTTTTGTTGGAAGGATTAGCAACTCCAGTCTTGTATGATTTCATTTTTTTATGGTGTACGTCCACTAGCTGAAAACAAACACTTGCTCTCTGACGTGAACATAGAACCTTGGAATGCTCCTAGATACAGACAAGTCCCATTCAGCTGAATAGTTACAGCGAAACAAATTAAAACATCACTTCACAATCCTGACTTTTTTTGCTTGGTTCCAGTCGCTTGTGTCACCCAATCTTTGTTATGTGGGAGGATGATGTCTCTGCATGCTGAGCTGCAGCATGAAACCTTCACCACTGAAGAAAGACTACGGTGTGTTAGGAAAGGGATGGATTATTAGCGAGGCTCCTGTTTCAGGCAGTACTGCTTCTCTGAGCGTATCCATTGAAGGGGGAATTTTTTTGTTTTCTTGTGCAGTTTGCCTGGGACCATACTTAAGGTGTTGTAAAGGAATCTCAGTATGGCAGGTGTATTTAGTTTAGTACTATCTGCTGGTAGATGGCAGGCCTTGGGAAGTGGGAATACAGTTGCCCTGTTGAAGACCCCCTCTGTTCAGAAACTCTTTTAACAGCACACACACCATGTGGTATGATCTAGTGACGGGAATAGAACTCTCCCTTCTGGCCTCCCCACCCCCATTTTGATAGTTTCAGCTATGTGTATGATTCTTGGTATGATCTGATATCTTTCTGTGCTGTCTTGTTAGGTATGCGTTAATTACCTGTAGTTATTTTCTTCTGGTAAATGCTGTGGATTTATTGTCAAAGCCTTGATGATTATACTGTGCTGCCATGTGGGCTACTTGCAATTCAACAGACAGGCTGTAAACTGATGCAAATCTCATGATGTATGGTTGACCAGTACCAAGTTCTGCCAACACTGACACAAGCTTGATTGGAAGTACAGTGAACTGTACAGCTTGCAAGACTTCCCAGGACACTAATGCAGCTGGGGGTAGCTATAAAACAAAAAGGGAGTGGGGAAGGAAAATACAAATCTATAAACCCTCCCTCCAAGACGAGGTTACCTTGGCATTTCGTCCATGGTGTAACAGCCCTTGCTTAAATCCACATTTCATGTAACTGCAACATTCCTCAGCTCAGTTGTCTGACCAGGTAGGAGTTATAAGTTTTTAAATTAAAAAAAAAAATAAAAAAATCAAATCTCTCTTGTAATGTAATGTAGTGTGGGATTGTAGTGAGAGAAGAAGGGGGGAGGGGAGGTGAGAGAGAGATCAGGAAGATGCCGTTGATTAAGAATCCTTTGTTTTGCCCATGCTGGTACAGATCTGTATCTAAACTGCAGTCTACTAGGACTATTGGGTCAGCACTAAATCCTTGGGCCCCATTCCAGATATTAAAGCCATTTCTAAATTTTATTTGGTTTCTGGGTAGAATTTGGATGTTGGTGACTATTAAATGCAATCAGCTGAAGTATCTCTTACTACATTAATGTGGAAAAGTGTGGATTTGATGTTAGAATGTTCTGAATGGAGCATTTTGTTTTTTGTTAATGAATCTAGTTTCACTGAGATTCTGATGAGAAATTTGGAGTGAACACTGCACTCCTGTTTCTAATTGGGTATCATTGAAGGAAACCATAGACATGAATAGAAGTAGACACATAAACTAGTTCTGATTGTGAGCATTTCAAACATATTGTATATTCCCATCTCCATTGGTATTATCTAGATAATTTGTTTTTTTTGTCTCTGTACAGTATGTGGGAGCATACAGGCCCAGCTTGAGCCTCCAAGATATTGCTGCACTGAGGATTGATTTTTTTTAAAAGCAGTGTGTCTCTTTCAAGTGTGGATAATAAATTCCACCCTCTGTTTCAAACCCACTCATGCACTTGGATTTCTAGTCTTAGTGTTGCTCTACCATTTATTTTGGAGGGAATATTTTATTCGTGAAGATTAAGAGACCTGCAGAAATAGAAACACACTCTTATACTTGTAGCTGTACAGTTCAACCAGCTGCCCCAGTACTGATCTCTGCTCTGGATTAAAGGCCAAATCTTGACTCATTCATGTGACTTGCAGACTCAGGAAGACAATAGTACCTTCATTATTTGTGGCTTACTCCGCACATTCACAAGCGGATGTGTGGAGTATCTGTTTATGAAACTAAGCTTATTCATTAAAGTCTTGTGTCCAGGGGAGGATTCTGTGACCCATTCCATGAGTGCAGAATCCCTGGGACTCAGATAAATCATCTGTCTGCCATGTATTTATGCTATGGAGATGCCTCTGATGTAACTGATTTTTTTTTTTTTTTTTTTTGGTGTGTCATCTTCCTCAGGCCTTGTTGCTGTTCGGTGGTGTTGCCCTGTCCTGCCTTGCTCTGGATCTCCTCTTCCTCCTCTTCTACTCATTCTGGCTGTGCTGCCGCCATCGAAAAAGTGAAGAGCACTTAAATGCAGATTGCTGCTGCACTGCTTGGTGTGTTATCATAGCCACCCTTGTCTGCAGGTGAGTTTACATTTTGTCTGCAGGGTAAATTAACATCACCTATTTTGTCACTGCCACTTCCTCCACTGCATCCCTCCCACACCATACATATGCTGAGCATCAGCTACCAACGCAGTGACTCAATATATTGGATACAGGGTATTGTTGGAAACAGCCTCCTCTCTTTTAGCGTACTCCTAACTTTAAAATCCAGCATAGACTTTTCTGATTGCTATTCCACACCTTACTGCATAATGGTTTGAGTCATATGATGATGACTATAAAGTGCCATAACAGCAGCAGGGTATTTGCCATTTTCTAGCAGTTAAACAAGGACCCTGTCCTGAGAGGCTTATCACCTAATTAAGATGGATGCAGTTCAAATAATTATCAGGCCTAGTCAGGAATTTACATTGGAAGCAGGTTTCCCTAAGGAAATAACAAATATATTGGGTAGGTGGATTTAGGGGGTAAAAAAGCATGGTTCTTCCTCTTGGAGTTTGGAATACTGACTTCTTCCTATGTAAATGGTATTCAGTGCTTGCAATCCTGATTGCTCCATTTTTATCCCTTTGGTAAGACTGATGCACTGCCTTAAGGATTGCTAGTGATGTTGCTAGTGTCCGCCACTAATGTTTTAATGCCAGAAACATTCGAGGGAGGTGAAGGAGACTGGCAGCAAGTGGATAATGGGGAAAGAGAATACAGTCCTATTGGATTCTGCTTTTGGGTTGGTGCAGACCAGGAACCCTGCCTTCCAAAAAGTTAGTGGCAGGAGTTAGGAAATAGAAAACTCAGTTAAACAATTTCTGAAACAAACCCGGGGCTTTATTTGGACAGTGTGTGGCAAAAACCGTACACTGCAGCCTGTGAACTGTGAGTAAGTACCCCTGCATTTAGATCAATCTCTGCCCTTTCTTGACAGCACTTGGGCTCAGGGCCGGCTCTAACTTTTTTTTGCCACCCTAGGCAAAAAAGAAGAGCGCTGCCCCGCCGTAACACCCCCCCCCCCCCCCACCCCTTCCCCCCCACACCCCCCCCCCCCCCCCCCCCCGCCCGCCCGAACCAAAACACCCCAAAAAAAAAAAAAACCCTTGAGCGCCCCCCGCCACCCCTTCTGAGGTGCCGCCCCAAGCACGTGCTTGGTTGGCTGGTGCCTAGAGCTGGCCCTGCTTGGGCTGATCAGTGTCCATACTCGCAAAACTAGTCCTGCTGTAGAGGTGATCTCCCAGGTGTGATCGTGGTGATTTATGGTTAGAAATACCATGCAACTCTACAGTATCGATTACCATGCATCATCCTGGTTTCTAACTCTTAAAGTATTCTGAGAATACTTGGGAGAAGATCATGCATTCCTTGACCATGCAAAACTACCATGTCAGTCAGATCAGGCCTTAATTTTCACTTACCTGTCCTGAACACACTGATCAGGTGCAGTTATAGTGAATCAGCACTGTAAAAAGCTAGAAGCCTGGGAGAATCATTAGGGGGCTGTTGCTTTCGTTTATTTCTCCTTCCAGTGTTTGAACTTGTGGGGAATTCTTCACTTCTGAGGAAAGCAAAGGGAGAGAAATGGGGAGGGGATTGTCTTTTTCTTCCCCCTCTTTCTCCTCACGTGGTGAGTCGGTGGCTGTTTGGACTGCAGCATTCAGGTTTGCATGGTGGCGGGGCTGTGTTCTGTGGATAAGGGGCTTAGCTGCCTGAGGAGGGATTAGCTTGTACTCTGTACATGTTCACATTTGCTCTTTCCAGGCACAGGGCAAAGAGAATCAAAACCCTCTGAAGTGCTAGAGCAAACAGTGAAGCAGAGCAGTGCGTTCTATTGTGAGCATAGAAAACTGGGGATGGATTCACCTTTAAAGGCTGAGATTTGCAATGTTTGAGAAGGGCTGGCATCTTGTCGCACAGTGGCTTCTGTTCAGAGAGTAACTGTGCCTTTCTAGGTAAATACAGATGTATTGAGTGGAAAGGGGGGAAATAATAGTTTTCAGAGAATAAATCTAAACTCCCAGTCACCTTGCTTGTTCGTGGACCCAGGAGCTTTAGCTGCATGAACATCCACTCTCAATTTATTTGAAAGTGCTGTGTTCCTAACCTTTTCTTACAGGAGCTTTAAATGATGCTATTTATAAATGTTCTGCTTCAGGCTCTTGGTAGCTATTGTTATGCAGTGTTTTTGTGTCCAAGGCATCTGCAGTAGTGAGGTTTTTAAACTGTAGAAAGGGTGAGATGGGAAATGTTGTTGTGGGTTTCGTGCCTCCCAAAGTAGGCAGGTAAAAGGTTAAATTACTGATCATACACCCCACAAAAAACTGGTGTTTGAAAGTAAGCTAGAGAGAATCTCTTCTGAAATCTCAACTAGCTGCTTCAGTGTTTGATAGTCTAGTTGTTTTTCCCAAGCATGAATTGGGAGGAGTGTGTCATTACAGCAAAGGTTTATGATTTGTCCAAGCAATATCTTCTTCTTTCCTTCCTCCTCCAGGAAAATTCTTGCTAGACTCTTCATTTATTTTACATTTGCCCCGCTCCCACCCCACCGAATTGATAACTGGCTAGCTTATGAAGCAGTAGTTCATAATCACTGGTGGTGATTGAAAGTGCTGTCCAAATGCTGCTTTCTCTCTTGCAAAGACAGCATCTGCTATCTTTGCAACCTGCAGCTCTGGTAAGTTGCCTGTTTTTCAGATGTCCTGCTGCTAGAGGTGGCAGTACAGGAGAGTTTATGGCTGGCTAAGGAACACAGTATGGACAACCCTTTGCTTTCTCTGCACTTTAAAAAGGGTCTAGATGTCACAGATTAGCTTGTGGTGCTAGTCAGAATAGTTGACTGGGTATATATTCTACCGCAGGACTCGGAAGAACTAAGGGTGGCAGACCGGCAGATGCCAATGTATTTTAGGGTGACTGGAAATAAGACTACTCCAGATGTCTGTCTTCCAGCACCTGGAGAGAGAATATGTAATCGACCTCTGGCTCTGGCTTGTTCTAGGATGATTACAGAGAAATTCTGCTCATTTAGCAAAGCTGGCCAACATGGACTATAGATGTGAGGAGTGGATGCAAAGATGAAAATTTATAGCTTGGCTGTTCAGACAGTGAAAGGTTCACAATGTCTAATCATTGAATCTCCTTTCATTTTTTATTTGAAAGGAGATTCAATGATTAGACATTGTGAACCTTTCACTGTCTGAACAGTCCTCCTACCTGAGAATTAGCTAACTTTGGACTATATACGCACTCCAAATAACATTGCTAGACTTGCTCATCTGAGTAGTATTTTCTTCCCAGAAGGCCAGTTGCTCCATGAGCTGCCTTTGTCACTTCTGAATACTTAGGAAGCCTGGTGATCAGTCTCACATTGGGGGCATGAGTGGTGTTTCTCACTTCAAGCCCTGCACCCTGAAGGCCCAATATTACAGTAGTTTTCCTCCTGGATAGGAAAACTGAATGAGACACACCAGGGGTGTAGTGAGGGCCCTGATGCAAAAATAGATTAGGGGCCTCCTTCCCAATTCTGAAATCCTCAAATGTTGCTTACCTTTACCAACATGGAAAATCAGAACGTACCTGTCTTATCCATAAATACCCCAACACAATATGCAGGCTGTCTAAACACACAAGTTCTCTTTACACGTTTATACAAAAATTTCACTGTTCAGTGAGCTAGTGCTAAATTTTATGGTGCAGGAGCTCTGCAGACATGATCTCAAGTTGGTAATTCTGTCAGTGTGAGTGTCTCCAAAATCTATCTTGTTTGGATGTTTTCGTAAGATAAAGCACCTATATTCAAAACCTAACTAACACTTTACCAGTAAATTTTATCTAATGGAAAAATCTGTGCAACAGCAGTTGAGACTTCATACATTAGTAAATATACATATTGTATCAACATAAAACACCTGGAACTCCGCTTTTATGTGCCGAACTTCTAACTAAGTAGCAAAGCATATCCAAAGCATACACGTAGTAGGTCAAAAAGCCTTAGAGCTTGCGTCACCATTGTTCCTCCAGTTTCAAGTTGGTGCAGCTCTACTGGAACTAACTGAAGGGCACTACCGCTGTAAAAGATAGGGAAGTAATTCAGTGGGGAATCAAACCCCAAATCTTCATACCCGCACCAACAATTTTGCCCATGGAACACTTGCCATTTGAGCACAGACAGCATTTGCTTTGTGTTCACAAATAATGTGGCTGGGCACTAAATGCAAACAAGTGGTGTCATAAATGTGCTCTCTGTGTCACAAAACCAAACAAGGATCCATACTGCCAAGTTATTTAAAAAAAAAAAAAAAAAAAAAAAAATTAAACCCACAACCTCCTCAGCACTTTTATAGAAATTTTACCTGACCTAGATAAAGAGCCAGACCTCACCAATATCTCACCTCTCTAAATACCTCTAAGGTATGCTATTCGGGTAGGGTTTGATCCTACCCTAATGAGGCATGGGTCACTGCTATGCTCCAGTTACTTTTGGGCCACTCCATAAATCCAGTTTAACTGGCTAAACACGCTAGGTTGACAATGGAAAATCGTTGTCAGAGTTGCATAGGAGCTAGAGTGCACCTGTGAATCTAGCCTACTTAGGAGAAGCACTTTGTAACAGAATAAAGAGATTAACTCTGATCAGGGGCTGCACATGTCCATCACAACAGTACCTGAGTTCCCCTGCCCCCTTGTGCGGGCCCTGCATCTTTTTGGATGAGCTCCTCACTATTGAAGCAATGGCCACAGTCTGAATCCAGAGCAAGGGCCTGTGGGGACAGGCATAGGGTGGCAGGTGTGGTCTGAGCATCACCACAAGCAGCTCACGCTGCGGTGGGATGTGGTAGGTGCAGGAGTGCTTCTGTGGGAACCCAGCTGGCTGGGGGCCACTTCCTGCCCTGTTTGCCTAAAGGTAGACTGGCATAACTACAGCAGAGTGGCCTCTGCAGATTGGGCTCCCATAACCTCCATGGGCTCTAATGTGACTACCTCATTGTAGCTTTGTCCCTGAGATACACTGAGCCTGTCCTTGCGGGGAGGAGTCATGCTGAGTGGTACAAAGCATGTCTCCTTCACACTGTGAGGTGTGGGAGTATTGAGCCCTAGAGCACAGTGCTCTGAGATTGGCAGGTCTGCTTACACTCAGCCACAGAATATACTTCTTCAGAACCTTCCTGTGTTCTCCAATGCATATCTGGTTTGTGTAATGGGACAAATATTTACATTCTAATGCAAAGAAAAGAAATTTTCCAGCAGATAGCAAATAGTGCCTCCATTTACACAGCCCAGTGGCCGGCGTCGCTCTCTCTCTCTCTCGCTCTCTCTCTCTCTCTCTCTCTCTAACTGCTCCTATAAAACTTCAGGCAAATGCTTGCTAAGACACAGACTCTTCAAAAGTGGTTTCTAATTCTGTTTCACCATTTTTGGGTACCCAAGCTGAGTTGTCTTGAGTCCAGTTTTCAGAGTGGCACATCCACAGCTGCAGATGATTTTACTTGGAGTTGTCAGCACTCTGCATCTGTGTTGAGACACTTAGAGGCTGCTTTAGATGGGCACCCAAAATCCGACTTCCCACAGTGGTGACTCCTACAGCTCCGTCCTGCAGGGCTGCCTGGATTCTGCTCCTTGCTGCAGGGGGTCACACACTCAGGTTTGGCCCAGCCACCCCTCTGTGACAATGACAGGCTGCCAGTGGGGCCAAATTTGAGTGAGTGGCCCTGCGACCATAGCGGTCACAACACTTGGAGCGGGGAGCCACCCCCAGCCAGCCCCACAGGACAGGCGCCACTGCTATGATACGCACCGTGTACTTTTTTAGCAGTTATTACATTAGTGTCTGTTAGATAATCTAGGTAAGAATATTTACTAAGACAGATCTTTTTTTGCTAGGATTCCCCAGTGGCATCCCCATTACTTTCTCGCTAATCTCAAGCTGCCTTCCCCTGACCTGTGACAGCTCATTCTCTCTCACAGCTGGGACCAGAGCACAGCAACCCTTGCAGGCACTGAGCTTCCTTCCCTCCATTGTGGTAGGAAAAGGAATGGCAGGGCCGGCTCCAGGCACCAGCCCAGCAAGCAGGTGCTTGGGGCGGCAATTTGGAGGCAGATCCCTCTCGGAGGGAAGCACCTGCCACCGAATTACCGCCAAAGAAGAAAGCGACGTGGTGGAGCTGACTCCGATCGCAATTGCTTGAGGCGGCAAAAACCCTGGAGCCGGTCCTGGGGAATGGACATGTTGTGAAACTTGCTTCTGTAAAAAGAACTTCTGTATTTCAGTGGCTCTTACTGACAAAGAACAGGATTGAATAGTTCTTCTTGGTGGTGTAATTAACACCGTCTTTAGCCCACAGTGGATGTATGACAGACATCTTGACTTGCAGACTTCAGTGGTATCTTTAATTTTGAATTTCCTTTATCCTCCAATCCTGATATTGAATGTCTTAATAGATTTCCTTCTATGGAAGTTGCTGTCTCTTGGTGGGAGAAGGGCACTCAAGTGAACATCTGCCTCCTTTGTCAGGGAAGCAAGAGACTAACCACTGTTCTAGTGCCGCAGCTCTAGAACCCTCTGACGGCTTAGCGTATGTCTGTCTCTTACGCGGCTGGCTGCTCAACTGCCTAGTCAGTATTTATAAACTGAACAGGGTACAGTAAAACTGGCTTAGGCACCTGGCTGTGCCCCATTATTAAGTACAAAGTGTCTGCTACTCCTTAAGGGTGCTGTTTCTGATCTGTTTTGATTAAAATGCTGCTGTGCAGAGAATACTGAGAACCAGGCAGCTGACTCCTGCGCTGATCAAGTCTGTTCTGGAGGAGTGACTCTAATGCAGCTGTAGTTTGCTGCAGAATAGTGGTCCTACAAAAACCGTAGGGATCAAATCTGTGCTGCTCCATTCTTAAGAATGGTCTAGAACGGACTCAATTTAGACAACAAAACAATCAGGAGACTTTGTCTCCGTTCTCGGGGAGGGTGCGATCTGCTCAGTGTCTGGTGCCACCCCCCCCCCCCCCCCCCCGCAGCTACTTTCCTTGGCTACTAAGCATGGGGTTGGCGGGGGCTGATGTGCGTAGTGCAGTGACATGGCTCCAAGCTTCTTCTCACGCAGGACACAGCCCTGGACTGTCCGCTTCTAGTTTGCTTTGCTCATGACTAACGCTCATCCTGGAGTTACAGCTACTGTCAAAGATAGAAATTCCAGCAGGGGAGGAATCTGGAGGGTTTTCGCTGTATAATTACCAATTCCATTTACATGATGAAAGTGCTTCTGTGGAAAAGTGTTCATGGGAATTGAATCTCTTTCCTGTACTAGGACTGTAAATGTCATTAGAATTGTATGCCTTCTGCCTCTTCCTGAAGCAATCAAGATGTAGGTCAGCTACTCCCTCTGTGGAAAACTCCTCAACTAAGGCTTTTACAGGCCATGCCCTTTATAATTTATGAAGGCCCTGATTGCTGGGAAAATCCATGGGACTGACACACTCATGCAGCTGCTCTGCTTCCAGTGTGTGATCTCTGCTTCTGTTTTCTGTGTGTTTGAGAACAAGTAGAGATGCAGTTGGGGCTAGCTACACTGTCCTGCTGGTCCTTTTTAACATGGTACGGCTAGGGAGCGGGGGGGCTATTTTTTTTCTGCAGCAAAGGAGGAATTTATCTGAGCTAGAAATTTGGAAGACCGCTTGGCATACTTGCCAGGACAGATCCACGTGCAAAAGTCCATTATCTCTCTCTTCCCCCCCCGCCCCCCCTGGTTCTGAAGGGTTTTGTTTGGAGTACTTCCTTCCTACACCACTATCAAACCTCCAGGGCAGTAGCTGTAACCTGTAACCCAGGGATTGGCAGAAAGTTGGTGCAGAGAAATTAGATGTCTAGCTAGTATTCAAGCTAGAGACCTAAAAACACCCAATGAAACAAATAAACATGGCATCTTGAGGGCCACCATTGCACCAGGAATCTTTCCCATCTTTGTGTGAAGCCCCAAAATCTGAAATGGGAACAGGAAGTTCAAAAAACACAAGAATTGCCATAATTTAGGCAACCTGTTGTCTAGGTTAACTACATACCTTCCTTCCTTCTCTCTTCCCGCCCCATCCTACTGGGGACAGAACTGGGTGGATGGATTTTAGGTGAGGGAGGAATGGAAAGGGAGATCACTGAAAGTGTCTCTGGTGTGATTGCCTGATGGAAGCAAGGAGGTGTCACTGACTTGGAGGAGATACCCGTCCCGTTTCCATTGCTGTTCCTTGGTTACGTGCTCTGCCTCCTTTTGGTTAATGGATTCCAAAAGAACCAATCCATGGTTTTGACTGGAAAATGGGTCTGTCTGACCAGAGCCCAGGTTATACATCAGTAAGAGTCTGAACGATCCCAAACTAAATTCTCTTGCTTTGAAAATCAACTTTTTATTTTTTCTAAACTTGTGTCCCAGTGGTTACAAGTCCCTGCTATCTTAATACCATAATCCCCATTAGAAATCTTGATGCTATGAGAGGACTGGTCAAAGTAGATGCTGATGCAGTTTTATATTTTAGAATAAGGGAGGGGGGGTTAATAAGATGGGTCTGGAGCAAAGTAATTCGTGCACAGATGCTTGAGGCATGGGGTCTCTGTCTACACGGATCCTGTCTTACTGTTGTAATGTCAGGATAACTTCTGTTACTCGGGGGTGTGAATAAGCCACCTGCCTCAGCGACATGAGGTATGTCGGTATAAGTGCTCGTGTGCACAGCGCTACGTTGGCAAGAGGAGCTCTCCCACCATAGCTTCTGCCGCTCACACAGTGGTATAGAGCGTCTTCACCAGACACGCTGCAGTGGCGCAGCTGCAGCGCTGTATGTATAGACATGGCCTAAGTAAGGCTTTTCAACAGTGGGTGTGAATGGCTTCTCCTGCATGTGGGTTGGAATGTGGCACCTATTTAGCAATGCACAGCAGTACCTCAGGGTAGTTGGGGGGACACTTGGCTAGGTGATTATAATCCAGATAGCCCATGGGGATGTTTGAATTCTGTTTGCCCTGCATCTAAGGGTACGTCTACACTACCCGCCGGATTGGTGGGTAGTGACCAATCTATCAGGGATCGATTATTGCGTCTAGTGTAGACGCAATAAATCGATCCCCAATCGCTCTGCCATTGACTCCGAAACTCCTCCACGGCGAGAGGCTGAAGCGGAGTCCATGGGGGAGCGGCGGACGTGGATCCCATGCCGCGAGGACGCGAAGTAAGTGATTCTAAGTCGATCTGAGATACGTCAACTTCAGCCACGCTATTCTCGTAGCTGAAGTTGCGTATCTTAGATTGATTCCCCCCCCCCCCGCCCCATGTAGACTGGGCCTAACTCTCGTAGCTGGGCCATAAACTACTCTTTTTTTCCTACCCCTAACAAAAGGGTGCATGTCTCTCAGCCTAGAGGCACTGAACAGAGCCCACAGTTACACTTGTAGCATATCAGATCTGATTTTCAGGTTCACCAAATCAGTCCCTTATATCTTTCCGTCTGTCCTAGTGAATAGGGATAGTGTCATTACCTCAGAGCTGAAGGCATGCTGCTCTCCTCCTGAGGGAAATCCTGGTGGGAGGGTAGGAGTGCTGAAAGAAGCAGCAATAACTTGCATAGATAAACTCTTGCTGTAAACCAGCCCTTCCTTGCTCTTCTGTCCACAGCGCTGGCATCGCTGTTGGCTTCTATGGAAATGGGGAGACCAGTGACGGCATCCACCGGCTGACATACTCACTGCGACATGCAAACCGCACGGTGGCTGGGGTCCAAGACCGGGTAAGTACAGGGAAGGACTGTAGCAAGGAAATGAGGTGTGTGAGACAGATGTTTCCATCTGTGTCTTCCCCTCTTTTGTTACTCTCTGAATTGAGAAGTGTTCGCCACAATTTCCATTAATGGGGAGATAATTTCTTCAGTCTCTATTGCTTCTAAAAATATCAAAGCAAATTAAACATGTTAAATGAAGTGTTCTCTCACGATTGTGTGTGGTTAAAAACAGCTTCTCATTAGCACTCCTCCGCCTGCAGAAGAGGTGCCAGGCCAAAAGCAGAGAACAGTAGCTCTGTAGTAAATGGCATTGTTAATAAACATGATGGTTTGCAGTATTGTGCTCCGGTTTGCTGCTTTTAGGGGCTTTCATTTTGTTACTTCTCTGCAGCCTTGGTCTGCCTATTGTTATCCCAACACTACAGTGAGCTTCCAGTGCACGCTGACTTGTAGCTTAAAAGGAAGCCGCTGCTTTACAATCCATCCCAAAGTCAAGCAAAGGAGCCTGATTAAAAGCAGGGAAATAAGCTTATGCTCTTTCCTGCCCAGCCCTGGTGAATCTTTCCTAGGTTTATGGTGGTACTTGTGGTGGCTTACCTCCATCTTCAGTGCCAAATGAATCCGAAGTTATGACTCCCTCATTGTAAGTTACCTGTGAAGATAAATGGTCCCAGAGTCTGGAAGAGCCTTGGTGCAGTAATCTGGAAATTGTCCATCACTTGTTGACAGGGATTATCCCTATCTTCTCTCTCTCCTCCTTCCCCCCCCCCCCCCCCCCCCCCTTCCTCGACCGGCGGACTCCCTTTTTAATTTGTTTTTTTTTTTTTTTTTTTTCCCCCCCCCCCCCCCCATGTTCTTCTGTCTGATCCACAGGTGTTGGACACTGCAGTGGCCCTGAACCAAACTATGGAGCCGAACCTGCTGATCCTTGAGGAGATGTTCATGAAACAGACTGATTACCTGCACGTCATCCAGAAACTCCAGGGCCTCTTGGATGATTTGGTCAGGCAAACAACAGAGATTCCTTTCTGGAAGAATGAGGAACTGTCATTAGAGGAACTGGCTGTTCAGATTGATCTATATGACTGGTACAGGTGGGCAACATGTTGGCCTGTACCACTGATGTGACATCCATATGATGTGTGTGTTGGGCCATGATGGATGCTAAAGCTTATGTCTTTCAGGTCAGATCAACTACTGAAGATTTTTCTAGTTAGTTGATCTATAGGTTTGTTATACACCAGCAGGGATTTTAGGTCTGTCTTTATTGGGATTGTTTTCCTGAGCAAGAGTGTGCTGAGTCTTGGTAAAAACCTATTAGAACAAATGTGACTTGACTTAATCAGCAGATCAGCGTTACTTTGAGCAGGTAAAGTCCATTAAGTTGTGTTGCTCACACTCTGGTGCTGGCATGGGGTTAGCTTTTTCACTTTGCTGCCTCGCTGTCTGGACGTTCTATAGATGAAGGCCTGCCACACGCTATAATGCATTCACGATACAGAGGCCTTGTTACGCAGCAGCCACTGGAGATATACAGAATTGACCATCACTATTTGGGAGAGAAATGAATAGTCTGCTCAGAGGTACTTCAGGAGTACCCTCTGTCCAGAAGTGCGCTTATTATTCTTCAGGCAGATATAGATCAAACTAAACTTCCTGGACTATTGTTGTATTTGCTCTTTCTATATAGTGTCCAGCTGCATAGACCAGTCACCTTTAAGTTTGAAGCATGTTACTGAACATCTTAATGCTTTGGTCACTCTTGCAAACACTTTCTCACGCCTGTTTACCAGAGCTAGCCAGCTGAGGACACTGTAGACTAGTTATGTGATCTGAGTAGTGCAATTCATCATTAGTAATTAGTAGTGAATTTTACTTGCTAGGCTTGACTGTGGTGGGGGAGAGCCAAGTTTCTCTCTCAAGACATGCTCGCCTATTCTCTAGACACCAATTTTTGTCTTCAGACTATGTTTCCATATATTGCAGGTGGCTGGGATACCTGGGCCTACTTCTATTCCATGTGCTGATCTGTTTGCTGGTGCTCTTTGGACTAATTAGAAATTCCAAGGCCATTCTCATTGGGTAAGTCCTGTCAGTGAGACAGTTCTTGAGGAAATGCAGGCAGAGGATTAACAATAGCTAGTTGAGTCCTTCAGACTGTGCCGTTGAATCCATTCATGGGCTGCTGAGTAGTATTTGTAGAGTGCAATGATGGCTGATCGTGTGCTTACCAATTAGAGCTATCCTCTGCAGAGCCTCTCTAAACTGACAGGGTTAGGACAACATCTGGGATACATTCACAGGAAGGTGTTTTTTTGTCAGAAGAACTCTGTATCTGTTTAACATCCAGCTTTAGTGTCAAAAAGACAAGGAACTTATTCCTGAGAGTGCCTCGATTCCAACAGTTAGCACCGGTAACCTCTTTCTGTCTCACTTACCCAAGGCAGGAAAGCTGCAGTGCATGGTACTGTCACCCCAATTGAAGACCCTCTCAAGATTAAAATGGCCTTTTAAAAGGAAGAATCCATTGATGCTCCGGATAGGGGTGTGGGGGTGGGGCTTAAATCTGGTGATTAATACTGTTAATGCAGTCTCCAGCCTTGCACCTTAACACGCATCCTGGTAGTATGCCTAATTGTCGTATTACCTTTCCTCTGGCCTTGGCTGTGACACTTCAGCAGACATGAAACTGTTTACTGTGAAGGCCACTGAAACTGCTGCGAAGCAAGAGGTGTGTGTCAGAGTAGAACTAGTCATGGGCATCAACTTTATTCACATGTACATTGCAGATATTTCCACCGTGCTGGGGCATCACGTTAAAATAAAACTCTATTGCCCCAGCCATCTTCTGACATGGTTTTCATCCTTAGTGTGATCCTAGCCAAATATGCATTTGTAAACATTATGGAAATTTGATACCATGATGGCCCCTTGGCATGATCGTAATTGTCCTAGCATGATAGTAATTGCACTGTATATTCAGCCTTGTTACCTGCCAGATTATTACATACTTGGTACGTTATAAGGGACAAAATTGCAAATGTATGCACAGATGGTAAACCCGCAGTTCAAATTAGAAACTCATTCTTTATTAGCCAGAGTCTCAAATTAAGGCATTCCCCAAAGGAAGTTCACAAAATAAAGAACCCATGTTTTACAGCCAAGCAAGATGGTGAAATGCCAGTTGTAGATCTTCTAGTCAAACAGTTACTGACCCAATCCCCTTCATTTACATTTAAAACACCAAATGCTCCATTGTGAACTGATAGGCTGAACATGTCAAAGTGTACAACGCCACCTTATCCATATGTCACAATACAGCAGAACCTTGTTAATATACAAACCTGATAATTTTCACAATCACTCTGCCCAGAAGTGGAGCAAGACTCAGACTGAATAGCAGAGTACTGTCCAGAGGTTGTGTATTGCTGAGCCTTCATTTCTTCTATGAAATAAGCCACACGCTTACTAATATAATGCAATGTATAATTAAAGCAAAACTTTTCAAAAAGTGGGATTTTTTTTTTGTATGCAATTCCCTTGATTTTGTTATGATTTGATGAATTGCAAAATGCAATAAACTATTTTGGCTCTTCTAGCCATTAATGAGGGTCTGATGTCAGTACAACAAACGAATATAGCCCTTCCCTGGTTTACTATTCAGATGATCCTAATGCACTAGGTATTTAATTTACATTAACAAAATATGGCAATGAATGTCAATGTAAATATCTCAATCATGAACAGTTTTTGTCCTTTTTTATGAAACAGCCATTATACTCTGACTTCTTGTACACTCAGACTATGTTAATTCCCAGAGGCCTGGAATTTGGGATAACTGATAGACTAGTTTACGATTACTAATGCCACCTTTCCTCTTCCCCAGATTATAATGGTACTGTTAATGTACATTTAGCGGCTTCTGCTCCTCCTCCAGCTATTGGAATATAATCATTCTGCTAGGATATCTCAACTAGTCCATTCTGGCCCAAAAGATGGAGTGCATGGGTTGGGAATCTGGGTTTCTCTTAAACTGGGGAGAACTGATGGGTTGTTTTTTGGAGGTGTGAAAGTATCTCTTGCTAGAGGATTTGTATCTTACAAAAGTGAAGGTTTAGGGGTTAATTAGAGCCTATACATACTTATGTAGGGAACAAATATTTGAGCTCTTCATTCCAGCAGAGAAAGGCATAACACAATCCAATGGCTGGAATTTGAAGCTAGACAAATTCAGTTTGGAAATAAGGTGTAAACTTTTAACAGAGTAATTAACCATTGGAACAATTTACCCAGGGTTCTGCTGGAGTCTTCATCGCGGGCAAATTTAAAATCAAGGTTGGATGTTTTTCTAAAAGAGATGCTCTAGTTCAAGAGCAATTACACCTCTACCTCGATAGAACGCTGTCCTCAGGAGCCAAAAAATCTTACCGCGTTATAGGTGAAACCGCGTTATATTGAACTTGCTTTGGTCCGCCAGAGTGCGCAGCCTTCCCCCCCCCCCCCCCCCGGAGCACTGCTTTACCACGTTATATCCGAATTCGTGTTATATCGGGTCGCGTTATATCGGGGTAGAGGTGTATTTTGGGAAAGTTCTAGGGCCTATGTTATACGGGAGGTCAGACTAGAGAATCACAATGATCCCTTCTGGCCAAGGAATCTGTGAATCTAGCATGTAATAGATGTTAACTCTTCTGACTGAGCTGTGGGCTGATACGCTGTGCACTGGATCTTATTTCCTTTGCTTCCTTGAGTACTTGACACCAGGATGACTAGGAATTGACTGACTGACTGTGGTAGAACCCACTAGCTGCATGGCTTTGTTTGGGGATGGAACGTCAGGACCATATCTAAGGAATGAATTTCAAAACTCCCTTGTGAGGTGACTTGCATGTTGCCATCCACAGGCACCATGCTGGAAAGCTGCCCGGCAGTGTCTGAATGCTGACAGCCCAACTTATTTCAGAAACCTTATTGGGATTTTCACTATTCAGATCAAAAAGTCCTGTTGTCTGTCTGTTTCCACTGCTCGTTGGAAACCTATGGTGCTGCAAAAGGGTCTAGGTAGGTTAGGTGAAGGACAGTACCTGGGTAGATCAGAGGAGGATTTGGAAAATCTAATAGGACAGCTGGGGAAGGGGGTGTGATCTAAAACGGAGTAACTTTCCAGGTAAATCTAGTCTCTTCCCCATCCCCTTTTTACTTCCACTAGCAAGTGTCAAGACCAGTAATGAAGGGGGGGGAAAAGAGGGGGGCTTTTTGTGGGATCCAGTCATGCTTGTTAGTGTGTAACACTGAACATGCCTCCCTTGCTTGTATCCCCTCTACTTTGGGAATTCAAACACTTTTACATCCTTGTTCTCATGAGATGCCAGATTAGCAATATTTAAAACAGCAGTCTTCTCCCCCAAAGAATAGGTCCAGCACAGATGGCAAGAATACAAACCTCTCCTTGCCAATGTGCTTCTAAAGGCCACTTCTAGTCTCAGTGTCCATTTAATCCTTGATTTGCCTTGCTGAGGCGGTCAGTGTCCTGCTAGGAACTGGATAGAGGCTTGTGGGGCGGGAGGTTTCCAATCAAATGATACAGGCCACTAAACAACCTCTTAGATTAACTACCTTTGGTTACTACAGACCTGGACTGCTTCAATCTTAGTGTAAGTAATGCATGCTGGTATGCAGGTTTCTGTATTCCAAATAGGATTTGCATACAAGACACTGACTGTCTGTTTCACATTGCAAATTACACAAATGAAAACTGGTTAGTTATTGCTTTTGAACTCTAAGAAGCCCTTGTTTAAAGCATTTGGGTGTTTGAATTGGAACCAATACATCAGCCATCTTATCTGTCTCTTGTTCCATCTGCAGGGTATGTCTTCTAGGGGTGCTTGCTCTAATTGTCAGTTGGGGATCCTTGGGTCTGGAGCTGGCTGTTGCAGTGGTAAGTGGCTCTGGTCCAACCTTCCCACACCCTACACTGCAGATTTATCAGGCACATGAATAAATGACTCCCAGTGCTCGTGTCTTCATGGGACTTCTGGTTTTCAGTAGCTGTCCTAGTAAATAACATCTGAAACAGGTTCAGAAATTATACCTCCATAATGCAGTTTGCTAGCTAGTATCCCAACTCCACTCTGCTGGAAGGCTGGGCAATAGATCTGTAGAAACTGCTTCTGGGGGGAGGTTGGTGAGATGGAAGACTTATGGGGCCTGACTTCTGGCATATCCCCAAACTTGAGAGCCCCTAATGGAGGATTCCCCGACACAGATATGGCTGAACCTTTTGTATGGTATAGTTGACTTTCCTTTTTCTTCTCTCCAGGGCTCCAGTGACTTCTGTGTTAACCCTGATGCCTACATCTCTAAAGTGGTGGAGGATTATGCAGTGCTCAGTACTGGTAAGTACTAGGATTGTGACTGGCTCAGATACTCAGCGTAGTAGCAGAAGCTGGCACTGAGGGTAGCGCTGGTGGCCTAGTATTTGAGGCTGGTATTAGAAATGTAGATAAAATGCTGCGAAAAGCAGAGACAATTTAAAGATCTGAAAAGCCAATACCCTACAGGAATCTTTCTCTCTTCTCTCTTTCCCCCCCCCCCCCCCCCCCCCCCCAGAATTTTTTCTCACAGACAGGCATATTCAGTGACCTCTCCTTTTTCATTCTGTATCTTCATTCTTTTTTAGCTGTGAGTGGAAATCCATAGATGCAGAAAATCTGAATTTGGGGTTTAAACTTCTGTTGGATGCTAGGAAGTACAGAAACAGCCAAGATTATTATTATTATTATTTTATTTTTATTTATTTTATTTTTTTTAAGGAGATTCTATTTCTTCTGGTCATATTCAGTTCAGCAGCCAAACAAGCCAAAACAACATTGCAGAGAGTAGTATGAATTTCCCTCATCTCCCAGAATACAGTGTTTAACTTTGACCACTTAAGTGCCAGTTTTGTTGACATTCCAGTGCTGATTGTTGTACCAGAATCATCCTAATTCGTGTACTTATCCTGTATTAGGAGCGATTACGTTTGTGTTAAAGGATTTACCAGAGACACCGGGTTGCAAGCTGAAATATGAAAATAGTATTCCTTGAAATAGTTTGATCATTTGGATAGTTGCACTCTAGCAAAAGTGATGTTTACATTAAGTGTTAGACTCCTTGCAAGACTGTGTGTGGGTTCTAGAGAACATAGTCCAGCTGGCAGCCTAGTTTTACAAGCTAACGTATTTATACAGCTTTCGTTGTCTTTAATTCTCATCTGCTTTTAAAATAGAAGGGTTCAGCCAGGTAAATAGAAAATGTCACCTTCGATCTTCTCAGCCCGCTCTCCAAATAAATTCTGCAGATCGTCCTGAAAACACATGATTAGTTACTGAAATCAAGGTTTTTCTGCCTTGGGGTCATTGCATAAATACCTCATAGCCATGGGAAGCAAGAGCTCATGCCTCTTTTATTACACTTAGCAGCCGCACAACATGACACCCTCATGACAAAGGGATAATGGAGCACTTACGCAAGCAGTGCTTTAATGGCTTTTGGATTTGAGTCCCAGTAGCTAAAAGTCCACATTGTTAAACTGCTGCTCAGAACTGTGATTCAGTAGTAGGTAGAGGAACCGATTGCTGTATGAGCCTCTGGAGAGCAGTGGCTGGCTATTCAGTTGGTATGTGATTCTGATTGCAACCTAAAGAAGAGGGATCTTTAGGGCTGGGTGAGATAATTATCAAAGCAGCATAGGGTCAGATTAACTATTTTACACATCTATCTTATGCTCTGAGTCCAGCTCTGTTTTATGGTCAAACAGTTCTAGGGAGCAGTTAGGGTATTGGCCCATAAAGAGAGATGTTGACAACTATGCAGCTTTGGTTTTGTGTTATGAAACATTTTAAAGAAGTTTCATAAGTATAAAGCTCCAAATCCCAGCCTTCTGGCTGTATGTTGCTCTTTTATGTGTGTGTGTTTCTGCTATTAACAGAGTACTGTGAAACTGATAAGGAATTAGAAACGTTACTCTGCTGATGGCTGGCGGTTCAGAGATTGGAAACAGGAAATGTTTGTGGAAGGAGGTAAAATTCTGTGTAAAACGGTCTGTTAGTATTCTCGCCCTCAGTCTCAATCTTGGAATGCTTTATTGATCAAACACTCCGGGGAAGGAAGGAAGGGATTCCAGTTCCTTTGTTTATAGAGGTCTTAACTACAGGAGCCCTGTAATCACAGTGAACTCATTGCCTTATTTCATTTCTTTGCACAGTGATCCAGGCCTGTGCAAAATGAGAATTATCTCTCAATTGAGAAGATGACCAAGACTGACTTTAGACACTAGGCAGCTGCTCTTCATTTTCACTAAAGGTGACAAATGGGTAGACGGGAAACAGCTATTCTGACTGTTCACTGATTCAACTGTATCAGTTACAGCATGGGTACGGTACCAGGAACCAGTTAACTAGCTCATTGATAACAGTGAAGATAACCCTGAAAAAGCAAAGGAACTCACCCTCAGGAGGCACCTTGGAGTATGTTCTTCCTTCACTTGACCTTGCCTGATTGGAGCCTGTTAATTTTCCCAAACTGAATAATTGCTTTGGAGGTTAAGACTCCTGCTGCTGATGGAAGCGGCTGCTTCTCCTCAATAGGGACAGCAGACCCTTCAGTTAAATGGGTATCTGTTGTGCTGGCACAACCAACTATAAGTTTAGCATCCCATTCTGAAGGCTCCATAAGGCTAGTAGATGGGTCTAAATGGGACACTGAAGGGAGTAAGAACTACAGGCTTTGCCATGAGGTTGTAGTTAGCAGTGTGGCCTGTCCTATATAGGGTCACTAGAAGATCACCCAAGGCTCATGGGAGGTGATTTAATTTGTTCATGAGCTCCCTCTCCCTTTTTAAGCAATGAGTTGGTCTTAATGGCTTCATTCCTGAGCATTCCATCACATTGGACTGCATGGGGGAGATGGCTAAACACAAGGAAGAGACTAAACTTGAAGTGATGCAAGTTTAGTCTCTTCCTACGAGTTACTGCAACTGCATTTCCTATACCTATTTCCAGGGTGCTAGGCAGATAGCCCTTGTCCTCATTATCAAGTGTGTGATGTGCACTTGAGCCAGAAGGATAATCCTGTGAGGGCCAGTGCTGGGATCTCTGAGGTCCACTCAAAGACCAGCAAAGGTGCATCTAAAAACAGTAACTTAAGGCGCACCATCAGCTTGGAGCAGGACTCTCTCTAGTCCATTTTATTTTTTCCTCTAGTAATTTTCTTAAATATAAGAAACAATGCAATGAGCAAGACACTAATCGTTGCCTCCAATATCCAGACAAAGGAATGCAAATATGTATGTATGTCTGCTTTTAACTTCTGACAATTTTTGGACTCATGAAATGCTTGCTGCAGGATTAGAAGTGTGGTATCAGAAATATAACCTAGAAAACATTTTTAGTAATGCCAGGTATGAAAGACCTATTCTATCCTAACTGCACTAGTGCATCAATGTGACATCAAACTTTGATGAAAGGTTTAATTCATCTCCCTAAGTTCCATGAAATAGATGCTGACCTCTCTAACAAGTGTAATACTTGGAAATCGGAAATCTTTCTTACACACAGTGTATTCAGAATAGTCAGGTTTTTTTGTTTTGTTTTTTTTTAAATGGTGGGGAGACTAGCTAACTATACAAAAGAAGCAGTGAAAACAACTGTATACAAAGAGTTAGTGCAAAGAACACCAACTAGGAAAAGATTCTCTCTTCTCGCAGGAGGCTTACTTTGTACTAATCCTTCAGCTATCGTCTTGTTCTGCATTACTCCTAACCATGCTAGGTAAATGTTTTTCCAACAGAAAGGTTAAGTTCATAATATCCCTTATTTTGTACCCTATTTGTTGGTTCAAGGATGACTCCCAGTGGGCTTTATCACCCTTACAGGTATTTGCCCTTGAAACACCGTCTCTTTGGCTGATGCCTAGATAAGGCTCCCTTCTTGGAACTTAGTCAGTGCCACATCCAAATTAAGCAGAGTTGTGGTAATGCCAGGTCACCTCCCCTTTTTTTCTTCAGTCCAAGGGCTTAGAAGGCAGCCTCCCAGCCCTGCTGACATGGCAGGCAGTCCAAGGTTTCCCATGTAGCTGTGTGGCCTAGGTTCATTTATTTGATGCAATAACTTGTGTGTAAATTACAGGAGCTTTCTAGGAGAAGGGGGCATTTTCCTGGAGGAGCTGGGCAGCAGGACTAAAACTGCTTCTGTGTTAGTATTTTCAGCGGTTCCCAAATCTAAGCAGAACTAATGGCGCTGGAAATAATCTGATTAAATGCATCACTATTGTCATCACTCTTGAGCTAAAGAGAAGACTCAGTTTATTTACTGCTGCAAAAAAATGGACCAGAATTCTTAAAACAAATCTCCTAAAAGAGGAGAGAAACGTAATCATTTTGTGTGAGGCTAGTGTGTGTCTGGCTTATCTGGTATTCATTAATTGAGAGAGAGCCAATGGAATTGAACACTGACTGGATAATCACCTCTTTTTTGCTAGTTTAAAAAAAAAGCCATGGTGCAGCCAACATGTTTATTTTCAAAGCAGGAGGCCATCTTCTAGCCTCATTCCCTTTCTCTGATATTGTTACTACCAAATGATTTATTCGGTCACATTAAATAAAAAAGTGTAATCTCTTTAGCCAAAAAGAAGACCTCTCTAGATTATCTCTTACTGGCATGCTGCATCTGGAACAGACTAGCTTATCTGAGGGACTGCATTGCTTAGGGGGTGGGTAATGGAGCTTTTCACCTCAAATCCAGTCAAGTTTGGCAGTGAGTGAAAGCTGTTAATGTCTTGCTGTTCAGTGGTCAACGTGAAGTGAATTTGGCTTTCATCAGTTACTAGTGGACAGATGTTCATGTTGCAAAAATTGCTAGCCTAGATGGCCTCTTATTGACTATCTCAGCACAGAAACCATACTGAATGAACCCTGGAGATAGTCGCTCCGGGTCAGGGTTGAGGCATGTCGATAGGAGGTGCGGTGGTTTATGCTGCCACTACTGGTGTTTGTATGGGGTTCATAGACAAAGTTGAGTCTTCAGAGCTATGAATGTGTTTTTTGTTCCTGTTTTTCCCCAAGGATACTAAATTCACCAAGTTTAGAACCCAAATTCCACTTTGTGGTTTCACTGACTTGCCCATAAAAAGCTTCAGCTAATTAGCAAGTCAAACAACAATCAGATTAACTGATGTTTAACTTAGTCTTTTCTAACCAAAAGTTTGACTTCTGCTTGCTTTTTTTTCCCCCCCACTTGAGTGAGGTTTAAACCTTCTATTCAAAAGCTGTATAAATACCATGCAAAACCTCCCTTTCCTGTCCATCCCCAGTTCTAAGGAAACTAGATAGTAAGTGGGAATGTGACAATACTACTTGGGCAGTATGGATACCCTGGGGAAAAAAGCTGCTTTCTCCCATTTTAATTATCACCACTGAAACGTCCACAGTTCCCAGTAACTAAACAGTATGGAGACAGTGCATCTTCTTACTATGATCTCTTCTGAGCACAGTATGTGAAATGCAGAGAGAAACCAGTCCGGTAAATGTGAGGAATGGCCGAAGAGTTGCAGGTTTATGGCAAGCCAGTTAGGCCAAGGTCTGACTCTGTTTAAAAAAAACTAAGTGACCTTTGTAAACCGCCCATGCTGCTTGTTCTCTATCCATCCTAGCATACAGGATTCCCTCTGGTTTTAAGATGCATACCCAGAGGCCATACTGCAATTCTCCTGGGCTTCAATGCCATCACATTATAACATTATGAACTGTAAGGCTTCTATGTATGCAGAAGTGAGAAGCAGCTTCTAGCAGATGAAACGGACTTTGTTGCTGGTAGCCTGTTTCAATTTCCTTTCTAGGGAGGATTTCAAATTGATGCTTTTATCAAATGGTTCCCTTGCCTTATTTCTGCTCTTTATCTTCCTTTTCCCACAGAAAGTGGGTCAGGAGGATTGCTGCCAGCAGCAGCAGCAGCTGCAAGTATGACCCTTCTCTTGGAGACCGCTTAAAGGCCAGTTTCAAAAACCACCTCCAGACTTTAGGGATTGGCCTGTAGTATTTCAAGCTGAAAGGATAAAACTAAACTGACATCTCCCCTGAACGGGTAGAAAGATGACTTTTGAGAACCGATGAAGTTGCTATCAATGTGCTTATGGCAGCTGACAGACTTGGAGGGCCGTATTCTGGACAGATGTCAGGGGAGAATTCCCCTTGTGTATGAAAACTCTTCATCATCGTTACCCCTTTTGGACCAGAGCAACTAGTCAAACTGGGGGTGTTCCAGTTGGGAGTAAAAATTGATGATTGAGTCTGGTATTTTCTTGGTCTATTCCTTATAAACAAACAAGACTGCATCCAAGTCCTGCTTCTCTGAATGCAGGAGAAACCAAGAACAAAAGGAGCAGGTTCTCCACTTACACACTCAAGCTTCTTTCAATCTGTGTGTGTGCGCGCGTACGTGCTTGCTCTCAGAAAAATATCCAGTGGAATCCTCTGCCCACATGGTGCTTGTTTCTGGGCAGACTTCATTTGCATGGGCGATGTGTGCCTCCTGCGTTTGGGGAGGCTGGCCCTAGTGCTTGAAGCTCCGTCCCTGCCCCTAGGCCCCCACTGCCTGCCGCGCTCATCCCTCCATACCCCTCTTCCCCGCGAGGCCCCCGCCATTTGTGCTCTCCACCCCTCTCCTGAGCCGAGTGCTCACCCCACCCAACTTGTTCAAGAACAAAAACTCAAGGGGGAACATTTGCTGCCCCCAGGTGCCCCTAATTACCACTTGCTGCTCACCAGTAGGAGGGATGCAGCAGATGGAGGGGGGCCACCATGACCCAGGCATCTGTGCTCTGAAAGTCAGAGAGTCGGCCTATTCTATGTGCTACCTATGTTCATTCAGCCTTATTTTAGGTGTGGCCCCTTCTGTCCCTTACAGCAGTCTTAAATGAAGGGAGTGTTCACACCTCAGTTTCAACCTATAACCAGGTTGAACCAGCTGAACGCCAGCATAAAGCCAGCAGGGGTGATTTAGCCACCTTCCACATCAGCCACCCATGTGCTAACCCATCTCCAGCATAAGGGGTTGCTGAGGGTGGGGGGGCTGAGAAGGGTGTGTGGCAGGAGCAGAGCACTTTAATATGTGTCCTTGGCTAGTGTGGGGTGACTTAGGGATTTTATGCAAGAGTCCTAGTTTGGAGCAGGTACTCAGACTTGCACTGGGAGCCGCAACTGGCTTCTCAGCAGACTTCCCCACTTCTTCCCTGCAGCAGAGCTGTGCTCAATGCAGTAAAGAATCTACTCCACAATCTTTGCCAGACAAATGACTGGCAGTTTAGAAATCTCTCGTAAGTTCTAATGCCTTACTACCAAAACAAGAGCTAGTAGTTAGGATGCCACAATCCAGAGATTGGGGTGGATGGGGAAGAGATTCACTTCTGAGCAGAGCACTAGTAATCACATGAATGGAAGCCAGTAAACTTTGATGCCATACCCACAGTGTCCAAAATATGACTGGGAAGCTTTTGGACGGTTTGCCGAGTGAAGCTTCTTGGGCGTGGCGGGGAGGGTCCTGTGCAATTTGGTGCTGTTCCATCTTGCAGTCACTGTGCTGTTTTTTCCAACTTGACGGTACTGTGGACTATGCATGATATTCTCGCTCAGGAAAGGTCTATTTGCTAATGTAGGCCTGGAATAAGCCATCCCTTCTGATTTAGAGTGTGTGCACAATCCACTCGTGGTATGATCCATTCAATAGCACACGCTATCCTATTATCTGCCCAGTTTTTACTAATTGCTGTTTAATGGCTCGGCTGAGCTGTAGATAAGTCGTCCCAGAGCAAAATTCAATGGGGAGAGATGGAGCAGCTGGTGGAAGCCGTCCCAAAGTAGGCTAATGAATTATAAATAACAGCTGTCAGGTTCCATTGCCAGCAGGCAGGAGCTAACAAGCTGCGTTGTACCGCTCAGTCCCAGTGTGCAGAGAGGCGCGATGAAAGGTGCATGCAATATTGATGGTAAGTGCAGCAGGAGCAGGCCTGCTCGCCTTACTTGTTGGCTCCCTCGCATGGCTTTTACTTTCTCTGTTCTTCCTTTTGAGCCCCACAGTGAGGAGTAGTTGGAAAAGTCACTTCTCTCTCAATGAGTCTTCATAGTGTGTGGGGGAAAAAATCAATCTGCAAAATGCCCCGATTATTATTTTTTGTGTGTGGGAGGGAAGAGTTGTCTGTTTTATGCATGGCTATTCTAAACTGACTTCCATTCTGAGAAGAGGCAAGAGAGGTTGGCAGAATGAATGCTGGAGAGGAACTGAGATCTGCAAACAGGTTAAAAATGAGTCTGAAGGGGTGGGAGTTGTGGAAAGATAAATGGTCATTTACAAAAATCCCCTCTGTGGCCTCATCAAGGATGGCTTAACGGAATCCTGATGTTTAACTTGCATGTGTAATTTCTCCATCCCTCAAACTGGTAAACCCTTGTAGAGGTCTAGGTGGGCATCAGGTGTACCCTAAGGAGGAGGATCAGGACTACATTTCCATGCATTTGACAGGCTGACCTGTCCATGTATAGCTGGTGGTGGCCACTGTAATGGGGTTAGCTGGCAGGGCATGACTTGGTCAGAGGCTGATTTTAGCACGGGGCAAGTTTCAGTAACGTTTGGGGTGCTATGAGGAAGTCTGGTGATATTACCTTGTTCGCAAGAACCACCCCTGTTTCCAGTACCCTGGCATGCTCCGCTGCAGAAGGAGTTTTCCTGTGGGTTAAACCTGCAGTGAACTCTATTGGCTGTGTGCAGAAAGCGCCTTTTTGAGCAAGCCAGGATAGAGGTATGAAAGAAACCGTGCATGCTAAAAGCTGGGTTTTAATGATGTGTGCACAAATACTAGCAGGGGAAGAGTATGAATCATCTCTAATTTATGCTAGAAGTCTTCCATTCTGCAGCTCCAGCCTCCATTTCTTCCTCAGGCACTTCCCAGGCTGTGCCCCCTCCACAGAGTACTGTTTAAAAACCAGCTGCTCCTTCAAGTGAGGCAGAGTAAATCCATGTTGCAAAGATGTCTCCTTCCTTCGTTCTCTCGTGTAAAAATATGTATTCAGGCAGCTGTGCTTACAGCAGATGTGTAGCATAAGCACCGGTGTGCGCACTCTCTTCCATGTTAGTGTAATTCTCTCTCCTAACATAGGATCACAGAAATCAAATCTCAGACTCCAGCCCAGTGTCCTGTCTGAGTGCCACTGAGTATGATGGCTGATTTTGATTCTGCACAGCATTGGTGGTTTTGTCCTCATGGCTCACTTTCCTGCATAGGTGGGAAAGTCTCACTCCATTTATTGGAAAAAATGCAATAGGGTCAGCTTTTAGCATGGCTTTACTTTATTGCAGAATGTAGCCAACTTCCCTTCGGTGTCTTCCATGCTCCGTAACACCACAGAGGAGGGAAGAAAGTGGGTCCACTCACACTTTGCCTCTAACACAGCGTATCACTACTAATGCTCTTAAAATTAAATCTTCCCTTGCAGCAAGCATAAGAAGGCTCAAAGTGGGGGAAAAAATAAATATAGCCTGATTTCTATTATTTGTCTTTGTCTTGATAGATACTCTACGCTATTACCTTGCCTGTAATGCTGGATATCCAAACCCCTTTCAGCAGGTGAGTATCTCAGCTCACACCCTTCTCTTGCCACAAGCCGCATTTCAGTGGGGCTGGATTTAAAATGATATATCGGCCCTAGAGCGGGTTACGAGATTGTTAGCTTTGTCTAAACATAAGGGCTTTTCCCAGCTGAGTCACCCCCTTCTTTCCTTAAAAGGAAAGGACTTTCAGATCTAACGTTGGTTCTAGCTTGTGGCCTGTAGTTGTGCCATCTCTGGCTGTGATCTCCTCAGCTCTCCAAAGGGAAGCAGGGTTGGATTTGGTCAGTACTTGACTGGGAAACCTTCCAGGGGCTGTGAGAAGTGGTATTGGTGCAATAAGAGGCTCACATTTCTTAGGTCAGGCACACAGTGTTGTTGGAGGTGCCGCTGCTCAGGTGACGTGGTCAGGACCATAGTTTTACTTTTTGCTTATGGGGCACTTTTTTTCCTTGAGTGGAATCGCTTTCTTTCCCACTAATCTAATCCTGGCTGTATTTCTATGTATATTTGAGGAGACCAGAAAGTACAGACCAGAAAGCTGATTCCATCCTGTGCTTTTTGAGCTGAAGAAGTGGGTTATGTGGAGTGTCACTACAGCTGTGAGACGCGGCTAGTTTACCCTGGATTACCAGTCACGTAGATGATATCGCCGTACTTGGCAATGGCAGTTCCTAAATTCCTCTGTTGCGCATAGCCTGGCTTGCCCCTCAAGACTGACCACGTTCGTGTTCATTTTGAATAGAAGCTGTCAGGAAGTCACAAAGCCCTGGTGGAGATGCAGGATGATGTGTTGGAGCTGCTCAGGTCAGCCGTCAGAGAGTACCCCACCTCCAAGGTAAAACATCTTCAACTTACCTTCTGAAAGCACTGGACGAGTCAAGGATGTGTCCCCTCAACATGAGACCCTAAGTAAGCTCTTGCAAAGCCCTTTTGTTCTATTAATCTCTAGCTTGTTGCTTACAGGAGTACCTTACTCGGATACAGGAGGTTCTAAACTCCACCGAGATCAATTTGCAGCACCTGACTGCACTGGTAGACTGTCGTAGTCTTCATTTGGTGAGTATGGAGAATCCGTGTCTGGAGCTGACAAATTGTCACTGTCTTGTGCGGATTCAGAGCCCCAGAGTGCTGAGCAATGTGAGGGTCAGAGTACAAAGCTGTCTGGAGCGTCAAAATACAGTAGAGCGTTTGTCTGGCTTTGCTGCTCCACTTTTACAGAGGGCAGAGAATCTGTTTTGAGATGGTGGTGTGGGGGTTTTTTTGTGTGTGTTAATGGCAGATTAGTGTAGGGAATTAGTTGGTGAACTTTTGTGCTTCTACAAATTGTAGCACTGAAGCTTCATGGACCTTAACTCTAAGCTTCATACTGTTCTCAGTCCGATGCCTTTCACATGTATAGCACTTTGTAGTGGTAGAGCAAGATTTCCATGTTGGTGAGTGAATTGCTGCTTTGCCAAGATGTACAGTTAAATTTATAGTCCGGGTCTAGCTGTGCACAAGTGTAGTGGGGCACTGGGTGGAAGAGCTGCAGAACTGGAAATTGACGTCTACTGATTTCATGAGTAATAGTGAAACTATGGAACAGGCAGACTTATCTTGATCTTCCTTTTTTTATATGTATGGCTGAGAATACAATAAAAAGAACAGGAGTACTTGTGGCACCTTAAAGACTAACACATTTATTAGTGTTAGCTACAGCCCACTTCTTCGGATGCATAGAAGTGGGCTGTAGCCCACGAAAGCTTATGCTCAAATAAATTTGTCTCTAAGGTGCCACAAGTACTCCCGTTCTTTTTGCAGATACAGGCTAACACGGTTGCTACTCTGAAACCTGAGAATACAATGTACATCTGTTCCTGAATGGAGCCCTGTGTAAAAACAAGGGGATTGGTTAGCTTTTAAAAACAAACCTTGAGTCTAAAGAAACCAAGCAAATTACATTGTGGAAAATGGCTGTTTTTAGGTGGTGAGCCAGAATCCAGGTGATGGGATTTTTGTAATATGGAAATTGCAGTGTTACTTTTTATGGTGAACCAAGAGGCTCTGCTTAATTTCTCCCTTTAGGATTATGTCCAGGCTCTGACAGGCTTCTGCTACGATGGAGTGGAAGGGCTCATTTACCTGGTTCTCTTCTCCTTTGTCACGGCTCTCATGTTCAGTTCCATTGTGTGCAGCGTCCCACACACTTGGCAGCAAAAAAGGTATGCAGTGGGATTAGATACAGTCTGCTCACACTGTTGGGTTATAGAGCTGTTTCCTAATGAAAGCTGGCAATTGGAGTTATGCCCGTCAGCACATAGAACTCCTTACCATGTGTGCTCTAAGAGCATGAGGGATAAGTTGTTATAAAACGTAGGCCCAAAGGGAGGAGGATTTGTTAGCCTTAACTTGGTCAGTTTAATTCAGAACCTTATTACTGTGTAACTCTGTATATAGGCACCGTAGAGGGTATTTGATGGTGTGCAGAGTGAGACTTTTATTAGTCTGAGTTAGAGATTAATGGTATAGCTCTAGGGTGGCAGAGGACAGCAATACTTGAACTGTACAATACCTATTGTCTTCCATTGCATTTACTGGGAGAGAGACCTGAAGTGGTGAGGATCAGGTCCTGCTCACCTTACTCCCTCAATTCCACTGTCATCAATGGGACTTAACTGCATGACTACTGTGAGCAGGATATGGCCCCAGCAGTAATGAGATGACCAAATAAAAAATACATCTATTATTTTGTGGCACTAAAGGAATCTGAGACCTGTTGCTATTTCTAATGGATATGTAGTGGTGGTAATTAAAGATGAGATGCTCAGTCAACTTGTGGAACTCTTTGCCAGAGGATGTTGAAGGCCAAGACTAGAACAGGATTCAGAAAAGAACTAGATAAATTCATGGAGGATAGGTCCATCAATGGCTATTAGCCAGGATGGGCAGGGATGGTGTCCCTAACCCCTGTTTGCTAGAAGCTGGGAATTGGCGACGGGATGGATCACTTGATGATTACCTGTTCTGTTCATTCCCTGGGGCACCTGACATTTGACTACTGTCAGAAGACAGGATACCAGGCTAGATGGACCTTTGGTCTGACCCAGTATGGCCATTCTTATGTTGTTACGAGACTAGGATTTATTGGTCCATCTGTCATAGGGCCAGTTGTCGCATTGGTTTCTGTACAACATGTTGCATTGGCGTTTTAGCTTTCATTTGTTTGAAAAGTACCCTGTGTTCAACAAACGTTCATGTTCTAAATACGATTTAGGTGATTTTAAGTGTCCGAGACTCAGTGTACAGAACTGGAGGCACTCAAATGCATTAGGAAGACTTCCTGGGGTGGTGAGGGCTGCCCTTCCTGTTTTTTGGTTTAAAGGGGAGGGGGCACTTTGAAATATATCAATGTCTTCAGAAAACAACTGGAGGTCTTGATGCTCTTTCCATGTGCAGCAGTAAACAGCAGGTCTACATATCAAGCTGGGACCTGTACTCTCTGCACCCAGTTCAGGGAGTGGCTTCTCTTACAGGTAAAATACAGTGTCTGCCCCGTTTAGTAAAACTTTACTGTCCCCTTGTGGTACTGACACTAAAGGCAACTGACAAGACGTGTGATAACTTGTCTTCTAATCATAGACGTTGGAGACGTCGTCCTGTTTGGTCCAGCTCCCTGCCAGTGTAGAATGTTTCCTATCGGAAATCGACTTGTCCAGTGTAGTATCCAGTATCCCTATACTGAGAAAATCCATGAAGGAGGATGGGAGGGGCCGGAATTAGGTTAATTAGTTACGCAACAGTGATGCAATATTGCGATAGCCCAAAAATTTCCATACCACCCGATTCAAGTGATGGGCAATGATACCTGTATCTGCTCTTCCAAACTGAAGCGGAGGTGTAGGCTGTGCAGGAGTCCACGCTGACTTGCAATCTCTTTGGGTTTGCCAGTGTTAACATAATGTGTACAGCGTTCAGCTGGTGGGAAATGTGGTGCCTGGATTTGAGACTGCCTAGTGTTTCCTTTCACACTTTTTTTTTTTTTTTCTAAAAACAATCCTAGGTTGTTGATTATAATCAACAAAATCTCAAGTTGTCTCTAGCAGTGTAGTTTGATTTCTGTAAATATTTAGAACAGCATTCCAAGGATTAAGATATACATTACAGGCATATGGGGGTTTTGGTGTCAGTCTCTTCAGATTTATAAACCAGCTCTGTTGCTGTCACCTGCTTAGTCCAGAATTACATGCCTCGGTTTGAGGAGTAACCTAGTGTTCACCTATGCCTCTGATAAACATACACTGTTGTGAAATCGACTCCAGTGGCCTAACGATAATGAGCTATACTGTGTGGCTAAGAATATGAGATTCATGCATCTGTAAAATGAGGAAAATGGTACTGATCTCTCTTGTAAAGCGCTTTGAAATCTGATGAAAAGTGCTGTGTAAGAAATAGGTATTATCATTTCATGACAACCTCACAGGAGGCGCATGCTGTCTGCTCCTGATAAGTTGCTCACTGGTTTAGTTCATTTGGCTGGGGGTGGGACTACATGTCAGGGAGGGAAGAAGAATCAAGTTAGTTAAGGAATACTGCACCAGGGGAAAAAAAGATATATGTTGGGTTCAGACAGCTTAGAGGAGACGGAAGCAGATGTGGTTTCTCTGGAATCCTAGATCAGCAGGTAGAGAATAGTTCTGAAGTAGGATATCATGCAAGATTTACTAGTCTGTTTCTTCCTTTGGTATTCTGTTTGACTACCAGTTGGCCTTCAGCTGAAGGTTTGGTGTGTAGCAGTGCTCGGAGAAGTGATTGCTTCTCATTGATTGCATATTAAATGTGTCCTGTTAACAAACTTTTCTCCCAACTGCAAACTCGATCTGGGTTCTGAGTTGGTGATGTGTTTTTTTTTTTTTTTTTTTTTTTTGTGTTTGTGTGTTTGTTCATGTACATCATTGCTAGTAGTGAAGGTTCTGCAGGGTAAACTCTTCCAATCTCTGTTTTCATTGGGTTTACACAGATGGAACAGATTGTTCCAGTTACTAGGCAATTTTGTTATCCAGGAAGAAATAGGATTCAGATGCCGCTCTCATAGCTGGGGGGCTCTGCAGAGTAAAAATAGCAAAAATACATCTGTGGATTTTAACAAATATATAACTGTTGCACACAAAGGGGAGATCTGTTGAATAAGGTGGTGCCATTGTTACATAGAGCTTGATGTACAGTTCTCCTTTGAAAAAAGTGACTAAGAACTAACTCAGTTCATAAAGTTAATGTTTCTCATAAAATCAATCCTTCCATTCCTACGAAGTGTAGGATGACTTACCTTCTTATAACCCCAAAGGTATAGGTATAAACATTGACCCCAAGAGAACAATAGTCCAAACAAATACATCAAAATCAGATGTTTAAAGTAGCAAGGGCTCTAGGCAAAAATGCCTTAATCCCACAGTAGCTAAGCCCTACTGCACTGGCTTCCAAAAGTTTTTTGTTATACGCACTGAAGTAGAAAGGGACCTTTTTTTTATAGCCACTCTGAATGGAGTTCTCATTGTCTTCAGTGGGAGTTCATGGTATAGAACTACTGCAGAATCAACCTTCTTATCTTACGGTATGTCACATGGAAGACCTCTGGAAATCAGTTCAAGAAATAGACATACACGGCAAAGTGCAACTTCAGTATGTGTATGAGGGAGACATGGTATAAGGTTAATACTGCAACCAGTGCCCCATTTAAACAAGCGCCAAGTGTTCTTGGGTGTGTCCATACTCCAGTTCATATGGTTGGGGGATCTGTGGAGTTGCGTTCTCTGCCAAGCCCTGTGGGAAGGACTTTGGGACAATATGGAAAACGTTGCAGTCTGAGAAAGTCCAGATGGTATTTGTGGGAGGCCTGAGTCACTCTAGTGGTTGGGGAGGAGATGCTTGCTGGGGTCTGTATCTATGCTACCATATTGAGGCACATGCTGACTGGCTGTTAAGGGGGATGTATGGAGGAGGATTAGAAGGTTACTGGGATTACCATGTGCTCTGGTTTCTTGCAGGCCCCACTAACATAACAATTCTAGGCTATTAGGATAAACTTTCTTTCCTACAGGAGCTCGGATGATGATGGGGAGGAGGAATCTACTGCTCAAGGGAACAGACAAACCCACGATAATCTGTACAGGGTGCACATGCCCAGCCTCTATAGCTGTGGGAGTAGCTATGGCAGTGAGACCAGCATTCCAGCGGCCGCGCACACAGTCAGCAATGCTCCTGTCACGGAGTACATGTGAGTAGCCAGGAGCGAGGAGAGGAGCCATGTTGTAGCTATCGCCATCCAAAATGCTTTGCTGTACTTTAGTTGCGGGTGTCCATTGCACAGCATAGCTAAAGAACACTTTCTGCAGCAGCTGCCCTGGGAAATGAACAAGCTCACTAACAGCAGTGTGATAAGCCTGAGAGGAAGAGTGATAAAAGGTTCTGTTTATATCACTTGATCTTAGTGATCTTTTTACTTGCAGCATTGGCAAGTGTTTCTGTCCTCTAATAGAAATAACTACACGAGGTAGATGACTAGAAAGTACTGAGTTGCCTTGTGTTAGAGGATTTACAGTGTTACCTATGGAAGGGATGGAGTTAAGTGTCACCAGTTTCTATTATGAGTCTTGTTCCTTAAGGACTGTTCAGAGGTAACTGCTTTGCAAGAGAAGTGTTAAGCCTCCCAAGTGGTGGAAATCCACATGACAGCAGCTTTAGACTGTCCACCCCAAGGCAGTTGAGGTCAACCGTCTTTGCTTTCTAGATCCATCTAGTTCAGGCAGGGCAGTCTGAGTTTAGGTATCCCTTCTACAGAGCTCCTGCCCTGGGAGTGTCTGGCTGGCTGGCTGGCTGCAAGGACTGTCTGTGTTGGATTGGTTCATCTGTCTCGTTCTCCCACATTTATTGTGACTGTTAACTTTTGGGCAGGGAGGCTGGCTTCGTTTAGCTCTACATTTAAAAAAAAAAAAATCAGATTACACTCTCATATTCCATTTATGAAGTACCCATCTCAGAGTATCTGAGATGGACAGGCACCCATGTTAGTGTCCCATTGATCAAGGTAGAAGTGACCCATTTGGCATGTAGGGAAAGCATTCCAGGGAATTGAATGATGACAGTTCCAGAGAGGGTCTGTGGGAGGTAGTACTGCCCTGCATTGAGGGTTATCCTGTGCCAGTTCGAGTGTCTCTGCTGGAGAATGTGCCATGTGTCCTCCTATCACCATGTATATTTCCCTTTCATAGGAGCCAGAATGCAAACTTCCAGAACCCCCGCTGTGAGAACACGCCTCTGATTGGCCGGGAGTCTCCACCTCCCTCAGTAAGTGTCTTTATTGCTTCTCTGCTTCAACATCCGAGGCCAAGTTCTGCTTTGGGGATATGCACATGCCACTCCTATGTACTTCAGGGGGAGCTGATTATGCGGCTCAAGGCAGAAGATCTGGTCCATAAATGGTGAAAAACTTAACAGATGAGGCATGTCTAAGTTGCCATTGAAAATAAAAGCCCAGATGCTACTTGGGGCATGGTATGTATGAAAAAGATCAAATTAAATATAAAAATCTAATAACGCTCTTGGCCCGTCCTGCCACCACTGAAGCTTGTGAGTAACTTTGAGTGACTTCTGTGAGATGGGTGTCTCTCACGCACAGTTACTAACTGCTTGTGGGGTTGGTCCTTTAAGTTTGCAAAATAAACTGCTGAACCAGTAAACCCAAAGGTAATGCTGAATCTCTCCTTAACTTACACTGTGAAAACAAAAGGATGAAGTTTTTTTTCCTTTTTGAAGGGTTTTATTTTCATTTCACAACTTTTGAATTCTTATTTTTGTATCTAATTTCCTAAGGAGAAAAAAATCTTTCATGGAAGGTTCTTTGGTAATCAGGAGCTTGAAGTGGCCTCGGAGCCATTTTACTCGATAGACTAAAATATGGATTTTTATTTATGCATTTAAAAAAATAAAATTAGGTGAGTATTCACTTCTCTCTCCAGATGCTGTAATCTCATTACTGCAATACCACCTTTTTGCCATGGGCCATCAGAATGCTAACTAACCAACCTGCTGATAGTTCCTGAGGATGCAGCATAGCATACTTAATAACAGGCCATCCATTATAATTAATGAAAACCCACACCATAGGGGCTAAGCCTAGTTCACTGAGTGGGGCCTTCATACAACAAAAGACTCTTCTAAATCTAGAAGAGGCAAAAGTGGCAAACAGGAAGGCCAGCACTTATTTTTATACTTCTCATAAACTGGCCAAACTTCTTGAAGCTTGCTTAGAATGGAAAAAACACTTGTTCCAGGTCCCTGACATTCAGCACTTGAGCTTAGAAAGCGTTATCTGCTCTTGGCAATGGAGCTGGCTCCAGAGAAAGGTCAGCCGCAGCTTTCAGTGCGGTGTCATAAACTGCTGCTGTATTGCTGGAATTCTCTGTTACAGCAAATGCACTGTCCCTTTAACACTGCACAGACCTGTTCATCCTATTCCTCTGAGGCAAGGTCTTGCCACACAGCATTTCCTACCCCATAGCTCTTCTGCCTCAGAAAAAGGAGGCTTCTTTCTGCAGGAACTCTAACCATGAGGAGAGGATTCCCTGGTTCTTCAGTAGCTGGTTGCATTAATGGCCCTGAATGTGGAGCTAAATCTTGGTGCTTCCAGCTGTTTCTGAGGAGAGATGCTGGTAAGGGTTTTTTCAAAGGAATTTCACTTGGGGCAGCCAGAGAGAAGGGCTATGCGGGGGGACATTATGTCTACGTGTGGGAGGTGGGATGGAGAATGTATCAGCTTCCCTGCCTGGACCACAAGGAAGAACCCAAGCAGAGGAGGCAATGGGGTTTCTGAAGGAGAATGTACATCCTAGATAGTGGAAGGGACTGTCTGAGGGTGTTCACACACCACATGGGTAGGAGAAAGGGAATGGATCCCTTTGCGCTTGCCACCTAGGTAGGCAGTGGGGTAGAGAAGATCCTCCAGAGTCTATGTAGGCAGATCTCTGTATTAAGCAATTGAGGCTATTTCAGGAGCGGAAGAAAAGGCTGAACCCATTTAGTCAGCAAACGATTCCTGCTGTTTGGGGTGGCACAGAAAAAATATGCGTGTTCATGCTCCCTGTTTGGGGGGGGGGGGTCAGAGATCTGCAAAAAGGAGGCACCCAAGCAGAGTAAAGAGACAGTGCATGGCCAGGACTGAAGTATCCTGCTCCACTTTGATTGTGGGACCAGATTATGAAAACCAAGACACACTAATCCTAGAAGAGCTAATCACCTACTGCATTGTTTGTCTATTCTTTTTCCCCCCAGTCATTCCTTTCATCGTTCTCCTCCTTCTTGACCCAGGGCTATTCCTGTAGGGTGGTAGAGCCCTCCCTATCGCTGGCACACACCACAGCGTGTCACTTGCTTGCACTGTGTTTTTCATGCACGTTGAGGCTGCACTCTCTCTTTTTCTCTCTCTCTCCTGCATCATCACAGTTGTATTTGGCTGCCATGGACAGTAGCAGCCATATGAGCTGGCAGTTTAAGCCCTCGGACAGTGCACGGACGTACTGGTAACCGCGCCCTCAAATGGAACAGGTACTGAAATAAGGTCCTTCTCGCGCAACCCCTCCTCCACTCCCACCCGCCCCTCCATCCCTGCACTACTTACCCCAGGCCAGTGCCTTATTTCTTCACATTCCTTCTCCCTGAACCTCCCCGCATTCCCTCCTGCCAAGGGTTGAAGCTAACCAGGGTTGCCCTGGTGCTGACTAAAGGAGCAATATCAACATTTCACCATGGCAAGGCTTCTTGTATGCATTCTGACAGCCAGGCATCCACACCTCAGAGTGGAGCCAAAGTCACTGCTGCTTTAATCCACAGATTCCAAGTTGAAGAACAGTATCTACACCTGGCACCAGAGAGTGCGCCAAACCAAAAGTGTTCCACACTCTAAGCACAAGGTAGAATTACCCCCATCCTGGGTATCCACTTGGTAACGATAATGTGGATCAACATAGCTGTCTTTTAATAAGGACTGGCTGTCTGTTACCACCTCTGGCTTCCCTTGAACCCTTATCACTACTCCTTTGCTCACTGATACGATGGCATGTGCTCGAAATCAGAGATTTTTCTGCCACTTTCATTATGTTCTGCCATAGAATCTTAAAACCAAACAATTGCTCCTGCACATTGCTTGTTAGAACCACCAGCTGTACTGCGAGCTCACATATATAGCTTTCCATTTTATCCTTGCATTCAGGGTTACAAGTAAGCGACTTTCCCCTGATGTCCAGGCACAAGCACTAAAATTCTTGATTCTGCCTAGTTCTGTTTCAAACTTCCGTATGCCAAAAACATTCCCTCAATTTCCTGCATACGCTGTGGATGGCGTGTCAGTGAGTCGTTTCCTTGCACTGCTTCATTGTCAGAGTAATTAATATGCTGTTACAACCACTCTCCAGAATAGCCTGTATTTCTTCCCTCCCCATGGTGGTCGGCAACCAGAACTAGTTGCAGTAGGAATGAGTAAGTGGTTGGTACCAGGTCTTGTAGTTGTAGCTCATGAACTGTGTGACTTGGTCGAGTTGAGGAGTATGGTGTGTAATCTGAATTCCTGAGCAACACACTGTAACTGGATAAAGTACATTGCAATCAGTCCAAAGAAAACTCTAATCACCATTGAAACAAAGTGGAAACGTTGGCACCATTTGGAATGCAGGATTCTTTCCAATTGGGTTGGTATGGTCCACAGTTTGCATCCTGTCCTCAGACATACTTGTACATAAAGCTGCTGCTCCTCTTCCACATCCGCCATTCCTGCTGGGGCTTCTCTGCTGTCACCTCACACTAGATACCCATTCTCTCATGTCACTGCTTGGTCTGCCGCCTTGCCATTTGTCTGCTCTGCTTTGTGATGTGCTTGGGGATTTCTAAGATGCTGGCTGAATTATGGGGGGGAAATACAGTTTTGCCTTGGTGCACTCTGTGACAGTGTATGAATGGAAATCTACGTGAACAATTAATGCATGATGCTAGTGCTCTCCAGAATGTCTCCGCTTTCTCCACTCTTATAGCACTCTTGCAGAGACCTTCCTTGGGCATCCGCGCTTGGTGCTTTCCTGCTTCCTTATTCCTGCAGGTATTATAGTGGCGCTCTTAGCAACATTGTGTTTAAGGGCCTATCAACACTATTTATTGTAAACTTTGTTTTACAGGGATTTGACTCGAGACTTAAAATATTCTCTGGACTGAAACTTGACAAAGTCTCAGCCTAGAATCTTTTCTGTGTACCAAGGTCAGACCAAGAATCATATGTGGCTTTGCAAAGATAAAAGGTTCTTGCACTCTCCCAAAGATCTCGCAAATTGCACTCATCTTAGAAGCAGGGTTTAACTATAGTTCTCTTTTAAAAACTAGAACTCTGCGATTTCAGGATCCACTGGCTGGCCCTGTTTCCCTGCCCTGAAAAAAGGCAGGTTTTTGTTTGTTTTCATTGCACCCGGAGTTGTCTAAGATACTTGGGTCAGACTTTAAAAATTAAATAAAATTCAAGCCTTGAAGCTTCAGTTTGCAGCTAATTAAACTAGGGTAAGCCTTGGGGTTTTAGCATTTTTGAAAGGGAGCCACCGTACATAAGTACTGTATTCCTCCCCTGCCCCCAGGGGTTATATTGGATGGGAGTGGTGCATATACATAGTACAGTCTTGCAGTATAGTTTGTGATGCTGTGAAGTACCACAAGATCTGCAAAGACCACAAGATTTACCTGGCTTACATTCAAATACGGCCTCTTAAAGTCATAACTCTGTGCACGTCCGTTTTTTGCAGCCAAGAATTTTTGTGCCTGCGAAGTGTATTTGTTAGGCACCTACTTAGCCAATGTGTGCTCACAGAACTCGTCTGAATTTTTTTTTCCCCATAATGGGGGGGGGGTCTAATTCATTGGGGGGGTGAGGAGAGTACACTTTTTTGCAGAAATGCTAAAACACAAATGTACACGGTACCATAGTAGCTCTCACTGACGGTTGGTAAGTGATCAGTGATGTATGTCAAAGCACAAGACATCAGGACAATCAAAATATCCATCTACTGGGTGGTTCATGATGGCCCGATAGGGTAGCTAATAAAATGATGAAAATACATGTTAAAACTTGTATTGCTTACGTGGTTTTTAAAAGAATATATATAGGTGTATATAGGCACCTGGAGAGTCCTAGCCAGAATGCTGGAAGGATCCATAATACATGATTTTATAACCTTCTATGAAAGCTGTTTTTTGTGTTGGTGTTGGTGTTGTGAGTGGGTGGGGGGGGGGGGGGGAGATGTGGTTTTTTTTAAGGAAATTAAATACAACAGTCTACTTTGAAATAACTTCAAGGTTGTCACAGACAGGCAATATCCAGCCAACACTGACTTGAGGATGGTACTTTGTCTTTAACTTAACTGTGAACTGTCTTTTTGTTTTTGTTTTCCCAAATGTCTGTCCACGCTATAACTCTTAATAGTGGCTTTCTACTCAGTTAGATGTTTAGTCACTTGAATGGTTACAGGTAACACAGTTCAGGTTGTGTCCCTCTGGCAGTTTTCCTGACATCACCGACAGGACACCTGCATCTGCGAGCCCACCTTGATGTTAACATCTCTTTGAGCTCTTCTCCCATGCTCCCTCGGAAGTGCAATGCAGGAGTAGTATTTCAGAGTGGTATCTGTGGCACGTGGGGTAACGCACTCTCAGGACCAGCCAGTTCTGCTAGGGGTTCCGTACGCACTCCCAAAACAGTGAGGTGAGCTGGTTACGAGAAGACATCATGTGTCTGTCTGACTCCAGAGGAGCAAAACACTGTTAGCTGCCTTACTACCAAGTTCTAACTATGTAGTGTGTGGATGCACAACCCTATGTAGAGCTAACCTTGCCAGTAACTGGTTACAAAGTTGGTTAAAAATTGTAATGTGGACACAACGTAAGGCACAATACGCATGAATTGAGAACATCAGCCTTAACTCTGACTTCCCTGGCTTTTGTCAGCTTGTATGACATCTTATGGTGGTTTTAAGGAAGGCTTGAATTTAAAACAATACCTTCTGTTTCACTTTCTATCCAATTTTGCCTTTAGTTTGAATTATTGTTCTATTCCTTGGTGCTATTCAGACTTCTGTATCATGGATAAATTGGAGCAGGTCCAATATCTTTTGGCCTCTGCATGCCACTGGGTGTATCTGGTACATCCTTTAATGCACCCCACTAGATTGCTGTTCTTTTGATTCAACGATTCTTCTATAGTTGGCGGCTGCAGGTCTACGTGTATGATCTCTCTAGGAAGGGATGTGAAAAATATGTTCCTAGATTCTTTATCTAAACACTGCCTTTAAGAACCTTGGAGAATTGAATTCGTGCAGTCATCCACTTCTCTTCTCCCGCCCTGCTTCTCACCCACCTGCACAACACAGATGGAGTGCTACTGTCTGAAAAATTCTTCTTTTTAAGACTCCTGCTTCTAGTGACGCCAGTGGGGAAATCCAGCTCTGCCTGCTGTCCCTGAAATACTCTACTTTTGTATGGATTCCTCGGAGGAGAACTTCTAAACTACTTTGAGCTTACTGCATTTAACTCTTCTGTGTGTTTCTATCAGAGTCCCAAACTGTTTATTTTTGGGGGCAGTGGGGCAACTATAGTTACACACCTGTGTAGAACATCATCCATAGTACTGCTAGACTCCTTTTCAGTCCTTTTCTCAATGGTGAGAGCACAGATAAGATGACCTGAGAGAGAGAGAGACATACACACTCACTCACTCACTCTCACACTCTCTTCTACGTTTAGATGCTAGTGCTGGGCTGGGTCATTGTTACCACAAAACACCCATGTCCTCTCTCAGGCTGAACATTTCCGATGCAGGAAGGCACTTAAAAATGAGCAGTCAGTGGGTATACAAACAAAGCATCAACATCTCTACAAGCTAATACAACTGGGAATCCCTGTGCTCTACTCTGATGTGGTGAGCTCTTCTATGATACAGATTTATTCCTAGACACTGATGGAATAATGGCGAAATGCTGTTACTGTACATAGTGCTCTGGTCTCTGCTGTGCAGGTACAGAACACTTCACAATGGTCTCGTCAAATGAGAAAGATTCCTCACAATGGAGTTTAATTTTTACACTTAGTTATATAACTACACATCTGTTTTTTGCCAAGTAAACTTGCTACTTTAAGTGACACAGCTTAACGGTTGAACATTCAGTTTGTGATCAGCATTATCAGGAAGTAAAGACAAAGTTCATAGCAGCTCTTTGTAAAGGAGGGTGCAGGAGGGGAGCAGGAATTAACCCTGCTGACATCTGGGTCGTCTTTGTCCAGCTGTAAAGCATATTAACCCCATGATGACACAAGGTGGAATTCCAAGTGGAAACAGTAACAATGTTTATGGTGGGAGCTTCATGCTGGCATGAAGGTACAGTGTCTCTGTCCTTACTGCTGTGTACAAGTCCTGGTGTTGAGGGTTTCATTGCTGTGTTCTAGCAAAACTGAAGATGGTTTGGATGAGTTCATATCATTCAGCTATCAGATTCCCTTGGAGCTGTCTTCTAAAAACAATCTAGCCACCATGAATTTCCACCTTCACTCCAGAATCCGCCTTTATTGCTGCCAGGCTGTAGGAAAACTGTGTCCAAAGCCAGGTTTTGATACTAACCATCCAGTTATTGTTGGTGGATATCAGTCTAGTTCCAGCCTTGTGGTTATCCTTTGTGGACAGATGACTGCCCTGTGCATAACCTCATTGTCCTCTTCTAAGCTATCCTTGTCATGATGCATATGGTCTATTGACATCTTCTTTGTTCTCCTGAGAACATGAAACACATCTCCTTCCCACCTTTTTACCCCCAACCTCCCCATCTTCTACAGGGCTGAAGTGGCAATCTGACTGCTGAGCCACTTTGAAATCCTAACAGGTGGGTTTTTATACATGCATTGCACCCACATTCTTCTCTTGCGTTCAGAATACTTGGATTAAATTATGTCTATTGCTTCTTGATGCTGGTATTTCCGTCTTGCTAGGGAGCTTGACTAAATCAGCTAGTCCTTAGATGAAGGCCTCAGCCAGCCTCTTTCTGTAGCAGGAGTAAAAACGTTAGTCACTCAGACTTGACTGCGTAATGGCCTATGAAAGATTGCTTGTCAGAGCCTCAGAGGACCATGCTCAAGGCTCGTTGGTAAGCTGTAAACACCAACACAAGTGAGCTGGGAGGTGCTAATAGTCTGATTCAGAGTTCACATCAATCATTCTGACTTACTGTGTTTGTTTTTTGTCTTCCTCCAGTACACCTCCAGCATGAGAGCCAAATACCTCGCTACCAACCAACCTCGCCCAGACTCTGGCAGTGTGCATTAAAAACAACGCAGACACAGTAAAACTAAACAAACGTGCCAACTGCTGCTACTCTGTGCTGTCCGTGTAGAACAATCCTGCTTTCCTGTCCCAAACCCAGTGCAACTCCTGCTTCTCCAATACAGACCCACCCCTCCAACCTGGTACCTGTACATTGGCAATCTGAATGGAAGCCCCTTTCAAATTAAACCTATACCTAGTTGTACCTGGAGAGAGCGAGCAAGCACCTGCGCGAGATCACCAGTTTGTCTGGGATTCACCTACTTGGGACCAGCTTTGTCAACAGTCTATCAGGAAACATTTGCAAATATTTTTACTTCGGTCTCCCCTACCCTCTCCCATTCCACAGAAGAACTGGATGGAAAAATGTTGCAGATCTTCAGTTCTGTGTGGTGATCCAGCGGAGCTGCTCAGTCTGTAGGGCACTGAAGAAGCAGAGGCTCTGAGCCCATGGCTATACTGTACAGATCAGGAAAGCCATGCCAATGTACACTCTTAAAATTCCGTGCAGCTAGTCTTCTTGCCCGATACTTTGTGCGGAGGCCCTCATCCTGTCACTGAATACCTACTTTTAGCTGGGAGTCTGACCTGGGCTCCACTCTCTCCTCCGGTGACTTTAAATAAGCTTTTTCTTTCCTCTTTATAACCAGCTTTTGAATTCTTGAGGAGTAGGCGGTTTTCAGCACCAGCCAGCTGTCTCAGATGCACCCCAGCCTGCCCATTGCGGTGAGCCTGACCTTTCTGCTCCATCAGGGAAGCCCCTGTACTCACAGATGGCATTCTGGGCGCTGCTTTTGTGAGACTGGGTGCACACAGAACACACAGGAGCCAGCAATTCACTTGGTGCCAAATTTTTCCAGGAAAAGACTTGTAAGACTTAAGGTTTTTTGCACTAAATCGTTTCAAATCTCTAGGGCAATAGCCTGGCACTAGGTCTCATGGGACAGTCAACTTGCAAGAGCAAGAGAGATTATAAGGTCCAGTGAACATATAGCAAATGCAAGAAGTTACTTGTGACAGATTGCTGGACTCTTCCATTAATGTTTGGAGTAGAAAAGTCAAGTCTCAAGGCATTGGCTTTAGAGGAGGATCCCAGGGCCTCAGCCCAAAGCTCGTCAAAGAGCAGCAAGGTTGCAGCCTCCTTGGTTCTGCGCTCCAGAAAACAAAAGTCTTAAAACATGAATGTTTGCGGGGGTTGGTTTGTTAGTTTTTCTTTTTTCTGGTCATAACTGCTAACCACTAACTGCCATACACAAGGCACGTGTGAATAAACTCCTAGCACACTGTGCATGGGCCACGGTGCAATGGAGTGTGCCTGCAGCGGGCAGCATCCTACACCAGTTCTGTCCTTTCTGTTGAAGAATGGTGCTCTACAGGACATAAACCACTTTTTACTAGAAAAGACTCAACGCGCAGCCGTGCGATACATGGATATGAACTTTGTACTCAAGGCGGTAAAAGAATCGTCCTTTTGAATTTTCCTTTCTGTGCAAGCCGTCTTAACCTAGTTGCTTAGGGAGACTTAAGCAAGAAACAGAAGTAAGTACAAAATCTCATAAATTGGAGGTGGGCCACAGGACAAACGGGGTTCAAATCTAGCACCACAATATCTGGATTGTATCAAAGGAGAACTCCTTTCTCATCTTTTAGTTTGCTCTGTATAGTGAATGTCCATAATGTGGACCAGTAAGCCTAGCAATCTGCCTTTGCTCTGGACGATGATATCAGACTTCTCCAGATCTTGTCCTTTTCCCTTTACTAGGGGTGAGTTATCGCCACTCTGGGAACATTTTGCATATTCCACAGATGATTAACTAGGATGCCAATACTTCCTCTAGGGGAAGTTACATACTCCAAGAAAAGGGATATTTTGAGACCTCTCAAGGAGATATAGAAGCCACTAATGGACTAGCCTCCAACTTTTGGAGGAAGGGGGAAGAAAGAAGGAAGGAAAATAGCACACTGACCAGTTTTTCCGGGAGAGGAGGTCTCAGGGTAAACGCTAGTTATGTTCCATCACAGATCCCTTAAAGCCTGGTGTGAGAGCTGCATGTGCGTGGTGGGTGGTATGCAAGCGTGTGGCGCTGCTGGCTAACAAGCCTCTGGACAGTGGGATGCTCATAACAGCTGGTATGATCAAGTGGGGAAAACTGAAACCACACTTCGTCATTTTAGAGAGAAACAAATCCCTGTTTTCCCCTAGTCGATTGGACTATTTCCCATGTTGTCTGTCAGCTAGAGGCTGCCCAGACTCAAATACTTCAGGCTTTTAGATTTAGAAGAGCCGCCCCAAAATCTGCTCCATGCCTCTCAGTAGCATGGCCTTAGTCCTGTAAGGTAAGTGTTGGAAGAGCATAAAGCAGGAAATAAACTTCAGTCAAACAGGTGCATCTGTCAGCAGCTTTTGCAGTACAAATAACACATGGGTTTTCCCACTGGGCCTTAGGAGAAGTCGGGTGCAGCATGCCAGAGCCAGCAGTTTCAACGCTGGGAATAACAAAGAGCCAATACCTTTCAGTGCAGTATCCAGGCTGGAAACTGCCTTAGCTTGCTTCCTTCCCAGGCTTAGCTTAATCGGTTGTACTGTCCAGAACAAATTGTAACAGGGCTCAAAGGCTATAGCCAGTTGCTGATTGGAGATCTGTGCTCTGTGACTTTAAAGTGTACCAAGGAAGAATTCTGTGGGACACTGTGCACTCCCAAATGGCCGAGAACAAGACTGCAGTGTGCTCTGTGTACTGCATGGTTCCACCCAGGACTTCCTTTACTTGACATGGATTTTGCACTTTTGTAAAGAGTCACGGAGCCCTGCTGTCCCACTGCATGTGATGCAGGGACCTCTCTATTTTAACACGTTTCTATTTATTTTTTTATATGGATCATTGGGCAACAGTGTGGCACTTCTAGGGGTTGGTCCAAATGGATCTGCTGCAGAGCCAGTAGCATGTGCTCATTAGCACGGGTGTGAAGTGATCGCTGTAGTCTTAAGTGACCAGTCTGGTGTAGTCTGTGTGCAAACCCTGAACGCATGTGGGCACAGCATGGCCAAGGAGTAGACATCTCAAACTTCAAGATCTCCCAGAATCTCTCCCCTCCCCCACTCCTCCATAGGTGAACAGCAGGAGCTTACTGACAAAGAGTAATCTGTTGTAAGTGGACCTACTGGTTATGGGAGTCTTAGATACAGTGAGTAAAACTGGAGTGTCTTTTTTTTTTTTTCCTTCCTCTTCTGTAATTTGTATTGCATTTTAATGTGTGACATGTCCATGCCAGATCACTCCGAATGTTTCCCAGATGACTTCTCAACAGCACACAATCATCTCAGAATCAAGCCATGTTATTGCTTATTAATACATGGCTCCAAAATTCAGGGGAACTGTGAGACTCTGATCTCCGGGCACCTGGCTGACCGCAAAACAGGAGGCAGCTCTTCTGTGGTTAGAAAGGTGACAGCAGCAAAGACATTGTTTGTTTGCACTTAAAAAAAAAACAAAACAAAAAACAGTCATTGGCTTGTCTGGTTTGTTTGCTTTCTTTCCGCTCCATCGTCACGTACAAATGATGTTTTGATTTTGGAACTGAGACCTTTCAAGCACACCAACATCTCCACAATGTGAAATGTAAATAGCATGTTGGACTCTTGTGTCCAGTGTTCAGAACTGCATTGTAATTGTAAAGGAAATCGAATCAAGACTTGGCTGTGAATTTCTTGTGCTGTCTTGGGAATATAACTGTAGTGTTTGTATCCTGTATGTAATATTAACTGAATTCATTTTACTTGCTGATAAAAGGGTTCAAATGGAGATCGCAGCATCCATCATGTGACCAAACCTGACCAGGGGGAGGGGATTTGATTGCCCCCCATCCTCTTTGAGTTCTCCCCATTATTAATTATTAGTTATTAATTTGTATAGCCAGCTCTGTGGGCACAGGGGGATGTCCATTTGAGTGCTTTGAACTGGCCGATTTGCATGAGGGGAGTTTTTGGAATTGCCCCAGAGGAGGAGTCTCTCACACACACACGTTGCCCTTAGAACGTGTAATGTTCATGTGCACAGTCCAGGCTTTCCCAGAAAGAACAGCTTCCATGGGCTGGCCTTGTGCTCTGCTCGTTATTCTTGGCACCGTAATGTGGGTAGCAGATGGACACCATTCTGCTGAGCAAGTGCCTACGTGGTACAAATGTTTATATAGATAAAACCCATCTTTGACTCCTAGATCCAGTTTCTTTCTCTCCCCGGGGGCAGTCAAGGCTTGAGGTCGGTGCAGAGACAGACACTGCCCTTTAGGGGGGAGAAATGGGAGAGCATCACTCTGCTGACTGGGCCCCTTCAAGTTGATTTAAGGGTAGGTGGGTTCCCATCGTCTGTCAGAAGGGTGGTGGTTACATGGCAGGACCTGGGGAGCAGGGGGATGAATGAAGCAAGGAAATGGAGATCCTCATGGTGCCTAAAGGGACCGTGTAGCTTTGGGGGAGAAGGGAACTCTCCTTGTGGCTTTTTCTTTCCCTGCTTTGCAAGGTCCTTCATTACCAGGCAGGATACACCTGGATAGTATTGGAGCATCATGCAGGAAGACATTGGCTCCACAACCGGGAACTCCAGGCTCTGTTCCCTGAACGTGGCCAGAAATCCAAAAGGAGCTGAGAGGGAGGGAGTGCATGTTGGCTATCCTAGCACACCTTCCCTTTAGCCCTTTTGGTGGTGTATTTCTGCCAGAGCAGCCTGGAAGAGCTGGGACTGTGGGTGGGAGGCACTGTGGACTCTCTCTATTCCAGAGAGAGCGAGGCTCCTTGCTAGAGGCAGCCTGCAGCAAGGAGTATTGAGGGAAGCCAGGCTTCCAACCACCTGCACTGGGCCAAGAAGCCACACTCTCCCACAACTGTGCAGGGACACCCGCCAACAGAGTCAGGTGGAACATTCCCCCACCAATCTAGGACAGACTCTGCTGCTTGTCGAGAAAGAGGACTTGCAAGGGCACCCTGCCCTGGCCCTGCATTTCACCCAAGATGATTCACCTGGCACTCCCGGTCTCCCCCTCTTTAACTAGAGGCTGACATCGGGGAGTGACCTATGCACTGTTGGTGTGGTAGCATCAGGAGGCAGAAAATTCTAAATGTTATCTGTTCGTAAACTGAGAGTGGGCTGACCTTCCAAAAGATGAGTGGAGCCTCCTGCTGCCCCTCAGCGATCAGTGTGTGGCTCCACCAAGTGTGGAGAAGGGGAGTTGCCCAGTGGTTAAAGCGCAGGGCTGGGAGCTGGGACTCGTAGCTCTTACCCCAGACTGCTGCTTGTTTGCTATGTGACTTTGTGGGCAAATCACTTAGCCTCTCTGTGCCTCAGCTTCCCCTTGTAAAAATGGGGGCTACCCACCGGTGGGGCGGGTTGGAGATCGTTGACAGGAGGCATGATTTGATTTTATTTATTTCTGAGATCTGTGAAACTGCCCAGCAATCTGAGGGCCTGGACAAAAGGAAATGGAAAACTATAGACCTGACAATATGCGAAGTGTGAAGTTTTATTCTAGAGAGGGTAACTCCTACCATTAGGGTCTTTCTAGGCGTTCAGTACCGCATCTCTCCTCATGCAATTCCAAACTCCCTCCCTCCCATGTTCACATTGCAAATCAACCAGCAGACGTCTCCAGGGGCTTGAGATCCAAAGGCAACTGAAGTCAATGGAAAGACTCTTGACTTCAGTCATCTTTGGATCAAACCCTAGTGGCCCAGCTGTTGAATCATATGCCTCGGGTCCCTTGTTAGCAAATGCGAGCTGGGAAGTCCCTGTGGGTTTAGTTAACTATCATCTTTAAGATGGAAGTTTTTAGTTTGTTTTTGACACTGTGCACGGAAACTTACTGGTGAACATGTAACTGGCCTTTTTGTAATTCTTTTGTTTTTATTCTTAACCATAATGTCTGTATATCATACCACTTTATATACATATATGTATAATATATAAATATATACTTTTTTTAAACCTTTGGACCTGCTAGTTCCTTTCAAGTATTCCTGCACTTACCTAAAACGTTTTTAAATTGTGAGGGTTAAACTGAGGAGTGAACCCATTTTGTATCTTTCCTTTTTCTTCTGTAGTTTTATTGATTGTACCGTAGCTATTTTTTACTGTAATTTTTGTTCTGAAAATACTAAAAAAAAAAAAAAAAAAAACCCTAAATGTAACTTGTGGTTTCTATTCAGCTTGGGTTTAATGTTTTAAAATAAACAAATGAAACTACATAGCACTGTTCTATTTTGTAACTTTCTTTTATTGGTAGAATCTCTTGCTTTAATTTTGACCTATTTTGCCTATTGCACAGCTAAGTGTACACAACATTGTACAATGTTGTGTAAAGTCAGTGGAGGCAAAGGGAATAGAAACATTACTTAGTACTATGTATTGCACTGAGATCAGATGATCAGAGCAGGTGTCAATCCTGCTAATGCAGTGGTTCTCAAACTTTTGTACTGGTGACCACACTCAGAGGCTTGCTATATGAAAAGGATTTTCCCCCCCTTATAAAAACACTTTTAAATATAGTTTAACACCATTATAAATGCTGGAGGCAAAGTGGGGTTTAGGGTAAAGGCTGACTGCTTGCGACCCGCCATGTAATAACCTCGTGACCCCCAGTTTAGAACCCCTGTGCTAATGCTACCATATGTGCTTTAACTGGTAAAGTTAAGCAAGTGCACAAGTGTTTCCAGAATTGGTGCCTTGTGGAGGATACAGTTTGGAATCTGCTAATATGGTCTGTCTCAGGGGTTTATAACCAGGTTCCAAATATGGACTCTATTCTGAAATTTGGTGTATAACATTTCTGGAAAGGCTGAAAGACACACCTAAAGGGGAAATTCTAAATCAAGGTGATCCTTAAAAACAGTTAAAATTTTCTCTCTCCTGAAGAGTCTGCTGTTGGGCATTTGGAAGGGAAAAATACTGGATCCACTGAGTTTTGAAAACTGCTATTGAGTATTCCTGGTCACTGTCTTGCATAGCACTTTTTGACAGTTTGTCACATTCAGGTGTAACAAGTACCCAGGTGAAATGGCAAAACTGGTGATTGGAGTGTGTGTGGGTGTGCTCGCGCACCTGCCCACCACACTCTTCAGTAATCTTCATACTCTGCTATGGGAACTGTCCAGCTAATGTGTTGGACATGTCAACCAGGGGACTAGATTTTTAGGATGGTTCCAAAACTCACTATCAACTGTTCTCTGTAGTGTGCTTGAACCACAACAAATGAAAAAGGGTTAACTTTACTGGTGAAGTTCACTTGACTGTACACATTCCCATATTTACGAATACAATGGGGGGAGGGATCCCACATTAGACCCTCACAGACCCCTTCAGAAGACTACAAAATCAATGTAAACTGCTCCATAAAATCATCACCTGAAGGCAAGATGACTGGGGCCATTTGTAGTTGAACTGTCTTCCCTCCTTACCTGGCTGCAGAGTAGGCAATAAGTGGGGTGTTTGTTTTTGCAGTTCATCTGTATCATCCTCTGATCACAACAGCAAAATAAATCCTTTTCCTTCCTGTACTGCAGTTCTGGTTGATCTGTTCGGTCTACTCATATCAGTCTTCGTCAAGGGTTTTACTAGCTACCGTCGGTTCTACTCCCTGACCGCTGCATGAATTGAGGGCCACGTGCGTGAAAAGATTAAATCCAGGAAACCACAGTAAAGCCAAACTCGCGATAGTGCTGCCAGCTCTTGCCACTCGTCCCAGTTAACTAATTCAAGCATCTTAGAATGGGGTTACTGCGAAGGGAAAGAAATGGGGACCTCCGGAGTGCTCGTGCATGAGGGAAGGAATCGTGAATGGTACTAGGGAGAAGGCAGAGTAATCTGGTAATGGAAACGCTCCAGTAAAAAAAATTTTAACCCAAATGCTAGCACGAGAGCCCCACAGCCACGGAATTTGCTTTGAGAAACCAGGTATGTGATCAGACTGGGTTCCGTTTAAGTGGTGGTCATCTGTATTGTGCATCTCTGATCTGCTGTGTATTTGTGCAGTACTTTAATGTCACCACCAGGTGGCAGCAGGCTCCACATTGAGATCTGATTCTTCAGCCTCTTACCTGGGTGAAAGAAACAGGGCTTCCAGGAGAGATTCTAGCTGTAGGGCACAATAGAATGTCCTGGATCACCCTTACTGCTACCTCCCCTTCCTCCTGTCCAGTTTCCTCCTTCCTTTTTCCCCCCCCGTACTGCCCGTTGCTGTTGTTATTCAACTTCTGATCTACCCCCCCAGAGGCAGAGAGCTCACTGGACTCCGGTCAGGGTATTCTGCTGCCTCCTAGGACAGGGCTTCAGGAGCAACCTGTGCATCAGATTAACAGGAGTCGTCCCTGGCACTGCAAGGCACCTGTAAAACAGATGGGTTGAGATAGTGGGTTTGGGGTCAGGCCCTTTGTAAGTCAGTGGAAAGACTCCATTGACTTCAGTGGTGTCTTGGAGCCAGACGGGAAGCTTTCAAGGAGGGGCTGGGTTAGGCTTCTCTCTCCTATAAACTTATGAGTTTTGGGATACTAATACTTTGCATTTCTATGTCATGTATATCATCGGAGGAGTCTTTACAGACCCAAAACAGCCCTGCGGCCTGTGAAGCAGGTAAGGGAATGTACAGGGATCACTGCCCCCACAACTGATATGCAGCTATGTTCCACTGCTTGGGCAGCTACTGTTGATAGGTGTAATAGCTGTTTAGGGCAGGAAGTAAATACCACGTCCCAGTGCTGTTGCAGTGGGACTGGAAGTAGGTGGGGTTTCATTACCCAAGCTAGAATATGGTCAAAACAAAGCTATTAACAATAGAGCTGGATCACAAAAAAATTCTACTATAGATTTCTTAAAAAAAAAAAAAAAAAAAAAAAATTTTCCAAAACCTTTCAAGGGTTTTTTTGGTGAGGGGAAAAACTGAAGGTTGAAAATGCTGCTTCACAGAGCTGGTCGTTCAGCTGCCTCGTCTCTCTTCTCGAAGGGCTGGGCTCCCTGGCTATACTACATCTTCCATGATGCACCATGTTCTCTATGCTGGGTGACACGCTGTGGTGAGGCCACTTGGAGAACCTGGCCGTTAGAGTAGAGAAGAATGGGAGCACGGGTCACCCTGATTGCAACTCCGATGCAACACCACAGAGCCATTTCTCAACTGAAGTTCACGGCTTAGGCTAAAATTTTTCAGATGTTTGGTGGGTTTTTTTTCTTCCCCCCCCCCCCCCCAACAGCCCCCCTCTCCCATTTTCCCCTAGAACGCAGCCATTTTTCATAAATCTGTTGAATAACAGTTCTGCAACTTCTCACTACCCCTATTCTAACCAATAGTGCTGCACCATCTTAAATGCATATAAATTGTCAGAGTACAGTTCTGCCTTTTGCCCAAAAGACAGGGGCCTCATGTTGATTCTGCAGCACTGGTCGGCTGCTGCTCCAGAGGGCTGATTACAGCCAACTGAATAATCAACGCCACTGCCTGGAAAGGTGAAGCCGCCTTGTTTAAGTAGTGACCTGGCCTAACCCTGCTCACCTTGTGGAAGCTGACAGGAATTGCAGCACAAGCTCCCAGGGCTGCAGACACATCACACCACTAAACCATTTAACTCAAGAGCCTTGGCTACACTGGTGCTGTACAGCGCTGCAACTTGCTGCGCTCAGGGGTGTGAAAACGCCCCCCCCCGAGTGCAGCGCTGTAAAGCGCCAGTGTAATCAGAGCCTGCAGCGCTGCACGCTCGCTCGCAGCGCTGCAAGCTACTCCCCTCGGAGAGGTGGAGTACTTACAGCGCTGCGAGAGAGCTCTCGCAGCGCTGGCGGCGCGACTAGTGCTTCATAGCGCTGCTGCGCAGCAGCGCTGGGAAGTCCTGAGTGTAGCCAAGGCCAAGGGAAGGCCAGTACCTTGCAGTGCACATGGGCCATAGGAATTATTCCTATCTTGCCTCCCACCCTGTTGCTGGAGACCGGAGAAGGGGTGGTGAACTTGGTAGCCCAAATAGTGGGGAAAGGCTTAGGCATCCACTACCTGAACTCCTGTGGCTGGAGACTTCTGTGTTTCTGCTCAGCCATTCACTGATCTAGCAATTGACACCAGTAGGTGGTATGAGCTGGGTTTGGAAAGAGTTCTAGCCAATGGAAATGTCTGGGCAAGGTGTTGGAGGGACAACATGATGGCCATGAAACTCTTGTAATAAAGGGAAATGAAGAAGGAGCCTAAATCCTAGTATGGAACAGGTGCCGTATGAAATGACTCCGTCCATGTGCCACAAATCCTCTGACTTCAGAATTAAGGCAGAATATTTTGAACCAGACTGTTTTACAAGTCCCTGGGGTAAGTCCAGAAGGAATCTGGCTAGTTGGTGGTGGTTGTCCCTGAACAAATATCAGGATTTGGAGGGTAATGAGGATCACTCCTACATCTGAAGATATTATCTCTGGGCTGATCTGTGCTGGTGTCTCTCTCACTGTAGAAAGCAGCAGCCATACACGGTATGCTTGGCTTGAAAGCTATTTGGCGCTCTTGAACACTGCTCTGCTGTTGGGAGACTTCTTTGGAATTAGGATAATTTCTATGAAGGGGGTAGATGTTTTGCTTTTCCTAGTGTCAGTCTGAATCTGGATGAGGATGTGAACTTTCTTTTTACAGTTCTTGCTTGTTAATATAATTGAAATCTGTATCCTTGTACTTGGATCTCAGCTAGGAATAATCTTATAAGGAGAGCAGTTTGAGCTGAGACAGCATTAATGAGAATGCTGTGGCTTTATAGTGCAACTCTTCCAGAAGGCCACCCATCCTAGCTGTATCAATACACAGGTACAGTGCCGACTTCCCTATGTTGCCTTGTGAATAACCTGGCAGGACTCGTCTCTAGGCAAGACCACCTTCCCTCCCAAATAACTGTCAGCTTTGCTTCATTTCATCTCATTGTGGGCCCTAGGGAAAGCACTTGTTTTGTCAGGAGATGAAGTGTCTGTGTCCTCTACCTCCTTCCTCCCCCTCCAACCTTCCAGCTGAGATGATTAAACCTGAGCTCATCTCAAAGAGAGAGTGAGTCTCTGGCTTCCACTGGAAAGCGTGAGGAGCAATCATTGACAGAGAGCGAGTGCCTGTCCTGTTCACTGAGTAAATATTTTACTAGGTTTGATATCTCCCAGCAGGGCTCAGAACGTGAGAATGCCACCTGCACAATGACCTTTAACGAAGCTATACCTCTCCACTCGCACTGCCCTGCCCTTTCCCAGCAGGGAGGACTCGAATCCTCGCTCCACACTTCACTGTCTACTCACGCACCAATGTGCAAAGTGCAGCTCTATGCTCAGGGACAATCCCCTGGGAGAACCGTACAACGAGGGTTAAGTATTTGTCAGAATAAAGCTTTGTAGATGGAGAAGCTCAGCTGGAAGGAACAATTCTAGGTACTTTTTGGCAAAGGGAGGTGGTAGCTGTGATTTGGGGGGGGGGCAAAGGGAGGCACAGGGCCACGTTTTCAAAAGCATCCCCTAACTTTTGTGTGCTCCACTTGTCAGTTGAAGTTAGTGGCACTTGCAGGTGCTCTGAAAATTGGACTCAGAGGCTCAAGTTGGGCACCTAAAATTAGTTGATGTTACAAAGTTGGAAGTGACTTGTTCTAAGTCGCACACCAGCTCAGGGGCCATTACATATAGCTCTTGGCTGTCTCCTTTTACAGAAGAGGAGGGACAGGAGACATCCCCTGGCATATGTCTAATCAGAGGGGCAAAATGCTATTTCTGGGAGCAGGGGCCTCCAACCTGTTCCTCCCAACACAAAATGTGGAGTATGACTCAGTTTTCTTGTCTGCCTGAATGCATGGGGCCTGTCCATGCAGCTCTGCCAGGGAGAAGGGGTGGATAAGTTAGTCCAGACTATCTAGAGGCCATTACACCACCTTAAACAGAAGCCTGAAGAGAGCAGTTGGATTTGTTTGACCACAGGGTGTTGCTGAAGCCCCACTGTGGAGAATGAGAAAAGTCTTTAAAGTGAGATGCCCTGAGTACAAGACAATAGCGGCACAGCGGCACTCCCCAGTGGCTTGTCTGGTAAGCGACAGCCCTGAACCCCAGCAAAAGAGCCTTTCTCTAGGCCCAGCAGCTTGGGGCACTGTATACAGGAGTGGTAGCATAGCTACTGTTTCATTGTGCTCTGCAGCACAGTCCCATTCACAAACTGGCCCTGACTCTGTGGTTTGGTCGTCTGCCTCCAAAAATGGGGTTCTGGCCAACATTCCTTTACTTCCTACAACCGTTTCTGCACTGCAGGGCTATGGTAGGTTAGCGCTGAGCAGCCAGTAGGATGCCCCGCCCCACCCAGCGTCTTTAATTCATTGCTGTTCAAACCCTCGGAAAAAGGAGCTGGAGGAAAGCAAAATCCTTTGTGGATAACTTCTCCAGCATCCATCTGGCATGATTCCCCTGGGCCAGCTATAGCCCCTCAACCAGAAGGGGGCTCTATAAAGCCCAGTGGTTGTTATTCAGTAAGTGCTGCCCTGGTGCTGGGCATGTCCTACTGGAGGACAGCTGGGGTCCCTGCCCTGTTTGGATCCTGTCTAACCTGAGGAAGGCTAGTGAGTGGTGCGATGCTGTACTCTAGGGGCAGGGCCTGGCACAAGAAAGAAATTTGAGGGAAGAGAGAGCAGTTGCCAGGCACCAGGCTGGCCACGGCACTATGAAATATGACTGGCCAGGAAGCTTTCACAGGAGCTCCTGTGCTCAGACAACCTTGACTTACATCCCACCTGCCAGGAAGGGCTTGGAGCTTGGCTCCCTCCTTGGCTAGCCAACTAATGACCACTCAGAGCACCCTGCCCAGCGTGTCTTGTCTCGCCGCAGCCTGGACCTGTCTCCAGGCCTTAGGTAGGGGCTAGGTAAAAGGGCTGTGTGTGCTAAAGGAGAACCTCTGAGAATGAAACTCTCAGCCGAGCTGCACAAGGACTTTCCAGATTGCCTCCACCCCCCACCAGCTTGTAACACGCCCTGACTGTGGAGCGTGGCAGTGACACTCTGAAGTGTCACCTCTTTGGCTGTCAAAGGGAGAGGAGAGCCTCTGCTGCCTTGAGTGACAGCCCCCTGGCTGTGTTCGCCATGGGAGTGACGCAGGGGAGTGGGAGAGGGACCCTAGCCATGGAGCTGGACAACATCCTTTGTTCCCTGATATGAGCGGGGGCATGGGGGAAGGGGAGTGTGAGCTGGGTCGGCCACACCCGTGCGATCCTAGCAGTGGGGGAGTGACTGGGGCCTGGCTGTGTAATTACAGGATTGGATGTAAAGAAGTGAAAACGCTTTCTCTGCTGTGTCCAGTTTCATCTGCTCTCTGTTTTCAATTACACAAGCATTTACACTGCATTTCCCATGGCCGGTGTGGGATCCCTGTGCTGAGCCGGGGCCAGCAGGGAAGTTTCCCTTTGATTGGACCAATTAAGATCAGGGCGTTCCTCACCAGCTCAAACCAGTTTAGAGACAAAAGCCCCAATTGTTCCCATTTAAGTCCCTACAGAACTCAGTTTACCTTCAGGCTGTGCCCCAAAGCTCAGCGAGGGTAGCATCCTGAGCGCTGTCCCCATGGGAGCCCCTCGCACGGCCGGTTGTGCCAGCCATGCAGTGTGAATGCTTTCTGTTAGGCTATGGGCCTGAGTCGGGGCCGGGGGGTGCCCCTAGTGTCCCTTTCTAATGAGTTTTCACTACTCCTATTCAAAGATTTCTGCTTGGTTGGAAAGGGAGCCCTGGTTTTTTACACACTGCAACCAGCCTGACTTGATAAACTCTGTTTATCGCACTGAAAGCGTGATCAGCTGCCCCAGCCACTGCTCCCCAACAGCCGGGCAAGGCTCCGCAGTCATTTCTGAAACAGTTAAAACACAACCTCCGGCTCCCGCACAAATTGTCTGAACTCTTCTAGGCCCGGGGGCTTTTCCAGATCAATCACTTTCTCTGTTAGCTTGTACCCTATTCAGAATACATACAGCTCCTCGGGCGGGCCCCTGTTTGTCATGATCACCTCACCTGCTGTACAAGCTAGAACAGTAGAGAGGGCTGTGGGGGGACTCGCTGGTTTTCCTCTGCGCCAGCTAGTTGCAGGTCCATTTGCTCTACAGCAACAGGATTGCCAACTTCAAAAATCATGAGTCAGACTCCTACAAATCATGAGATTTCAAAAGCAGATTTGTATTGTGTGTGTTAGGTCAGTCTCTTGATGTTTGAACTCCCCTGCCCATCCCCAGGGGGTGTGCATGTGACAATGAGTGTTACCCACTCTCCCATCTGTACTGGATAAGGTGAGTTTGGCCCCTGCTGCAGGAACTCCCTCTCGCCCAGCAATTAATCCTGTCCTTTAGTGCCCCATGCGTTCTGTCCCCATCCAACCCCCCCTTAGTTCAGTCCCTCTGCCCCCCATCATCATCACCCCATCAGTTCAGCCCTTTGCCCCCATCCACTCCCGCTATCCTCAGCTCACCCTCCCAGCACTCACCCCATCGGCTCAGAACCCACCATCGATACAGACCTCCACCCTATCCCCCTCCCCCTCGCCCCTCCTCACTTCAGTCCTCCTGCTGCCCTCTGGCCATAGGTCAGCCCTCCCACCCTCGCCCCTGCTCCTCTTAGGGTTTTTAAAACAACAACCCAGGCCTAGGGGAGCTGCAGTGGGTTCCCCCCTCCCACTTCCCAGGCTGGAACCCCCGGGAAAAAAATCCTGACATTTGAGAGTTCTGTTGCAAGATCATGAGTCAGGCTTCGTTTTATTCAGCAATCACGTCTCTGTGGATGAATGCGTGAGAGTTGGCATGTCTGCTGCAGTGTCCCTGTCCAGGCTCCCCCATAGCCTGGCCTCCCTTATCCTCGCACTTCCCTGCCGCCTGGGCCTGGGTTTTGTAAAGCCGTTGCCGGATTTAGGGAGCCCGCTTTTCAGCTGTGGTGCCTGACGTTGGGTAGGTGCTTTGGGGGCTCCCAGAATAATAGAGACTGTTGCTGATTTGTCTCCGGAGCTGGGTGAGGAGGCAGAGGTAGGTGCCGGCTGTACAAAGCAGCTGAGTGTTTGAGCTAAACCCAGTGTTGACTGGATGGTGAGTTCCAAAAGTAAGTTTTGCCGTTAAGATGTAGCTGTCCTCCCCACCCCACCCAGTAATCCGAAACAAAAGAGAGAAGCCTAACTGTGCAGACAGGTTTCTAGGTCAACAGACTATCCTGTGTTTCCCTAAATAATATGTTTACAAAGGATGCCCCATGCTGTGTCTGCCAGGGACTGCTGAATGGGCTGATTTGCATTCATATTTACCATGCAGAACACTGACTGGGCTCGGGCCAGTTTTTCCTGTGTGAGCTGGTGTCTGCTGCCGTTAGAGCTGCTGCTAGAAAACTCTTCCCATGGAGCCACTTGTCTCAAAATCCTAGCGGTTAAAAGGAACCGGTGCTTAAGGTTAATGCCAAAATAAGGAGCATAAAGGAAGTACTTTCTCCTGTGCTCTAGGGCGTGATTAATACTTAGCTTTACTACAGAGCCTTTCATAGGCGACTCGCCACATGCTTTACAGCACTGATCAATCCCACAACGCTCCTGGGAACCTGTTCTGCCTAGGCAACTGCGACACGGAAAGGGATTTGATCACGGTAGGTAAGCCAGGAATACAACCCACATGGACTAATGGCTGGCCCATGTGCCAACCACTAGACCACGCTGCCTCTCAGCTGTGTTATTATAGACTTAGTGCTTATAGCACCTTTCAGTCAAAAATCTAAATCTGTTCTAGGATGGAGGGTAACTGCTATCCTTTTTGCAAACGGGGCAACGCAGGAGGGTGATCATATGTCCCGTTTTGTCCAGGACAGTCCCTTTTCTAAGCCCTGTCCTGGCCATCCTGACTTTTTTGATCAGTTGGCAAGAGCGAATGGGACAAATGCCTACTTTTGTCAAAAAAAGTGGGGTGCAGTGCAGAGGAACATGCGGGGAGGGGGAAGCGAGTGGTGATGCCAACCCCGCGCAGAGGGAGGGGCAGGGCTCAGGTGAGCAACGCCACCAGCCCCAGCCTCGTGCAGGGAGCAGGGGTGCCTTTGAGCCAGTCCTGTGTGATGTCCCATTGCAAAATATGGTCACCCTACAACTGAGGCGCAGAGAATTTGTGACTTGCTCCCATCACAGGAATAGAATCCACGAAACTGGACATCCAGCCCCCTGTCCTGGCAACTGGACAATGTGGAGAAGGACGTTCCAGCTTCACGTCCCTGTGATGGGCTCTCTGGGAGGTGCTGCATCTGAGACAGTGGGTGGAGACTGCATTGCAGGGGAGGCCAGTGCTATTGGCTAAACCCGCCCAAAAGACTTAGGCTGTTCTGACGCTGGGGAAGCATAAATGCAGCAAGGCCAAAAATCATTAAGCCCTGCAAGGTGCTAGGGCTGAGGTGGCTAGGAATGGCTTTGCAGTGTGGGACAGAAAGGGGAAAGCATCTCTAAAATAGAAGAAGCCGGTTTATGTAGGACATTCTGTTAGTATAAGAGGTGACCCTTCTCTGGTTTCAGCCATCCGCTGTTGTCAGGCGGCCTCCCAGAGTCTGGAGCAATAGTGCAAATAGCAATTTAAAATGTCTACGTGTGCTGGTAAATTCATTACCCCCCACACCACCCCGTTGGCCTGCCTGTGTGTACACACAACCTCCCAAGGCGCACACTGCACCCGCTAGGATCGCCCAAGGGCCCACGACACTAGATAGTGATACGTAGCAAAGAGCAGAACGAAAAGAACCTGCCACAAGGAAAGTAACCCCCCGCCACCCACCCACACAATTGCATGTCTGCCCTGGGCCTATGCCTTGCAGCTGGCAGTCTTAACGTCTAGTGGGGGGGTTCGGTTTGTAAGTGGGGGGACGGCAAGGCCACCATCCCACTTTGGGCCTGCCTTAGCCCCAAGCCTCCGACCGGACTTTTTACAGCCCAGTTGGCATGTCGGTGCCGATCGGAGCCGCCAGGGTCCCTTTTCGACTGGGCGTTCCGGTCGAAAACCAGACACCTGGCAACCTGAACTTTAGCTTATCTCACTTCCAAAGCACCATGCGCTACAGGGGAACAAGGCCCTCCTAGGCCAGACTAGGAATGGCCACGTGGGCGTTATACCAGGTTAACTGCACCGCTCTAACGACACTGGGCAAAGTCCCCGTGTCACCAAGCCCAAGAACTGCCCAACACTGTGCAGGTTCCAGGAAGGAGGAGCTGGTTAAAAAGAGCTGGATTTTGCCCCATTATCCCCCCCACGCTGCTCTTAGTAACAGCCCAGTGACTCCTTAACACAGGACTGTGGGGGACACATTTATTAAAAAAAAACCTCTGTGAAAGAAGAGAAAGCACGACCCCTCCCAAGCACCCCCTTTTCTGAGGAGGTGTCACCATGGCAACGCCTCCCGCTCACAATGTCTCCCCATTGCTACTTGACCCAGGCTATTAGGGGAAATATCTTTTTTTGCTCCCCCTCTATGGGGCCAGTGATGTGTGAATAAAACCAACCCGGCGTGGACATGCACAAACTGAACAGCGTTCCCAAGTCAAAAATCCATGCTGCATTCAGTGGAGGCGCTGCCCTTCCCAGCCCCTTGTCTGTTTCTGTGGGATGGGGTGGGTGGGGAGAATGGGATGGTTGTATAAAGTGTCTCCGGTTGGAGCTTGTGTGTGTGTGGGTTATTTGTTCTCCTTTAACAGAACAATGGGGAATGTTTCCAGCTGTTTTAAGATGCTGCATTCAGCTCCTTTTCTCATCCCCCGCTCGCTGCTTGCCAAATGGCAGCAAGAACTAAAACCTTCCTGCTGTGGCGATGAGGTCACCCCACCCTGTATGGGTGCTGGGAACCCACCGGATGCAGAAGGAGGGAATTCTGTTGTTCCAGTGAATGTCAGGGTACTCTTAAAATTCAAGGGGGGAAATTGTTCCCACCTAAAAGGAATGAGGGGGGGGGGCCATGAAAGAGGAAGTTGGAGAGGCTGGTGGGAATGTGTGCTCTGTGCAGCCATGGGAAAGCCTGGATTTGATTCATTAGCCAAGCCCCCTTGCTCTGTGTGCCAGCAGTGGCTGAGAGGGAGAGGAAAGCCTTGCATGGCTAGTCAGCCCCCTACTTGGTTAAGAGGCTGCATTGACAAGCCTTCCCTCCAGTCCCCCTTGAACGGAACAAAAGGAGCCCTTCAAAGGCACTAGGCTAAAATGTGTGTGTGAGGGGGCAAGGAAGGGGAACTGTGGGCTCCGTGAGACCCTGTCTGCAGGGCTTTGGGGAGTGCCTCCAGGGGAGAGAGAGTACCAGGTGAGGGGGCTCAGTGGAGCTGTGACTGGGCTTTCACCTTTGGATACTGGGCTGGTCCAGTACTGTGGCATGTAATCTGATTGCTGTACAGTGCAAAACATAATTCAGATTGTTCTCAGTTTACTGTTCCTGGCAGCCCTCTCATTCCTGCTCGAAGAGTCAGCAATGAGATCACGGTCCAACCCCCGCCCCGGCGCTGTGCACAACACAGAGGGGGATCAAAAGGGCTGAGTAACTGCCTACTTACCTTGAGAAAGGCAGCAGTGTTATGGAACGGATTTCCTCTCTGCTCCACTCCTCAATCAGCGTTAACAACCCTAGTTCTGAAGTCAACTCTCCCTTAGGTTGCAACTGAAATGAGTTTAGTGGCACCTGTATGGATGTGGAGGTGTGGTGGGGGTGGGATGGAAGCTTTGCACAGTGCCTATGTGTATGCGCTTGTCTCCCTTCCCATGAAGCACAAAGGTGGAGTATAATGAGTGTCTGTTCAGGTGCTGATGCCCAGCCTACTTCATTGGATTTGAATAGGTACTTTGATGGACTGGACTGCCGGTGTTCTGGTTTCCATAGCACCAGGGATTGCTTTGGAAGCAGCTCAATGAAGGAGCTCACTGGAAAGGGCTCCCTCTTCCTAGTGACTACCCCCAAGAGCACCAACAATGCCACACACACAGGTGTGCCTTTGAAAGTGAATTTGCTTTCATGGCGGGGGCCATTTTGTGTTCGTTTCCCAAGACTAGTTGTACTAAGTGAATTTTTTTTTCTTGTACTCGCAAGTATTTGCACCAGAAAGGCGATGTAACCAAGAGTTACGCTCAGCCCATCCGGGAATGACAACAAGTCCCCAATCAAAGATAACGAGCACAGATCAGATAGCAAATATGCACAATAAACAGCATGTGAGCAATGTACCAGAAAGGAATATTTACCAAAAGTAAGGGGTGAAGAATATTAAACCCCTAACTGCAACTGACAAGAGAGAAAAATTAATCAGATAATTTATTTGCCCAATTTCCTTTGTTACTAAGCTTTCCTACTCAATTCTGTTATTTCCAACCTCAGCATGAGCAGCGGGCTTGGGGAGGCTGTGCCTCCCAAAAGCACCTGGCGTGCCCCCACACCCCACACCCCCAGATCCCCTTCTGCAGTTCCCAGCACTTTGCCCTGGCCCAGGCTCGCTGGGCTGGGTGGCCTGCCTCCTGCAGGGACTCGGCGGCTGACACTGGTGCCACGCTGCCAGGCGCACTGGGGCTGGGGGTGCTGCAGCCTGGTGCTGGCAGTCCTGCACACCAGGGCTGGGGGGGGGCTGTGACCGTGTCGCCCGGTGCTGGGGCTGGGGGCCGCAATGGTGGTGCTCTAGGCTCCTGGAGGGGGAGGGACAGGACCTCGGGTCCAAGGGGAGGAACTGCTGAGTCACCGGCTACCCACGACCCTCAGTAAAGCCCATTCTAAGTTCCCCAATGCGCTCAGTCTGAGCTCAGCCACAGAGTGAATGAGGAAGTCCTACTGCGGTTATAGCGCCATATAGTCGATTGACCACAGCAGTGCCCTAATAGCAGGAGTGCCGACAGAATGGAGACTTTTTTAGCCAAGTTCCCAGCCACCCACCCCAAACACATGCATGTGTCCAAAAGGTACACGTTATCAGAACCAAAATCTTTCTGGCTCCGTTGAGCCAGCTAGCGTAAACAGGATGTCCTGCAGAAGAGAACAGGGGACCAGATGAAAGTGCTTGGGGCAGACACACAAGTGAAGTATTTTAAAACTGCAGGCTTTTGTCTGTATGCATGCAGACAGCCTGGGGCAGAAGCTTAGGAACATAGGCCTAGTCAGAAAACGGAACAGATTTTCATGGCTGTGCATGAATAGCATGTCTGTGTGAACATATGAACGTGTGTGTTCATTGTGCAGCTGTGAATGTGCAGGTATAGGGTGAAGACGTGTGTGTTCGGAGAAGGGTGGCTTGCTAAGGGATTTTGCTGCATTTTTAAAGCTCTGCTCCCCCCCTCCTTTAGTGCTTGCGCCCATCCTGCTTTTGCCAGCCTTTTCACACTGCATTATGCCCTGTGACGCTTTACCCTGCCAAGGGACTAAGATGAAAGGACTCTGCTTTGTAACTGGCTTGATGCACCATGCCAGGTACCAGTGGGAGTTGCTTTGCCTTATTTTCTGACTGCGCGCCAAATAAACCTTCAACACAGGGGTGATGCAAAGCCTACATCACGTCTTTTTGTCGTGTCCCCCCCGTGGCATTTCACGATGAAGGCGCATACTGCACGCTAATCCCTGCAAACCAGCATGGCTGCTGCGTGGGGGACGGGGACACACACACACACACACTCTCCCCCCCCCCCCCCAACTTCACTGGGCAAGGAGACTGGCGCTGCGCTGCGTAGGCGTCTCTGGTCCGTGACTGGGCGCTGCAGGTAGATCTCAAGACCCTTTATGCAACTGCTAGCTCCCTAATTGGGGGGGGGGGAGGGGGACGTTCATGGGCTCAATCTGAGAGCCTTTTGCTGCGCCCAAGCAGTTACACAGGGACACGCCCGGGGAGACTGCAGACCTGAGGCCTGTCTAAACCAGCCACTTAGGGGGGGCCGCAAGATGCAACATTTCACAACTGAGTCTAGTCTTACTGCACACACTTCTTGAAGCCTTAAACCCAGCCCTGGAGAGGCGCCACCTCTGCCCCACGTACACTGATGGAGACACGATTTGTAATAGCAGCAGCATGGAGAAAAGAAAGAGGCCCAGAGAGGTGTGCCAGACCTTGAATACAGACCACACCGAGTTGAGTTAATGACTGGCACAGTGAGTGTGGCCTGTCTAAATCACACTGGCAGGATCCGCCGGACGTTTTAAAGCATATTGAATTGCTTAGTCTTGCTCTTCTGCTTGCTATTTCTACCTGATTGACATTTACACCTAAGCAGGTTTTGGTGGGCGTGCAATGTAGCTCCTGCAGGATGTACCCCTGAGCTGAGCAGCTGGTACGCCGGGCTGTTGAATCTGGCTAGCAAGATTGATTCCAAAGTCTGTATTTCCCGCCCCCAGCCAATGAAAAAATTTCTTCAGATGGCAAATGCCCAAACCTCACTGCTGACGGCGCCGCCAGCCACATCAATACTGATTTAGGTCACTGAGGTAGTGCAAGCTTTTCGCGTGAGCTACTGCACTTTAGTTTCCCAGCAGAGTCTGGGCCACTGTTATGTGTTGAGCCCTGATGAAACCACAACAAAGCGAGCCATAGGAAAATACGCAGGCAAATGTAGCCTGGTATCATTTCCCAAGGATGACATGGGCCTTTCCGGAGCCTGGCACTAGCAAACGGCTGAGGAAGATCTTGCTGCACCCGCCCTGGGGGATCATTTTGACGCTCTCAAATGTGATTCATGTTCCAATAGTGCTTCTGAAGTCTGTTTCACTTGACCTTTTTTCTCTCCCTGTGGGTGGGTAGTGCTGTGCCCGCTTGCAGTTGGTGCTGGGTGACTCATTGCTCGGAAGGCAGGATGGTGGGACGTGCGATAACGGAGGAGCGGGCGCAGAAAGCAAGTGCCAAAGCACACCCAGCACCAGTCGCCAGAGTGCTTTTTTTGTTTGTTTGTTTGGTTTTTTTTTTTTGCTTTGACACATGCTAACTTCCTGTTCGGTTTGCAGGTTAAAAATACACCCCAGGATACGCAAGAAATTCAAGTGAAACTGTGAAGTGTGCTGCTTAACGACGGGGAATTGACTGTGTCAGATGAAAAGTTTGACGCGCGCATCACAAGCCCGTCTGGGGTTTGGGGGCAGGGCGGGCGTGGTGAAGTTTCACTCTGGGCTCAGGGTTAACAAATGATTGTTTCTTACTACTGGGATGTGTGTGAGATGGAACCACGCTGGGGGGGGGGGGGGGGGGGGGGGGACGACACTACAGCTCAGAAGCTCTAGAGAGCTTTTTTAAACAGAGGGTTGTTGGCCAACGTGGTGTGGGCTCTGGGGTTATTGGTGAGTCCAAGTGCGTGTTCCCAGAGAGTAGGAGCTTTCCGCCTATCCTTATTCATTAGGGTGAAGTACCAGGGGTTAGCAGCCCCCTACCAAAAAAGGGTGTAGGGCTGTGCCTGCTTGCCGGTGGTACACAGCCCGGCAGGAACGTGCATGGAGGTGCGGGGAGGAGGAAAACAGGGCCATGGGGGCACAGTACTCCTCCGACCCCAGGGCCATGGCAGGCAGGGAGCAGAGAGAGTTTCGTGGCCCTGGGGCCACAGAATATGCCCCCACAAAGGCAGTCAAACAAATTCCTATGCACACCCCTGCGGACTGGCCTAGTTTTGAGGCTCTTAAATGTAAGACTAGCACTAGAGTTTGCACAGCCCCCGTGCAAAGTATGGCATGCAGGATCCCATACCACTGCTTCCTTACAAGTAAACCAACCCCCCTCTTCCCCTTGCCAGCTCCCCACAGACACTTTTTGAGAACAGCCTTCCTTCCCCTTTCTGAGGCGCTGGAATCCAGCCTCAGCTCTGAACATGGTGCAGTATCCTATCCCCTGCAGTTTGGAGGAGCTACAGTTCAGCTGGTGTGGTCCTACTCCTTCACACCACAACCAAGTTCTCCACAGGCATGAGAGAAGAGAGGGCTGTATGCTGAAACAGGACTGGCTGGACAGCCTGTCACTCGTGGGGAAATGGGACAAGCAAACCTGCCCCCCGAGTGATGATGGGAGTTTGGCGGCATAGGAATCTCCCTGTATTTTTTGCAGTCACTGCAGGTGCAGGCTTTTGGAAGAAGGCTCCATTAGACAAGCCTCTTCTTGAGAGTTGGACGTAGGTCCGGGGTGGAGAGAATGCGACGCTGGCTCAGGTTAGCTACTGCAGCCTGTGGGGCATGTTCACAGAACAGCCTTGTTGGGAGTTTGTTGTTGGTCTATTGTGTCGGAGGGGTATGGGCTGCAAAACCTTCAGCCCTAGCCATCCTTGAGGACATTTATGCAGGTACGTCTTTGTACGGGAGTGATGCCAAATACTCAGGATGCAGTTCAAACTAGAGACAATAACCATGTGCCAGTGATCAGCAAATAAGCTGCTTTATTGAAAGCAAAGAATGATGGCTACCACAGGGTTTCCATGGTAACTATCAGGTGTAATTCCCTGAGAACACGTGTCATTTCTTTTCCAATCTATTTCTTTTAAACACATACTAGTTATGAAAAGCAGAGAGTGACGTTCCAGATACTGGAACACATAAATTAAGGTAAGTGATCGTTAGAAGACATTTCAATTTCATTTTCAAACAGATTCTCAGAAGGTTTTTTTTTTTCCGATCCACAGAAAATGTATAAAAAAATTTCAACCCTAGATCATTCTCAATTAACAAAAAAAACAGCACAGTAAAAAAAAATTACTGTTGCAATAAGATATTTACAGACGCACCCATTATGGGCCATTTTCACTCAGCCTCTCATTGGAAACATACAGTTCTGCCTTTGCCCACTTATCCATGCAGAGAACAATTAGCCCTCACCCACTGAGTGAGGAAGGCTTAGGTCAATGTTAGTGCAGGAGCAGGGGATTTGCACAAGCCAGGAGCGTCTGTCCACTGGAGCAGGTTATGCAGCGAACTACAGTTGTCTCCCTTCAGCTGCTGATCCTCCATTGACCAGAGGGGGCACTGTTGAGCAGTGCAATGCGCTCCTTTTCCCAGATGCTAAGGCCACGTCTACACTACCCGCCGGATAGTAATCGATCTATCGGGGATGCGATAAATCGATCCCCAAATCGACGCCCATACTCCACCTCGGCAGGAGGAGTAAGCGGAGTCGACGGGGGAGCCGCGGCGGTCGACTTGCCGCCATGAGGATGGCCAGGTAAGTCGAACTAAGATACGACTTCAGCTACACGAATAGCGTAGCTGAAGTTGCCTATCTTAGATCGATCCCACCCCCGTAGTGTAGACCAGCCCTTAGTATAGAGCTTCCACAGCACTAAGGCCCAGATCCTCACAGGGATTCAAGCTTCTAACTCCCATTGCGTTCAGCAGGCTAGGGCTAGCAACCATGATCCAGCATCTATCTTGAGTCTCCAACAGGCCCCTAGCTACTGGGCCAGCCCAGAAATGGTGCTTGGGAGAAAGGGGTGTTGCTTGACAGCTGCTTGCCCAACTTCTCTCCTCCCCTCAAGCTCAGTGGTGAATGGGACCAATAGCTGTGGCAAAGACTGATGCGTTCAGGGCCTAATGCTGATCTCACAATAGCGACGGGACTAACTCCATTGTAGCCAGTGGAATTGCACCAGTGGGACACCCGCATCGGACCCTTAATGGCAATCCTCCCAATACTCTTTATTCATCCTCTGCCTGAGCACCTAATGCCCCCGGACAGACCCAGCCTGAATGTTTTCGCTCCACTGAACCTGAAGTATTCATTGGTATAGACAGTGCATTCTACATACGTTAATTGGCCCTGATAGACACTAGTGTTAGGGATAAAACATGTGTAGCACTTTTTCCCCTCCGCGAAGATGCTTCAGAGGCAAGGGTAAGTGGGCAGAGACTTTGCACTGAAGGGAGACGTTATGTCTCCATATAAATATAGCATAAACATGGACACAGCATGTATGCATCTCTTTGCAACCCCCCCCCATCCCCTTTATAAATGTCTTTAAATTATCCTATATAAATACTGCATAGCTTTATAGTACTGAAAATATTTCAGCGAGGCATAGGGAACTCCAGTGAACAGAGTTAACATTGATTCTCGGCTTCCACCACCAACCCCTCTCCTTGCTCCTCTTCCCCCAGCCTGTCTCCCTTCAGTGCTGCAGTGAGCTGGGATTCGGAGAGTCCAGCTCTAAACACCACAAAGTACAAAATTCCTCCAGGGCATTTCCTGGACTCAGCTCCAATGTGTCCAGAGAACTGCCCCTGGAGCCAGCAAACTTCCCCTGCTCCCCCCAAAATACAGCCAGCATTGGAGGGAGGCAAGAAAGGGGAGCAGAGGGGTGGAATTAACCCCCCCTCCCACCACAACTATTATCAATGAACCTTCATCTGAAACAGTATCCGGAGCTGAAGGATGAAGGGTTGGGGGAGAAAGTGAATGGGGTGGGTAGGTAGTGGACTAAAGCAGGTTGGGTTTATGGGAAGCAGGAAGAGAAGGGAGTGAGGGTTGGGCAGAATGGGATAGAGAGAAAAATTCCAGCAGAAAAAGAAAGCCGTGGCAGTAAAGAGCCGGCCCAGGGCACACACGTATTCCACATACATTCTATGAGAATTGCAAACACTGCAAAGCAACATGGAGATCCACGCAGGCTGGTGTTCAGGACACTTACCCTTCACAAGCCAGCCTGGCCCCTGGGCCACACGGGTAAGTGCTCAGGGCCTAGCCTTTCCCACGTACCCCCGGCCTGTCAGAGGAGGAGGCAGACAGCACCCCAAAAATCTGCTCTCCCCACCTGTAGGGGAGATGAGGGGCCGCACAGCAGCCTATAAACCACACACACTGTGCATTAGCACAGCAATAATAACCATTCGCCTCGCAGCAGGGAAATCACATGCACACATACAGGTCCCACAAGCCCTTCGGATACCAGGGAAACTTGGGACGAGGTTGACGGGGACATGCGTCTCCTAGTACACCACATTCAGGGGGCACCATGGCGTGTCTGGGTACAGCAAGCAGTGAATGGAGCGGAACCTGCAAGAGAAGGAAAAACCAGCGATCAGCACCCGAGTCAAGACCTGCTCACAACACTTACACCTCTTTCCCAGAGCTGCATGCAGCAGCCGTGGGAAGGCCAGTTCTTTGAGGGTCTGTCTATATTGCAGCTCAGAAGTGGGACTGCAGCACGTGTAGACAAACCCGAACTAGAGCAAAGCTAGCTTGAGTAACAATCGCAATGAAGCTGCACCAGCATGGGTGGTGGCCATGTGAGTATGGACCCAGGACCTTACACAGGCAGCTTACAGCTAGCCCAGGTACGTCTACAAGTGCTGCAGTCCCACCTCCTGATTGCCTGAGGGTCATTTCAACTGCTCTTTGCCTGCCTTTAAAGCCCAGGCTTCCTCGTTGTATGGGGGTAAAAGGAGGAACACGTCTGGTTGCACACGAATGTGGGGGTCTGAGGAAGACGCAGCTCACCTGGATGGATCCTCATCAGCGGAGAAAGCTCCCTTCATGTGGATGGAATTCCTCTTGTTTTCAAACATGCCATAGCTCAGCGTCACCTGGAGAGCACAAAGGTGAAGGTGTTGCTAGGGCAAGACGCTGCTCTTGACAGAGGGGCAGCATGGTCCAGTGATTAGGGCACTAGCTGGGACCTTGGAGACCTGGGTTCCAGATCGTGCTCTGCCACAGACTTCCTATGTGACCTCGGGCAAGTCACTGCGTGTCTCTGGGCCCTATCCGTACAATGCGGACAACAGCCTTGCCCTGCCTCACAGGCATGGTAGGAGGGCAAATACATGAAAGATTGCAAGGCACTCAGACACTGTGATGAGGTACAGTAGCGAGGTCGCTGTCTCATTTACAGCACTAGAGAAAACCCCAAAGGAGAGCTCTAGCAGAGATAACCATGCCCCCTCCCGGGGGTTTGGAGCCTCCTTCCTGCTGAGGTGGTGTCATTATGGGTTCAAACCCAGGTTCTCAAGAGTAATTTCTTAAGTTCCTGGCCTTCCTGGCCCATCGTGCACTGGGGTAAGAGGCCTACTGCTCATTGCACACAGCTATACTGGTTCTGTGCTCATGCAGGAACAGGTGAGAACAGAAATAACCCCGCTCCCCTGTTCTACCTGTGATCATTGCCAGGGCTCTAGGATCTGACTATGTGGCCCTTCCCTGGCCTCTGCACTAACTCTAAAGTGCTTCTTGGATGCAGCCAGGTTTACCTGTTTGTGAATTTCTGTCTTGGGCACCTGGTGGAGGTTCTCCAGGTGGGAGTGGAAGAGATTACTCCGGATAAGCTTCACTCCTAGCACAGACTCTATGATGTACCCGATGGTGCAGTCATCTGGCAGGCGGATCTTCTCTGCTGTGCTCATGAAATGACCCCCACTGTAGGAGACAGAAGGGAGCATGTGAGTTCATCTGCACCGAGTTAACTATCCTCAACGCTGCGCCAATGGGTCCCAACCCGGAGTTGGAGACACGCCCTACCTCCTGATGGGGCGGGGGTAGGAGGAATTCAGCCTCTCTGCCCTGTCAAATGACCTCAACCCTGGCTTACAGAGAGAAATGTCTTTAGGACTAGAGCAATTTAGTCTCCCTCCTAGCTTCTTTGTGGGTCTCTTCTGAGCACCCAGCCGGATGATGTGGACTTCAGACCACTAGATATTGGGATGGAATCAACCAAGTCCACAAAGATTTGGACTTCAGGATGCAGTTGAATTTCATTGATCTTTGATCTCCTGTATCCTCCTCCATCCTGACCTGCACAGAGGTAATCCAGGATTTTCTAGAAGTCTTATGAAACATCAGTGCCAAGTGCTGATCCCCTTACCTCGCCCACGGGCTCATCTTCAGCGCCAGCCCGCGACTAATACAGAAACCTGCTCCCCCAGTGGCAAACCAGAAATGAACAGGATGCTGCGAAAAAGACAGAAGGAAAACAGCGAGGCTTAAAACCAGTCCTTTTCCCTGCCTCCTCGTGGACTTCTTACTAATTTAGGCAACACAAAGAGAATTCTCCCAATTGTCTCGACTGCTCCTGGGTGGGTTAAACTGACCCAAACCTCCATCCCCACACAGGAGGCACAGCCAAGCCTGGTGCTGAGGAGTGGGTCCCTGTTAAAGTCCATCTCCATTCCGAAACGATGACATTTTTCAACATATCACCAGCTCAGTGAAAGCTGGAAACCCCCCTCTTTGGGCTCAGTTGGCCGCTGGACTTTTGCCTCCTGTTAGCCCTAGTAAACCCACTGTCCTACTCTCTTACCATCTTGTTCTCACTGATCCTCTCTGTGGCTTGAATGGGTCGGTCCAGACTAGGTTTGCCGATGTAGATGTCCTGTGTGTGGGGGTAGCCAGACAGCAACTTCACCAGGGTCCGGACATTCACATAGTTATCATCATCCACATGGCAAAACCACCTGGAGCAACAGAAGCAACCCAGTTAGTCCGGTAATACTCAGCACTCCCAGAGCTCCTTCCAGCAGATTGCTTTACAACAGTAGATAGCTGTTATCCCCATTCGGCACAGGGAAAATGAGGTGCAGAGAGTCTGAGTGATTTAATCAAGGCCACGCAAGCAGAACCCACTCCTAACCCCCTGCACCAGTCACTAGCCCCTTCTGGGGCAAGGCCTGTCCGTGGAAACGGAAAGAATCAGGCAGCCACATTGTAGCTGGTCACCAGAAGGCTCTGCAGCTTGAGTCCTCCCCCGCATTCCCAGCACTTTCACCTGGCCACACATGCAGTCTCACGTGTGTACAAACTGGCATGCATACGGACACACCCCACACGCACTCTCTCTCTCGCTCGCTGTCTTTCTCTGGACATTAATTTCCTTCTTACTTTCTCCCGGACTCGATGAACTTGTCGTATTCCACGGCCATCTTGCAAGACAAAGCCTGGCGGCTGTGGGCAGCGGAACAGTTGGTGTTGATGACATTGGCTGTGGTGGGAAGAGGGTGGGGGAGAGAAAAGGGACAGTCAGTCCGATGAGTCTCTCTCTCTCGCGCGCGCCAAAAACACAATCAATCTGCTTGAACGAACGAAACTGCTTGTCCACCACCCAAGGCGGCCCAGGAAGCAGAGGTGGCAGGGAACAGCCCCCTCACTGAGTGCAGGGTTCACAGACAGCAGCAGGGGCAGCTACTTTCCTCGCACATAAAAGGGAAGGGTGGGGCAGAACGAAGACAGGCCAGAAAGATGCCGACAATCCTCTTAGCCTCTCTGCCGCTGGCCCAGAAAGGCCAAGACCCCCCTAACCTACAGCATGGCTAAGGCCAGCAATCTCGGATCCTAATGAAAAGAATACGGCCGTATTTCACAGGCCTAGTCCAAGACACTGCAGTGTTCTGTACCGGGACTGCATATCCTTATAAAAGGCTTGGCACGGCCCCTGTCTAAAGTATACAGCAGAGAGCGTCCTCGGGGGAAAAGCCTGGAGTCCCCAGGGAATTGTTTCCAAGGCGGTGTGAGATATCGGCCCTATCTCAGCACTACCCGTGCTAAGCACACATTGGGCCACCACATCCCTGCATTGCAGGGCTGTGCACTCAGCCCCCAGAAAGGGGGCGGGTGGAGCCTGTGAACTGGATCCTCTACTGGGGTCTGTTAGCCAGAATCCTGGCCTATTCATCCTGCATTTTCCCAGCACCGGCCACCTGTTATTTGCTGGGCCATCTCAAAGGGAATTGATTCAGGGCCTGAAAGGGAATCATTTACATCAGAAGAATAGGGAGGGCCTGCCCCAGACTCGAGGGGAGGGGCTGCTGAATAAACACTCACTGAGTAAGTCCCTTTCCCGCCCTCTGTGGAAAGCTACTTGGGTTCCAGTTAATCACAGCGCTCTGATGGGAAAAATCCCTAGAAAGGCACCTTGTTGCTCTCCCCTGCCTCAGAAGGGAGACACAGGATCAAACCGCTGTAGGGCAGATGGCTGCACTGACCGCTTTACCAAGGGCAGGTGGGGGAAGGGACGGTGGCAGCATCATTTGTGACCTCCATTATCTCTGACAGGGGAATCTCAGCTGGGTATCTTCCCCAGAGGCCACCACTGTAACAAACCGCCTCGTTCTCAGAGCAGCGTTCTCCTCCCCCTGAGATCCTCAAGGGGGCGCCACCACCGCATTCAATTTCTGCCCCGGCCTTGAAAGCCACCACCGCATTCAATTTCTGCCCCGGCCTTGAAAGCCACCTCCTGAGTCCCGGCTTGGAGTAAGACCAGGCCAAAGGGCACAGTCGGGGTGCTGTGAATTAGTAAAGGGGACGGCCAATGATTTCAGTGGTGTCACACTGACGTAACAGAGGCCCAGACAGCCACAAGTGCCCAGCACCCACCAGCTCCCTTTGTGACACACAGGGCCAGCTTTTTCAGAACAGGTCAGCGCCCAAACTGCTCAGCTGGCTTGAAAATCTGGTTGCCTGTTTTGCGCCTAAATGCTGTTTCGAAAATCTGGTGCCAGCTGTGGGCGCCTCTGAAAATTCCAGCCCAAGTGCAAAAGTTGGCCCCTTTTAACTATTTAAGAAAAGTTTTCTACCACCTAAAGCTCCCCCCATCCCACCCCCCAGATGGTTTAGTCCCCTCGTCCCTGAAATCATGGAGTGGGAGGGAGGGAAGTAACCTGGGAGGCTGAACTAGTCCAGCCTCAGAGAGCAATGACGTGTGCATCTTGCGCTTACTGCTGGATTCAAAGAGCCCACTGAGGTGCCTAAACTTCTACCAGGCTCGCGCCAGCCAGAAAGGAGACCAGAATGGGATTGGTTGACTCACCTGTGCGTTTCTTCAGTTCCTCATCCTCCCCATCGGTGAAGATGAAGGTCTGAAAGAGACGATAACACGTCATTAGAATTGACATAACACGGGCCTGCGGCTTTGTGCCTTTCCCCTGGGGGAATTGACTTCTGCTGCATTCCATTTTCCAAAGATTTCCAGGCAGCAGGTGCTGCGGGAGGAAAAGGGTCTGCTACTGACCATGGCTATTGCCCAACCACCCTAACTGCGGGGTAGGAAAGGACAGAAAGTGACTTCAGCCCTATCAAGGCCTGGTGGAAGGGGGTGTTGATCAAGCTTTTTGTAATGGTTCTGTCTTAGCTGCAGTAGAGGCTAAACCATTCAATACCAATCAAGGGGTCAGGGGGAGTGGGTGCTTGTCACACATTTCTTCTTAAGGCCCAAACCTTAACCCTAGATCCAAGCACCCCTGAACTTGGAGGCAATTTGGAGGCCAGCTCTGTGGCTCCAGCCCGTCTCTGCTTCTCTTTAAGGAAGCTATTGGGTTAAAAATCTCAGCCTAATGAACATATTGATCACAGCCCATCATAGAGCTAGGAATAACAATCAATACACTCATTGGAAGTGGGGAAGAGGGTGGGCACCAGGGCTGTGAGCTGGGATCGCTGGACTGAAGGAAATTTTGGAAAACGGTAGGATTTGAAGGATCTCACTGAAATACACACAGCAAACTCCTCCCTGACAAGAGGGAAAGGTGCCTAAGGTTTCACCCTGAAAGCAGGTGTTTCCCCTTAAAAGTAGCTGGGTGAGATGCACACCCGCTGCGCCTTCCTCTGCAGGGAGCCAAGTGTCCTCATTTTAATCCCCATCTCTGCCCACCCCCCGTAAAAAAAATAAACAGCACAGAAGGCCTGACAGGGAAGCAAAGGGTTAAAGCTTCCCTTCCCACAGGGGAGAGAAAATGGAAACAGTGTCTGCACCGCCCGCTTCCCAACCTCCTCTGCGGTGGAGGTGCTGCCCCCCCAGTTTGAGCTGCAGTCACAGTTACTTGGGTTTCACTGTGTGTGTCTGCCCAGATCTCTGGAACGTCATTTCACTGCCAGGGCCCAAGTGTGTAACAACATGGGCCTGCAGCACAAAGCCACAGGGCAAGGGGCACAACCTAAGAACGCAGCGGAGGCAGCCGCTTGCAAGGCAGTGGCCTTAGTTTCTTTAATTGTATTGAGTTTTCCATGATCTTGCTGTTAAGCTACAGCATATGCTGTGAATAAGCACCAGTCCCAGGCAGTGGGATTGCACCAGATAGATGTGGGGTGGAGAGGAATGTGGGGCTGAGTGGAGGGACCTACAGTCACATGTAATGAGATGCAGCTGAGCTGTGGCCTCACTTAGCGAGACAGCATGCTAAGGAGCCACTCTTGCTCCCATTGAAACCAGTGGGGTTCTGTCACTGACTTCAGTGCTGGCTCAGGCCCTGAGGTTCACGCGTGGAACTGAGTCCTTCCAAAGACTTGCCCTGCTCAGCCCACCTGGCTCTGCTAAACAGTGTGTGCACCGGCTTCTGCATGGCTATAAGCAGGTGTGTTTGCACTGCTTGCCCATGGTGTGCGGAAGCAGCCTGCTGGCTTCATCCCACACCTGTGTCAACAGCATGCGCCCACTTGGCTCTGTCCCGGCACCCTGAGCTAGCACCTCCCCCCCTTCTGCGGCCTCCACGGCCCGTCTCATAGCCTTTGTTTATTGAGCTGGAGGTCAGGTGGCAGCAGCTGCTCCGCTCTGGCACGAGCCCGGCTTCGCCCAGCGTGCTGGGGCCGGGATGGCAGCCTTGAACAATGCAGCTCCCTGCACCTGTCTGTGTGCTCGTGTGTGCAGAGCGGGGCGCACCTCCACCCCTGCACTCAGCCAGCTTCCCAGGTAACTGAATCGCCTTCAACTGCCGCTTGGCCTGGTGCCCAACGGCAAACTCCACACACACCCCCCCCCCAATTACCTGAGCCACCTGCCTGGCTGCACTCCCTTATTTACATAGCTAATTCTCAGCGTATGTTGGCTGGCTCCAGGGGACCATCTTACTGGTTTACCCTGGACTTTGGGGGGGGGGGAATGGGGAGGAGGGAGGCAATATAGGGGGAGGGAGGGGTGAGAAAGCAATCTCAATCAATCAGCGTGTAGCAAACAAAGCCAGAGAGAGAGAGAGAGAGAAGAAACCACAACCAGCTGCCAAGCGCTGTAAAAACCAGACACGCACAAAAGCGCAAAGGAAGAAAGACAAAGAGAAATTGGAGTGGGGGGGGGGCAGAGGCCTGGGAATGATGAATTACAAGTGAACTGGAAATTCGTCGCCACCCATCAGTCAGTCCGGCCCCGCAGTGGGCTTTTTTTGTTCTAGAAGTGGGGGACAATAGCTTGAATGCGTCTGCCTGACTTTACTCAGTCCAGGAGAGTTAAGCAGCAATGTGTTTGCTCCCCCATTAGCATACAGCTGGGCTGGTTAACTCGGGGGAGAGGGAGGGGAAGCCAAGTTTGTTTGCTCAGGTCCCCTGGGCAGGGAAGGGGCTGGGAAGAGCAGACATTACAGGGCTCCTGAATGGAATGGGGGGCTGGGCTCTGGGGGGGTGGTTGCAAGTGGCCTTTTTGGTACAAGAGAATAGAGCTGATCTGAGGCGTGAAAGCCAAACTGCCAATGAGACGTGTAGCCATCAAGCAATTGCATATGTGCCAATGCATCCAGGAAAGGCACAAGATGGCTCGGACAGACAGCACCTGAGACCGGGGGGGGGGGGGGGGGGGGGGGGGGGGGGGGGGCGCAAGAGTGCACATGGGCTCTGCTCCTTCCCTGAGAAAGGGGATCCCGCATGGGGGGGAACCTCAAACAAAGGGCTAGATGGTGTTACAACGCCTAAGAAGAGTTTGTTACGCAAAGCAAAATAAGGAGGCTCAACTCTCAGGGTTCACAGCATTAGCTGCTCAGTTACAGGGGCCATGGAGGAATGTCCCTTCTCATAACATGGGCTAACAGGCATGGGGCAGTAAGTTGGAGGGAGCGTCATGGAGGGCAGGGCATACGCATCACCTCGCTGTCGGTGTCAGGAGCAGGATGCGGCACTAGTGGTGGTATGGCCCATGCTAGGTTCGGGGCTGGGGAACGGGACAGTATGACCTGGCACAAAGGCCATCGCTCACCTGGCCTTGGGGGCATGGAGGGAAAGGGCAGGCAAGAGAGACACGCTGGGGCCTTCTCCTGATTGAGGGAGTCTATAAAGCCCCCACCCCGAGGAGGGGCAAGGCCTGTGGCTGCGCCTGCATTCTGAGATGAGTTTGTTTGGTCTCAGTCACGGTGACTGCCAAAGGTGTGCACCCTCCCCCCGGCACTTGCCTTCCCCTCCGCCCAGTATCCATTTAATCAATCTCTTTGGAATGTGTCAAAGGGGGCCAGCAGACGGGGGCGGGACACCAGAACCCTTGCAGGATATGCCCACTGGGGATTTAATACAGAGGAAAATGTTTGCTTGATTAGATCAGGAACACTGACTCCAGCAACTGTCTTTGCCTGCTCCGAAAATAACCCCCAAACTAATCCTCCAGCTCAGCTGCTATAAATAGACCAAAGTGGACATTTGTTTATTATTAGCCAGCATTGAGAGTTGTTATTCTGATGATGCCGCCCCTCTCACACACAGGAGACAATATAACTGTCTCCTGGCCTCTCAGAGAAGCACTCTGCCATTCCTCCTGGCAGGCAGGGAACTGCACGGCCCCTTGGAAGGAAACTCCGGAAAGTCAGCCTGCCCGCCTGTCTCCCTGCTGCCTGGGCAGGAAGGGTAGAGCCTGCACCCAGCCCTACGTGATACCTCGGAGGGACTATCTCGCCTTTGCAGGTTCACCGCCTCCCACCCCCTTCCTGCATCTCCGCTCTCCGCAAAGCAGGAACCCAGCCAGAAGGTTCAATTAAAACCAAAACAATGACAGCCTCTCTCTCTCTTTTTTTTTTAATTAGCTTGTCTACATTTCTTGTAGATGAGATCTCCCGTTCCTGTGACCTCCCCCCCCTCCCGGGCAGGTTTCCAGGATCCACTATAGGACACAGGGCTCTATAGGCAGGTCAGCTGGGAGGAAAGATGTCTGGGGAGAATGGAAGGGAGGAAATAGACCAGAAGAGAGGAAAAGTGGAAAAGAAAGGGGGATGGGTGCATGTGTGTGTTTGCTGCCAGGATTACAACAAAGCCAGGGGATTCGCTGCCTCTCAGCAGCACACTTCATCCTCCTTGGGCCTGGAGAGTCCCCTCTTTAAGGCAGTTATAGTCTCAGATCTGCTATGTGGTTAGATATTCAATGGATGCAGCGCCCCATCCTTAACACTCTCCCCTTCAATTTAGATCCTCTGGCTCCTTGTGGCTGCTGGGCTCTTCATTGGAAGGAGACTGGGGCTCCGGGGGTGGAGGCTGGGCATAGGTAGCACCATGCCCACAACACTCAACTGCTCGCTTAGATTAAAAGCTTTTCTAGTCTCTCTCTGCACGTCCCAGATACCTGAATCTCCAGCTGTGATGCTCAGGTCACCCTCACAGGAAGAGAGCCAGGGCATATGCACAGCTGAAGCTCTCTTGCTAAACCACCACAACAGAACTTTGCACATTCCCACTGACGACTTGAGACCCCCAACACGTATTTTGAAGCTGCTAGGAGATGGATACAATGAAAAGCCAGGACAGTGCCTCCCAACATGGTCTTTGTTCGTTGAGCAGCCTCATTTAACACTTGAAGAGCCTTCGTGGGGATCCCAGCAAATACACAGCAGCAGTGCATTGTGTAAAAGCCACAGTGTCCCAGCCAGAGGGAGCTCACTACAGCATCTGCAAGGAAATCTTTGGTGATAGGTGGGGAGATGGTTGATTTTCTGTGTAAGCCGTAAGGTGCGAGGATTAGTAGATGCACGGATTAGCCTGTGCACACGTACGCACACAGTGCATCTCTCATCTCTGAGCCAGATTCCCTTCTCCCCCCCAGTGTAACTCCCCTGACTTCAGTGCAAGATGCTGGACCTGAGCAAAGTTGCTCCTGATTGACAGTGGTATAAATGGGAGGTGACTCAGTCCCTGTAGGCCTCAGCTCAATCGTGAGTTGCACCTCCCTAGATCTAGGATTCAGTTCCATAAATGTCTGGAGGACCAAAGCACAGGCCAGCCTGCTGTAAGCGGGCAGAGGTGCTCTGTGAACACTCTCGCTTCCCCACTCATTCAGAGGCTCTCTCTGGGCATTGGTTATAGCTGCTTCTGCTTTAGGAGAGCAAGGAGTTACATGGCTCTTTTCTCCCCCACACTTAAGTCCCCTTAAATTGGTAAAAGAAAGGGCTTTGTCTCCGCTTGCTCAGTGGCTGCATTGTCTGGCCAGGGACCCTGACTCGGGACACACAGGAAGCCTCATTGTTCTAAAAGCTGCAATTTAAAGAAACACAGGATGCCAAATCCTTCTCCAACAATAGCGGCCACCAAAGAATAAGGCCGGGACAATGCACTTTACCCCGCCAGGTTCCTTAAACTGCTGCATAACGGGGCTTGGAGAGAGACACCAGGCCACTGGCGTGCGCCTCCCCCCCTTGTTCTGTACCGCAGGGATTCGCTAGAGGAACTCAGCTCCCAGCACAGGGTGCTCTATCTGTTCTGCTGCTGCACAGCATGTCCTGCCCAGCCTGGCCCAGCTCCCTGCATGGGGGAAGGAGAGACTGCCAGTCCAGACTGTCACAGAGGGGGAAAGGTTTTTCCTCCATTTCTCTTTTCTTAGTGACTCACTTCCCCTTATTTGCAGTGAAATCCTAGCTCAGCCCTTGCAGTTACTCACAGCTCCCTGGCTGATCTTACTTGGTGACGAACAACAGCGTGGATGGCAGGATCCAGCCATAAGGCTCCTACTCCACCCACCTAGCAACCAGGGGAAATTGGTCCCGACCATCTCTTCTCTTGGCCTTTGCCCAAGACCGAGTCTCAATTTTATTGCATCTTAAAATGGACCAGAAATACCTACAGGGATGACACACTCTCAGGAGACAAACGTCTGTGTCTTACTGCTGACCCTCTCCTGCATCAATTGCATTGAAAACAGGAACCAACGTGATGATGCATGTTGCACAAAGGACCTCATGACCATCCATTGCATAAATCTCACCCTTCCCTTTCCCGGTACTGGTGTCATTTCCCCTTCATCATGTGTGACGCTTGGCCTGATCTTGTAAGGGGCCGAGCACCGTCAGCTCCCATTGAACCCAAGGAGAGCTCAGGTGTATACAGCTTCTAGGGCCCAGGCTGGGGTTATACAGTCCTTGGAGCAGGGGCTTGCCAGTGTTATGTGTCTAAAGCACCATGCTCTCCTGCAAGAAAGAATGCAATGACTTTAACCTGGAGGACCGTACCTAAAAGGAGACAGCCCTTCCTGGCCCTAGGATGTTTCGGGGGGGGGGGGGGGGGACACCTGTGCGCATTGGCTGATCTGACAGGTGGCAACGGTGTCATTTTGAAATTGGCACTGGGAGGATTGCAGCAGGTTTGGCTGGATGGTTCCAGTTCATTGCTGTATCCTCCAGCTGGAAAAGTCACTACTCAGGGGAGGAAGGAGGAGAGAATTAGCAGCTGGAACAGGTTCCTGCCTGGCTTTTGTCCCCTTGCAGCACATGTTTACTGCAAACAAACACAGCTCAAGCCCTGATGGGCCAAACAGCAAGTACAAAACTAAACAAAAAAAAGGCAGTTGGGGAGAAAGTTACCAGCTCATTTCAATGATTAGTTTGATGGTCCAGGCCCCTTTCTTGCCTAGCTGTCTGAGCTGTGACTTCCCCCTGCTGCGGGGGCTGTGGCTGGCACAGAGACCCCTAATCTCAGAACATGATCCTTTTAACGGACAGGAGCACGTGAATCCTGAGGTTAGAAGGCATTCCCAAACAGGAGCGGAGCTCGCTCTCGCCCCTTCGCTTTTCAGTAACAGGAAGAGTCCTCCTCTCTGTAATTTAAAATGCTATTATTTTTAATAATCCCCCTTTGAACAATGATCTCCTTGTGCAATTAGGGACCCACCCCTCTCTCCCCCCAGCTCACGCTCCACACGTGTCTTTCGCAGACTTATATTTCAAGTGCTTTTATTGAAGTCTGAGTAGAAATACCTCATTGCTTGGGGCATGCAATTAAGAGCATTCCACACCCCCAGATCATCGGGTGTCCAAGGATAACCCTGCCCTCCATTTAAAACAACCCATAGAATACACCCCTGCCTGGGAGATCTGCTTTCATACGGGCCTGAGCCTGAGCAGGAATGAGCATCTACAGCTCCTGTAGACATCAGCTGGTGTTGCAGGGGGCTTAGCAAATTCAGGCCCCATATGTGTTTGTCTTTAACCTGCCCAGAGGAGCTGTGCACTTAACCCAGGGAGCTGTCACTCCCCTCTGGACGGGAGCTGCAGTGGAGTGGCCAGAACTGGCTTGGCGTAGCTCCAACAGCCCCGTTCCACCTGCTGGGTTGGACAGAGCCCACACCTGTGTTTGGAGTGTAAACAGGACACAGAGCTATACTTGCTGTGTACACATGGATGCATAAGGCCCATTGGGAGCATGTCAGCACACAGCAAATCCCAGCAGGCCGTTACCCCCGAGGACAGGGATTCTGGCCAAGGTGCTAGGAAAATTTGGGAACTGCCTGTGCTCTCTGGAAGGTAAACACATTCCTCTCGAGTAAACTAGCTGGAATAGGTATCAGGACCTGCAATTATCTGCCAGACTTCGGGAAATGAGAATATCCTTGCAACAGAGTTAATCACGTTGCTCTTCCATGCATCTCCTGGGAGCAAGCCCACCAAGCTGCTTGGAGAACATTCACTCGGGGCCCTGTACAAGAAGCGTGGTCCTTGTGCAGTCCTGTCACTGCAACTCCTCAGCCGGAATTCTGGAGGGGGGGGGCTGGATGAACTTGCATTTATGATTTTTTCACAATGTTGGGGCTTTTTTTTTTTTTAGTGCAAACACTCCCCAGACCACTCTGCTGCATGTAAAGTATTCAAGTGCTGAGTCAGCCACAGCTGCAAACTCTCTTTAAAAGATGCTGGCGGGGAGGAACAACCTCTCTCCAAAAAACAGCCTGTCTGGGCTAGCTCATTTGAAGCAGGGGACTAGGTGCAGGATTGGGGGGCAGGGGTGAAGCCAAGGCCTATCCACTGCTCAGATAAAAGGAGGAAGGGGGGGGGTCCCCTACCACGTGAGATCATTGCAATATCTTGGATCAGACAGAACACAGGAAACTGAGGCTATTGTATATTGAACAAAGAGTATCCAAGAAGACAACACAATAGCAATTCCCCCTTCCTATCATCTCTTCAAACTGGAACCACCTGGCAGATTTAACCCCTTCTCCCCTATTTTACTTAACCCTTTAGCCGTTCATTTAAAACCAGACATGGCCCTGGGTGTAATTACAAAGAGGAAGGTTCAGATTTTGATTCAGAAGGGGAAAGGGGGGACGGATGGACGGACAGGGAGGGTTGTTCTTTGCTTTGGCAGAACTAGATGTGTTTATTAGCCAAAGGGGATTCTGGGCGAGTCCCTAAGAATTTCCACTCCTGCCCTGCAGCCAGGGTGCAGAATAGCATGAACGCTGAGAGGCTGTTGGCAAAACAAAAGAGAGAGCTGCTCCAGGACCCAGAGAAGGGAGGCCTGACTCAGACTGAGAGCCATACTTTTAGCACAGGCAACTCCTCAGCCGAAAACCCCCCTTTACTAATCCAGAGCATTGTTCGTATGAAGCACTGAGCTTCAGCCAGCTCTCTCCCAAGGAGAAGCTTCCAGCAAAAGTGCAGAGCCCAAGGGCAGGAACTCACCACTATACCACCCACACCTCTAGCCCCCTCCGCACACTACACTCTAAGGTGCACAGATAGACCGTAAGCGAAAGCAAAAGAGGAACTAACGGTTGGGGAAGCCAGGGTGCCCCAAAGTTGCTGTTACAGGGCTTCTTGGTAGGAGAGGAAACTGTGCAGGCAAGAGACAGATTCGCTTCCCTGCGGCCTCTCTGGAAGGGGCAACAAAAGCTGTCAGGCCCGTTGAGATGGAGGGTCAGTTTCCTGGTTACAGCAGCTAGGCCAGTGAGGAAAGACTGGGACACATTCCCACCATCCCCTCGCCAGCTCGCCGTCCTTCCTCCTGCAGGAGTTTTCAGTAACTTCAACTCTCTCTCTCTCTCCCCAAGGCTTGTCCCTCAAGTGCTGTACAAGAGCATCACTCAGCAGCTTGTCAGTTGGGCACCTCTCTGAGCTGCAGCCCCCCTGGCTTCCTGGCCCTCATCTCTAGGCAACCTGACCTGGACACTGCAAGCTCCAGCTCCCTGGTTCCCATGGAAAGCACCACACAAGAGGCTGTGAAGCCTTTTCTCTGCGCTTGGGAGAAAAGAGGCTTTGTTAGCTTGCCCAGGGGGACAGCGTGAGAGCTGAGACTCAGGACTCTGGGAATCCAAACGGACAAACGAAACAAAACAAAAACCCAGAAGAAAGCCAGAGTCCATGAGAAAAAGAGAACAGCCATTCCCAGGATCATCTGTAGGTGCTCCGGGCATTTATCCACCTCCAGCCCACCCCCCTTCTCAGAGGCTGCAGAACATAAAAGAGCAGCTAAGAGTTTCCACTAACTAACCATGGCAGGGAGAAACGGCAGAGCCACTGCCAGGCCTTTGAGATCTCCGGAGTAAAGGAGCAGGTCCACTCCCATAGAAGCCAGCGGCACTCACAGTGACCTTACAGCTTGTCACCAGCAATGTGTGACTGAAGTGTCCAATGGAAGTGATGCCGTAAGTCTGCTGCAAATTATTCCTGAGTGAGAAACATGAGCCCACCTCACCGCATGGCAGGCCCAGAGAGAGCCCGTAAGGAAATGGGTGAAGATGGAAGGGGATGAATTGGGGAGAGAAAATGGGAAAGTCTCATTCAGTTAAGAACAGGCATAATCTGCTTGTGAAGCTGTTTGATGATCAAAATAATTCCGGAATAAGGAGAGCAAATGGCAAAAGCAAGTTTCCTAAGGAAACAAGTGGATTTACTTTTTTTTTTTTAATAAAGTACTAGAATAATGGATAAGACACTGGTGGAGAGTGTGAGACAATTGGTCACGAATACAGGAGGCTTGGGGGGAGAGGGAGAACAGATCAGGGTGGTGGTGAATTCTCTCAGCCAAAGTATGTACTGGTGGCCAGACTAGATGACTAATAATGGTCTCTTCTGGCCTTAAACTCTACGAAATCCCACAGTATTTCTGGTTACCAAAATTCCCACCCAAACGGACTGTCTTCCATAGCGCTCTCAGCCCCAGAACCTGGGGTCAGCTGGTCTCTCCCTCTGTCTGTGCATTTTGAGCACACCCACCGCTGCAGTATCTGGGTACCAGAAATCTACCCTGCAAATGTCGTTGTAATTCAGACTTGGCCTCGCACTGAAGTATCTAAGTACACGCCTGGCTTCTGAGAGGATACCACAAGAGGAAAGACATCTCCTTAGGCATCAGAGCCAAGGTGCAACAGTCTACAGATGCTGGGTTCTATTCCTGGCTCTGCTATTGCAACTTTGTGTGTTACTTTCCCTACCTGCAAAACTGGGATAATGTTAGTCACCCTGGTAAAGTGCTTTGAGATCCACTGGTGAAAAGGTGCGATAAGGTGTTGTTATTACTGCTTAGGCTCTATATTGAGATATGGGCCAGATGGTGCCCTCTGAAACAGAAATGCTACTTCCCCGCCATGCAGGAGTTGCTGAGATATCCTTGTGAACAGGCTTTCAATGCAAGTGACACGTCTCTGAAAATGCTGCTTAATTCCTTCTTTAACTAGTGAGCTGACAGCCTAGACATGGCTGCTCCGGGCGAAGAAAAGGGGTTTGATGCTTGCGGGGTTCCCCCCCCCCCCAGCAGTCTCTAAACAACCCTGAGAACTCTCAGTCCCCTCCCCTTTTCTTTATGCTAAAGAGCTCTGGACTTCAGCCCCTGTTTTACATCTGACAAGTCCAGGCCAGCGACACAAATTGCATTTCATGCTCCTCATCCCCAGTCTCCTGGGGGTGGCGGGCAGAGGCAGCGAGAGGGGGAGGAATAAACAGGCACCTGAGCACTGAACACAGGGTCTCGTTAAGGATCCCTGCTGCTGAGAGACCAGAGCGGCCACGCTTCAGAGGCACTTTAACCCAAAGGCTCCGGTGGGTGTCGGGCCCAGGCCCAAGGTAGGAACGCGTTTCAGAGCCGATTGTGCCGGTCAGCTGTGCAGGGACACTGAATCCATCAGGATGCACCTGAATCCTCCAGCTGGGGGAAGCAGAGAGCCCCTGCTGAAAAGAGGTGAAACTTCTGCTTCACGTTAACTCCCTGGCAGCCCAGGCGGGGGGGGGGTGGGGGGTGGAGAAGAGATGATCCTCCCAAAGCCCCCCCCCCTCCAGGTTTGTCAATAGAGATCAATAGCAATGGAGGGAGAGGAGGGTGGGGCATTGCTGGAATGTGCCTCAATTTCCCTTCCCCGGGCCAAGGGCGGGAGGCTCTGCTTGGAGGCGCTTGGGCGTGCAGGCACTAGCCGGATCATTAGTGCTTCCCAGCGCGGCCTGGCACGGCTCCCTGCTGCTCCCGAAGGCTGGAGAGCAAGCCCCGGCCGCAGGCAGGCTGCAAACCCCCACCCCGCCCCACTGGCCCCGGCCCCGCCGCTCACCAAGTCTCTGTTCCGGGAGATCCAGGTGTCCAGCAGCAGCTCCAGCCTGGCCTTGTGGAACTTCTTGGTGGTCTTCACCGCGATGAAGACATCCTGGGCGGTGATGTCCTCCAGGGCCGGCCTCGGGGTCCCCTCCCGGCGCGGGGCCAGGCTGCCGGCGTCCTGCGCCTCCCGCCTGCCCCGGCTCAGCTTGCTGAAGTAATCGGTGAAGCTCTTCACTTCTCGGGGGGCCAAGCCGGGCTCGCCCTCCTGCAGCTGCGGCTGGCGGGGCAGGCCCTTCGGCTCGCCCGGGCTCGCCAAGCTCTGCAAAGCTCGCCTGCCCCCTTCTCCTCCCAGGTCCTCCACCTGCCGCTTCTGCTGATCCGCCATCAGGACCAAGAGGCAGGTGAACATGCACCCGACCAGGAACAAGAGCAGTTTCCTTCCGCAGCTCTTCAGCATCTTACCAGCCCCTTACTCGGCTCTGCACACAGCTGGGCTGAAGCGACTCTGCCAATGCCGCTCCTGGTGACTTCCAGATCAGCTGCCTCGCTAATCCCTGGCAGGTGTCACCGGCTGGGGCTATGCCTGGCCTTCTGGCCTCGCTCTCTCTGCAGCGACTGCTCCAGTCCGCCCGCAGCTCAGCGGCAGCAGCGATTTAAAAACTTCTCTCCCCACGCCCCCAGTCCACACTCCTATGCCAGGCTTTCTGGGAGGGGCGGGGCTCTCCCAGGCCGCGCCCCTAAAGGGGCGGGCTCAGAACGCAGCCACTGTCCTTTGGGCCGGGCTCCGCTCGTTCTTCTTTGGCGGCGAGTCTCCCACGTGGGCGCGCTGCAGGGGGGCTGGGAGCAGACGCCACGGTACTAGCCCGGCCATTGCCAAGTTCTCCCTTATACACCAGGCAGGTTGAGAGGGAGACAAAGCAGGAGCTGCGCTTAGTGGGTGTTTACAGACCAGCGCCGAGGGGCTGAGCTAGAGAGGGAAGGTTGTTGCAATGCCATTTTTAAGGCAGAAAGAACAGGAGTACTTGTGGCACCTTAGAGACTAACAAATTTATTAGAGCATAAGCTTTCGTGTATTTCATGGGCATGGTCCAGAAACTCCAGCCCTATGCACAGTGCTTGTACATACATGTCACCTCATACAAGGAGTGTTATACACCCCCAAGAAGTGAGCCAAATAATAAGCATAATGATGATAATAATAGTATTATTATTAATAAACTACTTTAAATTGTAGCCTCAAGATATGCAAACATCTACCCTAAATCACCATGTGATCCTCTTACTGGAATCCTTATCCTTCCCCACCCCATCCCTTCCCTGCTTGTCACATCATTAACACTAGCTCCTGATCCCACCCTCAGATCTACTCTCACAGACCCCTCTTCCCCCATCCCCGACCTGGGTGGAGCAGAGCCCACCTTTCTGCCCTAGCAGATCCGATTGCAGGATCAGGGCCTTAGGGTGTAAACTCCTTGGGGTGTAGACCATGTCTTTCTATTTGTTCTGTAACGTTCCTAGCACTCTTCTTGGTGTTGAAATAATAGTAATGTAGCAATGAGCATGTCCAGATTTGAGCACCCCTGAATGTTGGCGGTTTTAAAAATGTAAACTTGGAGCCAGATCTAAATTTTGCAAATGGATTCTCTCTTTAAATGGACTAAACCAAACTCCTGATCTGAATACCTTTGAAATGTAGAGCTTTCAAAGTCCAGATTCAAATGTTGCTGCTGGAGCTCATCTCTAATGGTTATACATTTGCAGAAGAAAGGTGTGAAAATCAGTCTCGGAGCCAGCTGTATTGCCCAATCGACTTAGCTTTGTCAGCTGAGCTCAGGAATTATGTAATATTATCATAGGGGGCATTTCTCAAAGTTTCTAGACACATTATTCCGTTGAGGCATCTCAGGGTAGGCAGTGAAGAAATTGCCTTCTCTACTTTGCATGTGGTACACCAATGCAGCCTTTACCAAACTGTCTCTGTCTGAGCAATCCCCTTGCCACCCACTCTGAGCTGTCTCTAGCCTCCAGTGATTCTTTCCTCCTTGCCTCTACACTTGCTGTTATTTCACAAAGGTACCTTCATCCTCATGATCTCTGTGGTGATGTTGAATAGTGTCTGTACAGCCCTATTCATTCCCTCTGTATCCCAGACTCACCATCCTCCTCCACTCACGCATGGCGATATCTTTAACTGAATGGAAGCTCTACAGTATCTTTCTCTGTGGAACTGTTCCCTGCTTCCTCGTGCAGGAGTTGTCAGCATTGCCTGCCCTGGCTTCTGTCCAGCTATTGCTGGCCCCAGACCCTGAGATTCTAAAGCTGTGTGTTGATCTGGGACTTCTACATGGCTGTATAGTGTGACCAAACCAAACAGGGAACAACCTTGTTATAAATTGAATTACCTCTTTGGTTTCTATTTCCCCCACTTTTCAATTTCTGCCTGATTTATTATGGCAGGCAGAACAGTCAATGCACAGGGACACTGATTAGCAGAGACCAAAGCAGGATTGGGCACAGTGGGGTTTTCTCACAACTGTATCCAAGAGGTTACCATGAAGCGGACCACCCAGATCACATACTCAATTCATACTGTAAAGTTTCTCACCGGCCTCTTCTAAGGCTGGCAGTACTAACCCCTCCCTACCCCCCCCCCCCAACACCACTTAATTTCATATTGATCAAATTGAGAATCAGGAGTTTGTTCCCATTCTTGTCTATGGGAGCCTGGGAAAAATCACAGGTTAACCTCTCTGGGTCCTGTCTGTACTAGGATAGTTGTTGTGATTCCCCACTGTCTCAGCTCCACTTTACTGTAGGAGAGCTAGCATAGATGATGGTGCCCACCACTGGCATTTTAACCATGTCATGTTCTCCTGCTCTGAGCGAGGATAGATGACCTGGTGCTTCGAACACCAGCTGCCACCTGGAGCGCTGCATACACAGTGGAGCTGAGATGGTGGGACATTTTAGCAAACATATTCCTGTGCAGCTATGTGCTTTCAGTTCCCCATCTGGACAATGATCCTTCTTTGTGAAGCTCTTTGAGATCTATGGATGAAAAGTGCCGTGTAAAGTATTGTTACTGGTGTTTAGTTATCATAATCCTCCCTAGAACGATTACTGGAATCTGTTGCTGGGTAGATAGGCAGGGTGGTCCAGTGTCTAGGACGTTGGCTGGGTACATGGGTTTGTTTCTCAGTGTATTTGCACTGTGCCTAGCACAAGGGGACTGAGTTTGCCTGGGGTATGTAGGCACCACCATAATACAAATAATAATGGACTACAGCTTTTTGGGGAACGGACCTTGTCCTGTTCACTGTTTTATGCCATGTTCAGCTCTGATGCTGTATAAACAATGCTACTGATACCAACAGAGACGAAGGCAGGGAGAATATTTTCCAAGGCAAGCATGACTGTTTGCATTTCCCCATATTTATGATATGCATTGCTCTGCTCAACCCTTTAATCATATTCCTGGTGTAGGGGATGCACAGGAAGCCTTTAGACATGGGTTTGTTTTGCATGGCACAGAGAGAGTCTGAGGAGGGAGCCATCAAAAAAACCCTCAGAGAAGCCTTATTTTAATAGACATCAAACCAAACAAATACAGTAACCGAATCCCAAACTCATGACTAAACATTATTTCTGCAGCTTGGGGTTTTGATGTATTTTTTGGGTCTCTGAGTTGATTGCACAGAAACCTCCTGTCAAGAGGCTGCAGAAAAGCACCATAGGCAAGACCCTGAATAAAAACAGAGCCCCTTTCTAAAGGCGCCAAAAGGGAGGAAATGTACTTTCTCCTCAGCCAGCTGCTCATCCATTCTCGAGGTCTCGGAAGTGGCTGGCGATCAGCGCTGCAGACAGATGTTCAGGTCCCTGTCAGGCCAACTGCTGCACGGCTGCCAGCCTGCCGTCCGTGCCAGCAGTCACTGCACAATGACAGCAACAATAACGAGTCTGTCTGCTGCTGGGCTCCGAACGATGTGTCGGGAGTCTGTGGAGTCTCAACACGGCAAACATCCAGACAAGGCTCCCAGTCTTCAGGGCACCATGTAAACTGATTACTGGAGCCCCCCGTCCCTGTGTGCTGCAGGCGGGTAGCTGGAGGTTTCAGCTGTATGCAGAATAGAACCTTTCCACCGAGGGTTAGTGGTCAGCCAGCTGATGCCAACTGCCTGGCAGAGGAGACGCCTGACTTTCTTTTTCATTGTTCCCTTCCTCTTTGGGGAATATGCTGAACTCCAGCTGCATGTCCACAGACTTCCTTTTCAGGCATCTCTCTTCTGATTCCGCCCTCACCCACAGTAGATAAGCCTCCTGCAGGGGACCTGTTTCCCCACCTCAGCTCAGGAACGTCTAGCCGATGGAACAGCCTCTGGGAGATTCTTCTCCTCCCACCTGCTTGTGCCCATCCCAAGATCAACATGGTACCATCCAGGCCTTGGACGCAGGAGACTGGTGTTCGTGATAAGCTCTAAGTTAATTCTTTCCTGCCCTGTTCATTTCTGTGTAGCCACCGTGGAGTTTGGCATTCAATGGCATTAACCTGTCTCCACATATTTCTCTGTTCCCTGGGTAATCAGGGAGAGGCTAGCATTGCTAACGTGCCAGCTAAATGCATGCCTTAAGGGAGAAGAAAGGAGTATTGCTTATTTGTCTTGCACCAACCACTATAGTGCCCCTTTCTTTTGACCTGCTCTGAACGGGAAAACATGCTAGACAGACAGCCCTGGAGACTGGACTCTCCTCTATATACTCAAACCAGGTCCAGCACAGGAAGCAGGACTGCAAGTTCCACCCCGTGCCCCCCGCCCCCCCCCCACACACACACACACTGCCTCACCAATGTATCCCAGCCCCGATCTAGGGGAACCACCTCTTGGAAGAGAAGGGAATTTGGGCTCTATGATGTCAGCATTTCTTCTTCTGGGTTCTTGCAAGCATGATGCCGTTTACGTCCTTGGTCTCCTGCACAGTCAGGCTGGGCAGCCCTAACAAAGAGAGGCACTCTGAACTGGATTTTCTCAGCCTGCCTCCTAAAGTTGAGCTGCCAGAATGCAGCCCCCAGAGCGTATGCCCACCCTTGCTCTATAGCTGCAGAACTGATGAGCTGCAGGTTTATATTTGAGATGGCTGAACCAAACCCACCCAGCTCTTGTGCCGTTTGGATCCCCATTTGTGACTAGAGTAAGTTAGATGGGTCAGAGCAGTTGGGGCTGAATTCCCTCCCACTTTGGGGACATTAAACTCTAGCTCCACTATTTGATTGTGCAGGCCCATGTCTGGCCTTTAACTGCTGTTGAATCCAAAGAACGATCCCTTTCTATAGGTCTCTGAAGACAAATACATCTTGCCAGTGCTGCCTCTGTCTCACCAAGTTTGAGGACCTCTGTCCTACAGGACTGTTGAGCAGGTGGCTTTTGCACAGGGCCGGCTCTGGCTTTTTTGCCTGGGGCAGGGGAGGGCGGCGAGCCCCACCGGGGAGAGTGGAGCCCCGGCGGCCAGAGCACCGGGGGGAGGGCGGCGAGCCCCGCCGGGGCTCCGCTCTCCCCGGGGGCCAGAGGCTGCGCCGGGGGGAGGGCGGAGAGCCCCGCTGGGGCTCCGCTCTCCGCGGCGGCCAGAGGCTGCGCCGGGGGAAGGGCGGCGAGCCTGGCCGGGGCTCCGCTCTCCCCAGCGGCCAGAGGCAGCGCCGGGGGGAGGGCGGCGAGCCCAGTCGCGGCCCCGCTCTCGGGCCGGAGCGCCGCACCGCCCCCCCTCCAGGTGCCGCCCCAAGCACCAGCTTGGTGGGCTGGTGCCTGGAGCCGGCCCTGCTTTTGCAGTTAGTTGTGCTCCTGAGGGATGAGTTGCAGTCTCCCAGTACTATTTAAAAAAATTGCAAATAAGCCCATAAGAGTAAAAGTGAATAGATCATCAGAGAGAAATGCTGGGCTTGGCGTGTATACTCTGAACAACTTACATGCTTCGCTGGCCATAGCTTCGAAGCTCTCTCTTGAATACGTCAGTCGTTCTATTATTTATTATTATTTTTATATGCAACCACACCTGGAGGCCCTGGCCTCACTGGCCTAGGCACTAACACATTAAAAGTTGGCCCCTGCCCTGGAGAGGTTACAGTCTAAGTATAAGACAAGAAACAACAGGTGGATACATCAACCAAGGGAGGGGAGCACAAGGTAGCAATGAGATGCAATTTCAGATGTAGCCTTCTTCCTCCTTGAGTAATGATCTTTTTCTTCTTCTCATAGCACAAGAGACGTTGCATTAATTACTGTTAGAAAAACAGTGGCACCATATTTACCCTTCTGCTCTCCACTCTTGATTTTAGTTAACTTCTCATCATCGCTTTCTTGCTGTAGCACAATCAGGACTCCTGGGTTCTATTTCCAGCTTTGTCATTGATGTGATGTGTGACCTCGGGCAAGTCGGATTGGCCTCAATTGGGTTCAGGCCCTGCCGGCCTCAGCTTCACACATCCGTCTAATGGGGCCAGTAACGCTTACCCCACAGGGGTTTCGTGCGGCGAGATCCACATAAAGCGCTTTGAGATCCAGGAGGAAGGCGGCTATAGAAATGCAAAGCATTATTATTTCATCAGGCTGAAGACGAAGCCTGAGAAAGGTTGAGCAAAAGACACAGCGAGAGGAGGAACAGCAGGGGATTTAGCGACTGAAAAGGAGTTGGGAAAAAAGCAGAAGAATCTCATTGTGTGTTGGGCAGAGGGGGTCACAAGCAAGTTAAACTGGTTAATGTATTGGAGCAGTTTCCTCAGCACTGCTGTAAGAAAGCAAAGCAGCACGACAAAAGGCCCAGGGAGCATTCTTGTGGTGAAAGTGGGCTCTCTTTAAAAGGATTTGATTTCTTTTCTGTCAATTGAATGGAATTTAGTGGTGACTCCTTCAGGTCTAAGAATTTTTTTTCTTTGGTGGTGGCAGCGGTGGGAGGGGATGATTTCTCCCCGCCTTCCCCCTCCCCTCCGCATTCTTCTCTCTGTGGAGATATTTACAACCCCCTTGCCCTGAGATTATAGCCCTCATTGTTGCAGAGGGAGATTGGCTCAGGGAACACAAATGGTCCCGCCAAAACGCTGATCCCAAAAGAAAGCGAGGGGCACAGGGCCATCCCCGCTTGGCCTGGTTTCTCATGCTCACTATTCAGCCCGATTTTGGCGCGGGAGGGAAGTTAAATAGGGTGAAAGGGGAAGAAAAGAAGGTGTTAGGACATCTCCAACTGATTAAAGGCTGCTCTCCAGCTCTCTCTGAGGCAAGGCCAAGATTGCTCCTCAAGGTCTTTGCCAGCACAAGAAGTGTGTGTGTGTGTGTGCTTTCCTTTCTTGGGGAAACTCATTTTTAATTTTAAAAATATGATTCAAGCTAAAAAAGAAGGGGGGAGAGGAAGCCACCTGCAAGAACGATATGGGCATCACTAATCCAGCTTTCACAGATGGTGCATTTATACCATTCCCAACAGTGACTCTGGCTGAGAGAGGCTGGAACTGGACTATCCATGGCCCTCCACACAGCATTCATTCAGCACACTGATAAAGGCTGGGGTTAGACAGAGCCAACATTCCTATACCATTCCCGGCAGCGATACCTATTGGGAGAGGATGGGGCTGGAGGAGCTGTGAGACATCAGACTGCATGCAGCTTGCATCTCACTGGCAATATCTTTTTATCCCAGCTGACAGCAGATAAGTGAGGCTGGGCATGTTTCCGGGATGGAGTGTTCTGGGCCACAGCATTGCCATGACAGAGTGAAATTAAAAGGCAACACACATTTTAAGTCAATAAAAGAAAACTGTTCATTTCACAAAGCTTAATTTACTTGTGGGACTCATTGCCACAAGATATTAATGAGACCAAATTTCAGTAGGATTCAGAATGGGATTAGAGACTGAGGCTGGGATTTTCAGAGGCGCCTCTGAGAGTTAGGCATCCAAATCTCATTGCATTTCTGGGGGACTCGGACACTTAACTCCCTTAAGCTCCTTTGAAAATCCCACCTTTCTGAATAACACGAATAGCTGCAGCTACCTGAAGAGGGTAAATGTCGAGAAGGGATTAAAATGTCCATGCTTTAGGACATACACTGATAAGTAACTGCAGGATGCTAATAAAAGAACTTCCCCAATGGGCTTATACCAGTGCCTACTTATCCATTATAGGGGTTTACGCGTTCTCTACAGCCCCTGGCACTGGCCACTATCAGACTCAGGCTCCTGGACTGGCTGGACTGTTGATCTGACCCGTTAGAGCAATTCCTAGGATCCCAGACAGCACAGTGCTGACATTGTTCTGATAGTTCAAGGGTCTAGGGTTAGAGCACAGAACTGTGAGTGAGGGATGCCCAGATCTTCCACTGACCAGGCCCAACTCACACAGCCAGTCCATGCTTCAGTTTACTGATCTGTAAATCAAGTGCAATTACAAATGTCCAGCGGAACAGCCTAATTAATGCTTGCCCAGGGCTTGGAATATTTCAGATTGAAACGCTGATACTAACGGCTGAAATTATTTACTAATGAGGCCAACTAGACATCCCCAGAGAGCTGGAGGGGCACAAACTCTGCTTGCACACTGCATTTAGGCCATGGATTTGCTCGTGTACAAGGCAGGGCAAAAGTGCTGCATGATGACATCACAGTTTATGGCACTGAGCGTGGAGGATGGCCTTATTGTCATGAGAGTAATCGGCCCTTGTAACCAGTGATGGGAGTCAGGAGACTTTCACGTTTGATGGCCCGATATTCCATTCAGTGCCGACTTCCCTAAATGGGGAGCCCTGGATTCCAGTTCTTCCCTGTCGTCCTCCGGACCTGTTCTCCTCCCTACTGCTTTTCCAGAGCTGAGTCGGGAGTAGGGAGGCTGGGTCAGGCAGGCTGGGGGCAGGGGTCCCAGCAGGGAGCTTGGGCATGTTGGCTCTTGTTCCTCTCAGCCTGCTGCACCTGTCAATGACCAAACCCCTTTCGCCTCCTTCTCATTGCATCCCTGCTCGTCTCCACAATAAACATCTAAGGAAGCAGCTGGTTCCCAGGTGACCTTCACCAGTCCCCAAAGGGTTAAAGGATTTGGTGGCATGTGCTGTAGCATGGATACCAACCTGTTGGGGTGAGGCCACCCTTTTGAATGCAAGTGTTAAGGTGGGGAACCTGCAGGGAATGAGTTCACCAGCCCATTACAGACAAGGCAGAGGTAGCATTAGCAAGAAATGGCATCTGGTAGGTTTCTGATGCCAGTGCTTTGCCCTGAGTCCTGGACAAATGGGCCCAGGAAGGGCAGGACCAGGACGTAAGGGAGGGATGAAGTGGAAGCAGGTGGAGGTGCTGTGACACCACAGGCGGAGTCAGACTATTGGCCTTGGACACTCCACACTTCACCCCAGCCCCCCGCACGTCACCCACATGTGCTGGCTGAGTGGGAGTCACAGACACCCCATGGCTGGCTGCCCTCTCCCACCCCCTTTTCTGTCAGGATGTGACATGAACTCAAGGGGTGAGGGAGGCACTGTGGCCCCAAGGTCCTTCCTGGGTCCTGCACAGAGAGCAGGTGACCCATCAGACAGGCTCAGCTGTGCCACATGGAAGACTCCATTTCATCACGGGCCTGGGTCCCAAGGATCCTGCCATAATAATTCCCTTAGCAACCACAGGGAAGGACCTTGTAGGGCCCCAGCACCCGTTGCTTTAAGGCCCAGATGTTCCTGTAGATTCACATGTGATGCAGTTGCTAGGCCAGCTTCTGCCCTCGTCTACGTGCATGCGACCGAAAGCAGAGTTGGTTCTGCACTCAGTGCAGTCCCCGTTCTGGTTATTCGCTTTGTTCCTTGTTACAGCCACCATGTGCAGTCCCTGAGTCAGGCTGTGTGCTGTGGTTATTTAATGGCTCTGGTCACTGGAGATGTTTTCTCGGTACAGTCACTTCCAGTCTGTCTGTGCGATTAATGGGCACAGCTTCTGTATGTGGTTTCCAAATGCAGCTTGCAGCGTCTCCAGCCTTCGTCACTTTCATTGGCTTCCTCTCCATCTCCAGAACTAATTCAAAATTACCCTTCTGCTTTCCAGAGCTCTCCACGAACCAGTGCTGCTCTCTTTCTTTGGCCTCACCCACCCACTCCCCTGGGCACCTGCCCTGCCTCTTCTCTGCCACTTGCCTGCAGCTCTTGGCAGACAGAGGCTGGTGTCCCCCTCCTACTGACCTCCAGTCCCCTGCCCTGCAGCGACCTGGAGCTGAAGCCAGAGTCTCTTTAAATACTTTTGCCTCTTTAAACCCTTCCAGGAGAAAGAGCAGGCCAAGAAGTCGGACAGGTCATGTTCAGACCTCAGCCTTGCTTTCACTGGGGTTGCATGTGTTTCGCTGGGTTTGCATGGGGTTGCAATGGAGGTTAGAAGTCCATGGACATACAATATGGAAGCCATGCAGATTCAATCCCAGCCTTCCTTTGGTGAATAGCACTGGCCCAGGGGACTGAGGCACCACCCCTACAGAAGTCCCTGGTGCAGGGGACATTCTGGGCAAGACAGGGGCATATGGCCAGAGGGAGGAGTGAATTGAGGCGTGGCTGGGGTAGTTCTGCACCACAAGCTCCATAAGGGCAGTGGGAGGTAGAAGTTAGGGCCACCTTAGCCTCTGCCCTGGCAGCTCCTAAATAGGGGAGACGCATACTGTCACCCCGCAGTCCTCGTGCCAGCCCTAGTGCTGGCGCAGGAATGAACTCGGCTGAAAGAATAATGGGAATCCCACTCCCAGCTCTTCCCCCTTTGAAATAAGCCTCAGTGTCTCTCCCCTTAGTGCCGTCCCACAGGGACATGCACCTCCAGCCTGCTCCTTATGCACAGTACAGCTGCAGGGAGCTGAGAGAATCCCAAGTCTCTACTCCAGATTGCCCAAGAGGTCCTGAGTTGCCACTCTAAAGGCCCCACTCTTTGCGCTGCGATCAGGTGGGGATGCTGGGTAGACCTATGGCAGTCGTAGCCTCTACAATTGCGAGTGCCACTTGTATGTCACTGAGGCTTCATTATGCTCTTGACAAGCTACATCTAAATGTTGGCTTCTCCCAGGCCCCTGGAATAACTGGCTTTTCTCTGGCCCCCATAGTTCTCGGCTTCTTCCAGGCTTCCAGGTCCCCGGCTGGGCAGTTTGTGATTTGTCAGAGGACTGAAAATAGGTGAATTGGTGAGGTGACATTTAGTCAGAGCTTTCCCCTGCCATTCCTTTGTGGTCCCAGCAAGAGACTTCTCCACTGCAAACCACAGAATTTGCCTGCCCCTTCCCCATTCCCCTTGCAAATGGGCATAAAGTAACTTCGTTTTTCATTGGATGTTAGTTTAAACAGGCATCTAACTGCTCAGACTTTGCATGATTTCAGGGAGCTCTTTATTGGAGTAGAAGAGAGGCTGATATTGCTTTGTGAAGGGGGTGGGAGTTGGGGAGTGGAAGACAGGATTAAAACAGCTCATTAGAATTTCTGTTTTTGGAAAGCTCACAAAAATGTTGATATGTAGCATGACTAACACAGTGCAAATGTCAGCCCTGCTCTGTGATTAGGGGCTCTCCCTCTGCTAGCAACAAGCTGGCTCCCTTTTAAGGCAACACTATACAAGAGGCACAATGCATGAATTCCAATGTGGAACACTAATTGTTCCCCATTCGCTGCTGTTAATTGCTCGGATGAAATGCTTCAGTACACTGGGCTGGAGCCCACATGATTTTCAAATTTAACTGGAAATTAAAAGCTGACACCAGAAAATAGAACGAGCTAATAGAACTAGGAGTCGAGAAGAGAATCATGTTACCTAACCAGCGAGAGAGGGATACTACATCAACCTTCCAACCTGGTCTGCAAGGGACTCTGTGAAGCTAGTAGCTGGCTAGAAAGGGACAGCACCTTTCAACATGCTAGATTTTGTGGTATGGAAGCTGTTTAGCCCCAGTGGGAGAGAGCAGAGGTTCAAGGTACCACGACAGTTCTTACCTGTTGCAGGACAGAAGGAATGGGGGAGACTAAACGGAGACATGCTCCCTCTAACCAGAAACACTTGAAAGAGATCAGACATCTTCTTCCAGTTGTCCCAATGACCACTGTGAGGGTAACACACAGTTGAAACCTGTTTAACTCTTCACCTTAGTCCATGATTAGCAGATGCTGATCTGTAGCAGATAGCAGGTACAATGGCTCCATCACCCCATGGAAACGGGGTAAGGAGGGAAATGCAGGAAGTGGCTTAGTTTAAGGGATCTGTTCATCTAGTTGCTCACCATTTTGTCTTACCTTCTAGGGAAACTGGAAGTTTAACTATATCCTTCCTCTTGCAGGTATTCATGTAAAACAGCTTCATCAGATTAATGCACGTGGACACTTTGACCTTCGCTGCATTGGACTCCAGTGTGTTGTGTGCTTCCTTTTTAAAGAGATCAGGGTGAGAAGATGAATGAGATGGAGCCTGCATTCACCAACATTTCCTCAGAGCAGTTCCCAGGCACTCTGGGAGTAGTCTATACGTACAGTTGCCTCTGTATCCTTTGGGGTATATTTGTGGAGCTCCATCAACCTCAATGCCAATTTACACCCAGGGGAAATTTGGCACTGTCGGTGAAATCCTGGCTCCATTGGAATCAGTGGGAGTTTTAGGCAGGATTTCACCGTATATGTCCAAAGCCCCAATCTACAGAGGGTGAAAAGAGACTGTGGCTGACCAGGAAAGCTACAAAGCAAGGGATTGAGTTAACAACCTATCCCCTGTAGAAGAATATGGTTTTCTTATCAGTACCACTGGGGAACTGTGTCCTCCCAAACTCAGTGCAATGCCGCTGACTATGTTTACACTCCTGCCTTTGCGATCAAAGCACAGGATCGTCTTGGGAACTTCACAGAAGCCATTCATCTCCTCCATGCAGAGTGGTGTGAAAAGCAGGGTTTACTATTGACTCCCTGTCTTTCCTCCCCATCCTTCCTAAGGACAGATCCTTCCTCTTCCCCCAAATATCCATGGCCCCCGGTAAGCCTGCATCCAGCCTGTGCAGTTATCTAGTGCAGAAAAACCAGCTAGTATAGAGGAATCACTTTGCCCATCACTGAAGTGCCGCCATCTCTGGAGTGAAACCCAGCAACACTACAAGGTATCTCTTTATAAAGGCAAATAGGGTGGCTCCAGTAGCCAAGAATTCCTTCCATGGGGTTCATAGCTCACCTTATGTGACACCCCAGGATCACTGTGGTTGGCAAGAAGTTGCCTGGCTTGCCTATGCCAGAGAAACTTGATTTACCATTCCCAGTTGGTGCCTCTTGCATGCATGTAACCCACTACTTTTCCATGTGCTAATGTTCCCAGTGGTGCACACAGGCAATCATGCAACTCTTTAGATTAGCCTTGCCCTAATCAAAACTAACTGCTGTGTGGTTCTCCCTTGTGGCAGTCTCCCCTGGTGCAGAGCCAGCTCTTCTCCTAGGCAGCATTATTGTGCCAGGTCTGGGGACTAAGCTCAATCATTAAAGTGTGACACAGCAGGATTGTGGTGCTGCTCTAAATGCAAACCTCAACACAACCTAAACTACAGTGGTGCTAGTGACACCTCCATAATATATGTGCTTGGATGGCACCTTTCACCTGGATGCACTTTACGGACTGATTGCACATGCTATATAGGCGGCATAATTCTTCCCTCAGCAACTTAGTGAGGTATCACCTGTGGCTGGCTCCACCTTCTCCTTTGGGGTGATGTGTGTGGCCCTTGCACAAGTTTTCAGGTGTGGAGGGGTGGCTCCTTCCTTCCCACCTAGCTTCCCACAAGGGCCACTGACATTCTGGCATATGGTATATAGGACTCACTTCGCCCATCACTAAAATGCAGCCACCTCTGGAGTGAAACCCAGCAATGGCTTCACACCACACAGCAATGTTAGGAGTAGGGTGACTAGATAGAAAGTGTGAAAAATCAGGACAGGGGATGGGGGGTAATAGATGCCTATATCACAAAAAGCCCCAAATATCGGGACTGTCCCTATAAAATTGGGACATCTGGTCACCCTAGTTATGAGGCAGTTTAGGACAGGAGGTGAAGAACAGGTTATCCATTTGAAACTAGCAATGCAGACCAGACCAGAGGATAAAGTCACAGGCTGGGCCTAAGGGAGCCTACAGGTGGGGGAAGGGCATATGTTCTTGTTTTGCAGCACTTGGCTGCAGCAGTGAATGTTTGTATACTTTGGAAGAAGGGTGGTGAAAGCAAGATCAGATGGGTGAGTGCATCTCACTGGGCATATCCGTGTTACTTATGATTGTCTCTAGATTGGATAATTGAGGCCATTAAAGGAACTTACCCTGTGGTCAGATACTCCATTTTAGCCAATTACAGTCCCGGCTGTGTGTGCAGCCTATCAGCCAAGGAGGGTTGCCAATTTTGGTTGGAGGTATTCCTGGAGGTTTCATCACAAGGCATAATCTCTCATTAAAGATTAATCTGTAATTCCTGGAGACTCCAGGGCAATCCTGGATGGTTGGCAACCCTATAGCCAAGATTCAAACCAAGACTCTGATGGGTCACTGAGAGCTGCTATACCAGGTGGAAGTCTTCATGGAAACTCAGCTGGTAGGAAGGGTGCTAAGTATCACTTTGCTGGAAGCTGATCTTGCATTTATCAGAGAGAGGGGAAGGCAGAACACAGATCATGTTTGAGCATATATGATCATCAGTGAATACAGTGGATATGACTGCGGAGAAATCCTAAGAAAAACCATTCATTTCTGGCTATGTGGGAGTGCAGGTGATGGCAAATTCCCTGACACATTTGTACTGTAGCAAGGGTGAGCAAGTCCCTACAGTCATTAAAATGAGCACACCCATTCCTTAAGGCAAGTCTACTCACAAATATGCGGTTTGCATTATAAAGGGATTTATTCCAAAGAAAGGCTCCAGGGTGAAAAAGTACTGCTGCGTGTCTCTTTTTAAAAAAAATTCTTTGTAAATGCAAATTGAATGCTTGTAAGTCAATATCTGCTCTTGTGATATTGGCATGCACTGAAATAGTTTCTCAACAAAAACATATTGTAACACAGCTGCTTGTGGATCTGGCTAGTTGAGAAGTACTCAGCTCCAATTGTGAAACTCCATTAAAACTGTATTTGTTTAAAGCCCTTGGGGAGTCGGAGTCGTTTATGACAAGTCCTTCTCTCCATTCAAATCCACCAGAGCTACGCAATGTCCTCAGGGTAGCTAACTCAGCATGGAACAGCCCCTTGGGGAAGGGGATAGTCTGAGCCCCAAACACACACAACTCAGAGCAAATCCACACAGCAACAAGATGAACTTTCGGAAAATTCCTTCAGAAAACGGATGCTTTTTGAAGAGTAGCCAAATGAACACCCCAGAAGAAATGGGCTTGAATATTGTCTCTTGTACCTGCAGTTTCCTAGGCCAAAATGTTCAACCATGGCCACTGATTTGAGGTGGTGGCTATGTTTCTGCGTGCTCCCTGGGGACTAGTATTACTGTATTGAAATCACTTCAGCACCTAGAGGGCCCAACTGAGATCGGGGCCCCATTGTGCCAGGTGCTGTACATACACATGGTAAGATACTGTCTCGGCCCAAACAGATTCTAATCTAATCAGACAAGCGGAAGCCAGTGGGCC
>NW_020664444.1:10904223-10919279 GCF_002925995.2 Terrapene triunguis
ATGTAGTCCACTCCCAATAATAGATGAGGAGGTGTCAATTCCAGGAGAGGAAAAGCTGCTTCTGTAATGATCCAGCCACTCCCAGTCCCTATTCAAGCCCAGATTAATGGTGTTAAATTTGCAAATGAATTGTAGTTCTGCTGTTTCTCTTTGAAGTCTGTTTCTGAAGTTTTTTTGTCCAATAATAGTGACTTTTAAATCTGTAATAGAATGACCAGGGAGATTGAAGTGTTCAGTTACTGGCTTTTGTATGTTACCATTCCTGATGTCCGATTTGTGTCCATTTATTCTTTTGCGGAGGGACTGTCCGGTTTGGCCAATGTACATGGCAGAGGGGCATTGCTGGCACATGATGGCATATATAACATTAGTAGATGTGCAGGTGAATGAGCCCTTGATGGTGTGGCTGATGTGGTTGGGTCCTCTGATGGTGTCGCCAGAGTAGATATGGGGACAGAGTAGGCAACGAGGTTTGCTACAGGGATTGGTTCCTGGGTTGGTGTTTCTGTGGTGTGGTGTGTAGTTGCTGGTGAGTATTTGCTTCAGGTTGGGGGGTTGTCTGTAAGTGAGGACTGGCCTGCCTCCCAAGGTCTGTGAGAGTGAGGGATCATTTTCCAGGATAGGTTGTAGATTGTGGATAATGCGCTGGAGAGGTTTTAGCTGGGGGCTGTATGTGATGGCCAGTGGTGTTCTGTTATTGTCCTTGTTGGGCCTGTCCTGTAGTAGGTGATTTCTGGGTACCCGTCTTGCTCTGTCAATCTGTTTCCTCACTTCCCCAGGTCGGTATTGTAGTTTTAAGAATGCTTGATAAAGATCTTGTATGTGTTTGTCTCTGTCTGAGGGGTTGGAGCAAATTCGGTTGTATCTTAGGGCTTGGCTGTAGACAATGGATCGTGTGATGTGTCTTGGATGGAAGCTGGAGGCATGTAGGTACGTATAGCAGTCAATAGGTTTCCGGTATAGGGTGGTGTTTATGTGACCATCACTTATTTGCACTGTAGTGTCCAGGAAGTGGATCTCTTGTGTGGACTGGTCCAGGCTGAGGTTGATGGTGGGGTGGAAATTGTTGAAGTCCAGGTGGAATTCTTCAAGGGCCTCCTTTCCATGGGTCCATATGATGAAGATGTCATCAATGTAGCGCAAGTAGAGGAGGGGCACTAGGGGACGAGAGCTGAGGAAGCGTTGTTCTAAGTCAGCCATAAAAATGTTGGCATACTGTGGGGCCATGCGGGTACCCATAGCAGTGTCACTGACTTGAAGGTATAAGTTGTCCCCAAATCTGAAGTGGTTGTGGGTGAGGACAAAGTCACAAAGCTCAGCCACCAGGCGTGCTGTGGCCTCATCAGGGATACTGTTCCTGACAGCTTGTAGTCCATCCTCATGTGGAATATTGGTGTAAAGTGCTTCTACATCCATGGTGGCCAGGATGGTGTTTTCAGGAAGAACACCAATGCATTGTAGTTTCCTCAGGAAGTCGGTGGTGTCTCGAAGATAGCTGGGAGTGCTGGTAGCGTAGGGTCTGAGGAGAGAGTCCAAATAGCCAGATAATCCTGCTGTAAGAAAAACTCCAGTGGGGCATGGTGCTGGCACATAGGGTCTCAGGTACGTAGTGTGATTTTTCAGAATCTCTTTTGGGAATAGTCATGTAGGTGAAATAGCTGGTACTTATGATTATGCTATTTCTATGCATGTATATTCATCTTGGTATCTGAAGTTATGAATATTAGCTCTGTTTACTACATGTTTGCTCCTGTGGTAACGCCCACAAGGTATTTAGCCAGCACATGAAGGGATATGTCAAGTTGAATGGCCCATTAAGGAACACTTAGCTCACAATGGACCTTGGAAAATGCCTGTCTACACTTAATGGACTTTTTGTGAATGTTCTAACTAGAACATAGGTGGGGGTGATGGACATGTAACTTGCCCATGTGACTCCAAACACCATCTTTCACAGTAAGAACAGATTTCCCTTTACTTGGCCCTTGGCAGCAGCTAAAAAGCCCTGGCTTGGAAACATCTCCATTTTGCCTCTTTCCTGCTCCAGCCTCTGGACTATGAACATATACTAATGGGAGCATTCTAATCAAGGGACTGAGGACTTTAAGGTAATCTGAAGCCTTCATATTTCCTTGATCCTTTGCAGATGAACTTATGAGTTGGATATGGTACAGAGACTGTTCCAGCCTCATAGATTGCTGATTTCTCCCTTGCAATGGACAAAGATCAGATATCTGCTGACTTTCTCACATGAGTCAGCAGCCTTTAGTACCTGTAGTATAAGCAGCATAGCCCTTGCTTGAGTGGTTTTGTTCTTTCCTCTCCAAATGTCAAAGCCTGTTCCCATTGAACTTAATAGCAAAACTCCTTTTGATCTCAATGGGAACAGGATTTGGCCCCAAGAGATCAGAGAATGTGATTTTGATCAATTGCTTATCTGTCCAGAGACAGTTCTCAGGCACGTTCTGCCAGGTTGATTTTGATTGCCCCTCCTGTATGTCATGCTGAGGAAAATAAGAAAACAATTTGGGCTGTAGTTCTATCAAGATGTACATGGCACACTCAGTTCTATGCCTCTTTTCCATCAAACCCAGATGGTGCAGCATCTTTGCTTTCCTAGTGCCTGGCGGAGAGCAATACTTAGAGAAAGGCAAGCTGGCAGAAGCTTAGTTTGGACATAAGGGAGGCACTGATAGTGTGTTAAGGGAAAGTGGGGTGATTGTCCTTCCTTCTTTTATTTAAGAAGTTTTCAATTTGGGGTGCTGCTGGATCCTCAATGACACCTGGAAGTACAGGTGGCACCAGGGGCCCAAAGCATCATTTTACAATGATGCAGTTGTAAAATTTTAGCCAGGTAAGGGGGGTGTTGGATGGGACGGGGAGAGCGTGGCGGCCCCGGGCTGGGGGCGGGGCAGGGAGGAGTCACATGGAGAGGTCACGTGCCCTCCCTTGTGTCCCTCCCATGAGTGCAGTACTGGCAAGAAATGATTTCTATTTGCACCACTGTTTGCAAACAAGGGCAAACAAACTCAAAATACTGGGGTCTCATCACCCAAGGCTTTCCCAGCTGGGTGGGGAGAGGACCCACACCCTTCCTGGCTAATATGGAGAGACCAACACCAAGGATCTCTTCATTCTGGGTCTCTCCGGCCTCCTGTCCAAGCCTAAGAGGCAGGAAGCCCTATATCTGGGTTCCTGTAGGCCAGCTGTTTGCTCCTAGTCATATGCTCTGTGATTACAGCTCCCAGTTTTAGCAGGCCTAAGGGCTGTAACAGATGCACTGGGATGCAGGCATCAGCCTCCAGGCTGACCACCCTGTTATAACAAGCATAGGCGCCGACTCCGTGGGTGCTCCAGTGGGTGCTCTGCACCCACCGGCAGCCAAGCTCCCCGCCCCGCCCCAGCTCACTTCACCTCTGCCTCCTCCCCTGAGCGCACTGCGTTCCCGTCCCCTCCCAGAGCTTGCCGCCGCCAAACAGCTGTAACAAGCTCCGTGAAGGAGGGGGGAGGAGGCGGGGAAGAGGCATGGCCAGGGCAGGGATTTGGGGAAGGAGTCGAATAGGGGCAGGGAGGGGCCGGAGTTGGGGCGGGGACTTTGGGGAAGGGGTTGGAATGGGGGCGGGAGGGGTGGAGTCGGGGCGGGGCCAGGGCAGAGGGGTTCGAGCACCCACTGATGCCATTAGAAGTCGGCGCCTATGATAACAAGACAGACAAAGAGAGGGAGAAAGGAAGTATCATTGTCTTCATCTCACAGATGGGGACCTAAGGCACAGAGAGATTAAGTGGCTTTCTCAAGGTCACATAGGGCGTCTGTGGCAGAGCTGGGAATTCAACCTAGTTCTTCTGTGACCCAGTCCATTGCCTTAACTACAAGATGTCCCAGCCTCGGACAAACCCCAAATCAGTGGCTACTGTTAAAAAATGCGGTCATAAAAATGGGAGCGGGGGAGATACATTCTTCCATTAAAATCCCATTGATCAGGGCTACATATGCTAAAAAGGTAAGAAGGAAAAGGATTTAGTGCTTGTGAAAGGGGCTGGACTGAGAGCTCCTGATAATAAAATCTTCTTTCTTTATCCACAGAGTATACGGTATCCTCTTTACCCAGGCCCATCAGCTGCAATGCCAGTCTCCCCACACTGTGTGCTTGAACCCTGAGCCAGAGGGAAAGCTGCTAGGGATGAGAGGATCATTTTTTCCTATTTCCTTTGAGGCCTTGTCTACACAGAGGGGACTAGCTATTCCAGAATGAAAAGGTGGGTACTCTTCTCCAGAATAAAAGTCACCTTCTGCTACTGATCTCCTTTGTAAAGCGCTTTGAGATCTGCAGCTGAAAAGTGTCGTACAAGAGCTATTATTATGCCAGAATAATGACTATGCTTTGGAAGTGCCCTAATTGTTCTGGAATAGCGTGTCCACACAGGGAGCTATCCCACAATAGCTACTCCAGTCAATTTCCCCATGGAGACCCACCCTCAGTCACTGGCCTGTCTTCTGAAACTGCCAACCCATGAACCATGGAGGTGATGTGGACACCTGCCCACTAGAATCAGGATAGCAGCAGCCAACTTCTTTGAGACAGAGCCCTGAAGAGCCGTCAGAGAGGAACAACCTTTGTTCACTATTGTCCTAGGAGGATTCAAACTGGCAGTGAAGCAGCAAGAGGAAACCATAGTATACCATTATCCTCCCACTGCTTCCCTTCTGTAACAGCACTTGTCCGCTTGCAAACCAGAAAAACACAGCAAGACATCACAACATGCTGCCTGAGCCCATCAGCTCTGAGCATGTGCCAGGGCAGGTGGCTATTTACCACAGTAGGTGGATGTATGGCAGGGCTGGCTCCAGGCACCAGCCGACCAAGCACGTGCTTGGGGCGGCACCTTGTAAGTGGGGGCCATCTTCGGATGGCGGAGCGGCGCTCGGAGTTTTTTTTTTTTTTTTTTTGTTCGTCAGGGTGGCGCTCCAGGGGGTTGTTTGTTTGGGGGGGGGGGGGGGGGGCGGGGGGGGGGGGGTGGTTGTGGGGGGGGGGGGGGGGGGTCGGAGCGGCGCTTTTTTTTTTTGCTTGGGGCAGCAAAAAAGTTAGAGCCGGCCCTGATGTATGGAATAGAGTCCCGTAAAACACGAACTGTAGTGAAGGCAAAAAGACAAACTGCAGGTAAATGCAGGGCCAGCAGCCATCGCCTTTCCCATTCCCCCTGTACTCTGAGCTCCCTTTCGGTTAAAGCCCCTTATTGTCCTTGACGAGAGAAAGAAAGAGCATCAATGTGGAATTCACAGCAAAGAGCTCAGGAAAACAGGGCAGCAGAGAAACCAGGCCCTTCTGCTTCCTTCTTGATTTCACCCAAATAATACTTGGCATTTACATGAGGGATTTGTGCTTAAAACACACAGTCATACCCACTTGACAGATTCATGTCAGGAGGCTGGGCAGGAGAGCTGTGTGTGAAGGAAGGATTGGAATAGTTTAGATGAGGGATTTTCAGCCTGGGGCTTGCAAACCCAAGAGGAGTCACAGACAGGTGACAGGGGGGTCACAGTCACACTCCCTCCCCTTACTGCTAACTAGGAGGGAGGATCCTGTCTATCCCCGCTATAGAAAAGGTAGGAAACCACTGATTCAGGTCCACACCACCTCCTGCAATGGATGATGACGGTCAATTTACAACTCGCAGGGTTGACAGGACAAGCAGCTCTGGTTACTTTCAGACACTCGGGAGTGTTGTCTACCCTTCCCCAGGCTGACCCATCACAACAGCACAAAGTAGCAGCAGGTACAAATAAGAATAGTAGAGGAACAGCGACGATAAACCTTCCCAAGATGGCTGCCATCATGCTCTGTCCGTGTGCTGCCCCCTCATTCCAGTCCGCTCAGTTTAAGCTTCTGATGTCTCAGTCCCTTCTGGTGTGTGCGGAATGCACGCCTGTTAACTCTGGCCATCCAATCCATTCACATGGTTCCTGCACAATCTCTCAAGGGCAACAGAGGGTGTTTCTCCTCTTTTCACTTCAAGGAAACTCATAAGCTGGTTTCACATTTGTTTTTGTTTTAAACTTGAGGCTTTGCAGATATTAAAATATAATCCGGGAAGAATTTGCTTTGTGAGGGAACCATGTGGGATTATTTTTGGGAAGGAGGTCAATCGGGGGGCTGATAGGGGGAGGGGGGAGAGATTTTCATTTCCCCTCGGTGTCCCCTTGGGATCCATGTTTATTCTTGCCTAGAAACAATAGCAGCTGGTATGGGAACAAAGTCAGAGACATTCAAAATATTCCAGCTTTCACAGAGCCTCCTGAGCAGAGAATACCCTGTGTGAAGCAGAAACACTAGACCATGCCATCTTGGGAGACCAGGGCTGGGAAAAGAAAAAGGACTCCCAAAGGGGATGGATGTTGGGGAGAAGCAACACAGGAATATCAAAGCGGTTTAGACCAGGCTGCTACTTCACAGATGACAGGGCAATAGGGACCCAGGGAAGAAAAGCATTAAAACAAAAATTGCTTCTGCTATTGGGTTGTTGAGCCTGGTATAAAGAGTTAGTACTCTGTGCTATAGGTGAAGGGAGGAACAAAACACTGGGTATAGGAAGCCATGAGCCCTCTCCAAATCCAGAGACATGTTCAGGAGATAAACAAGAATTCTAGAAATGTAGAGAGGCTTAAGGTGATTACCCAACACATGAGGAAATAAGGGCAAAAACCAGATCGCAGTGACAGAGGAAGCGCTAAAAGGGCAGGCTGATAAGAGCAGTGAGGTCATCACAGCAGAAGTATTGTAGGAAGACTTTCCGAACATAGCTAGAAGACCAAGTTACGCTTACACCCAGCTACATCAGAAGCTGTGTCCTGTTTTTTCAGCGATGTGTAGGCAGTGAAGGTCTTATTAGCCCAATATTTATATTTGATATGAACAGAGGGCCAGATTCATCCCTGATGTAATTACACTGAAATCAGTGGAGTCATGCCAGGGTTAATCATTTGACCTAAGATCCTACTATACAGCACTAAGCATTTTGCTTTATTTTAAAGGGAAATGGCTGGTTTGATAATTTTTTTTAAGTATTGGGTGGTGCAAGCTATTCCCTGGGTTTCAAAACGTGGGTGGCCCTGACTCGTAAATTCTTGCATACGGACCTTACACCATGTTGGGCAACCCATTTAATGGAAACAACAGGCTCTAGGGGCTTTGGCTACACTGTATTAATAGAAGCCCTTATACACTATACTTTTAGAAAGCGCGAGCCAGAGCCTTAGCTGATGTCAAACTGTGTAGCTCTGCTGACTTTAGTACAGAGGTACTGATTGATAGCCACTGAGGGTCTCAACCCTTGGGAATGTGCATTTGAAGCCATTCAAAACAGCCATTTCTCTTGAATGAATATCAGTACGGGACATGGACCATAGTCAGAATGAATTTGCGAAAGACAAGCTGTCATCCTGGCTGTGGATTTAAGTATGACCCACAACATATGGTGAGATCACATTTTCTGCTATGCTAAATATCTTTTAAGACTGCAAGGCACACTAGTGGGATGGTCTCCAATCCACTCTAAAGCCAAATGAGTTTGGGTCAGATGGTTTGTTTGGGTTCCTGATATTTTGGATTCATCTAAGGTTGGCAGTTAGGATACATTCTGCCCTTGTTGTCTGGTCAGTAGCACTTGTATGTTCAGACTGCTCTTGCTCTGCTAAGTCAAGAAACATCCCTAAATCTCTGTGTGACGCACAAGTTCAAGGCTAATTACACTATTGTCCCATATTTCTCTGAGCTACCACTTTGGCCATTTGAACCTCCACTGACATTGGTAAACACAGAAGTCCCAAGTATAAAATCCAATAAGATGGCCAAAATAAATGTAATGATCTTGTGAGAAGGGTCAAAATTTTCTTTGTGGTTGTTACTGAAACATTTTGGCAAAGGACAAGGTTCACTTCTTTGCCGGAAGTCTTCCATCAACAGCAACAACATAACGGCCAATACTTGGCTCAGCAATGCTGTTTCGGCACTTAGCTCTTCAGTAGCCTGTTTGAGTAGTCACAGCACAGTTGACGGGTTTTCTATCACAGTCCACTCTAGCCACAAGAGCGATTCATCATGGTCCCCTTCTAAGGAAGCATCCTGGAATGTCACCACCATTACTTTCACTGCCATGCCCTGTGTGCAAATCTCACTACAGTCTCACTACCATGTAGAATTCCATTGGGTAAGTACATCCCGAGCGCGTTTGTCTTGGGGTTTGCTACTCTGCGTTTGGCATCCTTTCAGAAGTTCCCCTTATGAAGCCAATAGAGAACAGCTATGTCTTTTCCTTGCAGTTATATTAGACCCATCGTCCCTCTTGGATCACATGCCAGAAAACCAGACTGAGCTTCTCAAGACTCATTCATTTTCCTGTGAGATGTGTTTTTCCAGTGAGCTGTAGGAAGAGGAATCCGATTCAGAAGGAGACTGTGTGCATTATGATTGTTTGTGCTGATTGCCGCTTGATCAGATTTGTTCCTCTATTTCGTTAACCCTTTGCTGCTCTTCCTCCTCTTGTGCTAGATGGATCGCTAGAGCCCTCCACTGAATGGTACTTTTTCCAGTGGTTATTTAAAAGCCCTTGAAATCAATGGAAAGACCAGCATTGACTCCAGTGAGCTTTGAATCAGGCCCTGTCGCTAGTAGAAAATCCTTAGTTCTTGCCTCTTCTGAATGCTGTTGGAAAGGGCTGAGCTGAACTGGGCATGCGCTCAGCCCTGCTTCCCAGGAAGCACTGGGAGAAGAACAGGGGTAAAGAGGACCATGTGTGAATGGACACATGGAGCTGATCTGCTTTTCTCCACTTGGACTGAGGAGAGGGAGGTGAGGAGGTCTGGATTCTCCAAGGCTGTTTGAAGCAGATGCACAGCTGATAGTAGCTGCACACATTAAAGTGTTTGTTTGGCTTTCCAGAAAGCCTTCGATAAAGTTCCACCTGGCAGGCTCCTGCTGGAACTATACAAGCTCCAGGAATCATGGGAACAGGAAGAACCATCTGTCCATCCGTGCGAGGACTCGAGAGAGAGACTGACCAGCCAAACGTCCACATGACTCATTGAGCTAATCACAGATCCCTCCACCAGGAATAAGGAAGGAGTGAACAGAAGATTTTCCCCTGCTTATGTCCAGGCATTATGAAGGAAGCAGAACTGAGAGCTCCACATGCACTATGCCTGGGTAGGGTTGGTAGACTGAGGTTGGCATTAAGTCAGGAGAGGGAGATAGAAGGTGAACCTGTGCCCATGGAGAATCCTGTAAACCCTTTCATAGTCACTGTGGCGAGCTGTCCTTTATTTCCTCTCTGGCTGCTGGGTGAAGAATGTTTGCTCAGTAACAGATCCAAAGAAACCGGCTGCAATCCATTACTCTCAAGCCACTGGTCTAATCTTGTAGCAGCACCCATTGCTGGGCCCTGTGAGGATGTCTTACCTAAGATGTCGCCTGTGTATTCCTATCATCTGCCTTCCTATTCCCTTCATCCAGGCCAGTGCAAACATTTAGAAACACCCCTCTTCATGCAGACTCGGCCTGTCATGCCTACGCCCACAGAGAGCCCTCTCTGCACTCCTAGGCTGTTAGGTAGTCCAGGGGATCATTCTTGACAGAGCACCCCATTACAAATCCCTGCCTTCGCAGTTCCAACCTGTTATGCACCCAGTGTTACACATTTCCAGCCCATTAGGTGTGGAGGGTGATCATCCACCACCATCCCAAAGAGAGGCACCACTATACATGATTTTATATACACTGTATGCACTGCACTGTACCTGCAGGGGGAGTCACTCCTCACTGAGAAAGTGTTTATACTCATTGACTTTAAGGTCAGAAGGGACCATTGTGATCATCTAGTCTGACCTCCTGTACATCACAAGCCACAGAACCTCACTCACCCACCCACTCCTGTAATAGACCCCTAGCCTCTGACTGAGTTACTGAAGTCCTCAAATCATGGTTTAAACACTTCAAATTACAGAGACTCCACCATTTACCACTAGTTTAAACCTGCAAGTGACCCATGCCGTATGCTGCAGAAGATGACCCACTCCCACCCCCCGGTCTCTGCCAATCTGACGCATGGGAAAATTCCTTCCCGACCCCAAATATGGTGATCAGTTAGACCCTGAGCATGTGGGCAAGACCCACCTGGCAGATACCTGGGAAAGAATTCTCTGTAGTAACCCAGAGCCCTCCCCTTTTAGCATCCCATCAGCGGTCGTTGGAGATATTTGCTGCTAGCAGTTGCAGACTGGCTACATGCTATTGCAGGTAGTCCCATCATACCATTCCCTCCATAACTTATCCCGCTCAGTCTTGAAGCCAGCTAGGTTTTTTTGCCCCCACTGCTCCCCCTGGAAGGCTGTTCCAGACCTTCACTCCTCTGATATAAACCTTTGTCTAATTTCAAACCTAAACTTGTTGATGGCCAGTTTATATCCATTTGTTCTTGTGTTCACATTGGCACTTAACTTAAATAAATCCTCCTTGGTATTTATCCCTCTGATGTATTCACAGAGAGCAATCTCCCCTCAGCCTTCTTTTGGTTAGGCTAAACAAGCCAAGCTCTTTGATTCTCCTCTCATAAGGTAGGTTTTCCATTCCTTGGATCCTCCTAGTAGCCCTTCTCTGCACCTGTTCCAGTTTGAATTCATCTTCTTAAACATGGGAGACCAGGATTGCACACAGTATTCCAGAGGAGGTCTCACCAGTGCCTTGTACAATGGTACTAACACTTCCCTATCTCTACTGGACATACCTCGCCAGATGCATCCTAGGACTGCATTCGCCTTTTTCACAGCCACATCACACGGGCAGCTCATAGTTATCCTATGATCAACTAATACACCCAGGTCTTTCTTCTCCGCTGTCATTTTGAACTGATACGTCCCCAGCTCATAGCAAAAAATTCTTGTTGTCACTCCCTAAAGGCATGTATTTGTAGGGCCCAGGTCATAAATCCACTGGTTAATGGTCTGAATTGGATGTAGGGGCTGGGGTGGCCAGTATCTATGCTCATTGTGAAATACGTTTTCCATGCAAGAATGATCAGTTCAGCCACCCATGCTCATTTGTTTTCTCCCCACTAACCATAGCCCCCCTCCCCACCCCCGTGTCCCACCCCCTACCAAACAAAACAAGAACAGACGTATAGCAGTACTGGAGAAATGCGGCCTTAGATGGATTAACCCTTTCACTGCCATGCCCTGTGTGCAAATCGGCTGTACTCTGTGACTTACAAAAGGAAGTGGGCAACCGCAGGCTGTCTGCACAAGGACCTATAGGGGGTTTGGCCTGCATTGAGCTCCTCCAGGAACATCCCAGGAGTCAGGAAGACACATCAGCAGCCTCAGGCCGCAAACCAGGCCTGAATAAGGAGGGTTCACAGCCAGGACTAGGTGCCTTTAAACAGGGCAATAGCGAGCAGGCATAAGGCAGCATTGGAAGGCGGTAGCGGCAAAGAGAAGTGAATGCAGGCTTGGTCTTCCTCTTTTGGCAGCCTCTGATAACCGCACTCATGCATTTCCCCTTCCCATACATGCAGACAGGGTTGCTCACCTAACCTACAGTCGGGGTCAAACAGCTGGTGGGGTAGACGTACACCACGGCCACCCCAAAGTACACCGTGTCCCTTCTGAGTGTCGCTAGAGCCGTGACCCAGTTTCATTGTGGCATGTCACAACCACAAGCTTTTTCCTCTCCGCACTTCCTCGCCTCCCCTCCCCCTCCCCCCACACCGGCATTTTACTTTTCTCCTTTGATGCTGACTTTCAGGTCTGAAGAGACAGAGCTTACCAGGGTATTGTGTCCTCCCAACCTTTCCCCACCCCATTGTCCTCCCCTGGCATTTGGAAACAAGTGTAACATTCAGGGGAGCCAGCGCAGACAATGCCTGCCTGACAGGAATAATACCTCAGGCAAGTATATCGGGTATCGGCTGGCGCAGGGCACCCGGTGGCTTTTCACTGCAGTCTTTTTTAGGAAGAGCTTTCCCAGTCTCAGTATCTCTCAGATTAGGTTTTATCCCCAGAGAAACTTGCTGTGTCTCCATTGTATGGCAGCTGTGGGAATGTAGAGGCACAGGTTTTGATTGGATGGTTAGGACAATGGAGAATGGCATCAGCATCTTTACTTTGCCAGAGATAACTCTCTTCTTTTAACCCAGATGGCCTGTCGCTCTCCCCCCTTCCCATCCCCACACACTATAAATGTAGAGATGTATCAACATCTGCTTCTTCCTGCTCTCTTTTCTATATACGGAGACACACAGATTCAAACAGTTATGTACACATGCAAGCAGGAGTGCTGGAACAATTTGTATAGTGGGGGCGCTGAGAGACATTGAACCAAATTGCAAATCTTGTATAAAATGGGAACCACTTCCAGCCAGGGGGTGCAGCAGCACCCCCACCACCTATGCATGCAAGCACACAATGCCACATGCAAACATATACACACACATCCAGCACATGCACACGCCAAGGGCGAGTCTGCCATAGACACATTCTATCTAGGTTTGCTTATAAAAAGGGAAATAATGATACTCCACAAACCAATGTTGGGTTGGAGGATGCTTAGCCCAGCAGGGTTTTGTAAGGGGGAAGAGAACACCTGGAGGACAATATTTCACCCTTTGCGCTACCACTGCCCTGGGAGGCTGGGAACGCTAGTGCTGACAGTGGCACTACTGACCCCATAAAGGGCAGGGAAGGATATGGCTCTCTCAGGATCCTGCCTCCCAGGGTGTCAGTCACATTTTTAATTCCCATAGGCCCTGATCCAGCCAAGCATTTAAGCACATGCTTAGCTTGACTTCAGTGGGACTATCCATGTGCTTACAGTTAAACCTGTGTTCAAGTATCTGGATGATCAGAGCCTTAATCTTTCTGCATAGCCTGCACTCTCCAAACCTTTTGCCATCCTGGCTGTTCTCCTCGGCATCTTCCCCAGTTTCTCCCCTCTATAACCCAGCAGCCCAGACTATATGCAGTTCTCTATCTGTGGCCTAACTGGCTCTGTGTGAAAGGGGAAAATTATTTCCTTGTAGATGAGGAACCTGTTTATATGTCCCCAGGCTGCATTTGCCTTTTTAGCCACAGACTCACACTGACCACCCAACTTTCTTTTCCCATCAGCCTTTCTTCCCAGAGCTGTTTCTGCATCACAGCTGTTAGCCAATGAGTTCCCCGTGATGTGCTTATCATCGCGGTTCTCCTTTCCGATTGCACTTACCCTTGTTACAGTTCACATTACTCATTACTCTCCTTTCATTTATTCAGACCAAGCTGGAGTGTTGCTGTATCTTCAAGAATGATCAGATAGGCTCCCCGCACACACACCTCACACCCAGGCACACTTTTATGTCAGTACAGGACCCGGGGGCGAGGGGGGGAATTTGGTGAATTAAGCATTTTGAGCCACGTGCAGGCTTAGTGGGGAAACTGGGAGCACACACACTTTGGGGAGAGAGCAGGCTCCCAGAGGGACCTCTCTCCTGGCACTATTGACTTCCAGAAGTGATAGCTCTGAATGAGTTATCATGGCTCAGATGCAATCACATCTCGGGGAGGGGGAGGGGAGAGCTGTGCCTGTGCTAGAAGAAGAGGGTAGATGGGAGCTCTCTCTTGGCTCAGAAGTACCTCCTGCTCACAGCTGCCAACTTGCCTTGGGAAGCGTGCGAGTGTGTGGTCACAGGGCAGATGTAGACCTGACACAGGGGTTTGACACAGGGTCCTGACTCGTGCAAACTGGGCCAGCTGCTGTGCTGACATCCTCAGTGCAAGAAAAAGGCTCCTTGGCAGAGATATGTATACGCGCCCAATGGGCAGGTCCCTGGATAAAGCCACTTCCCTCCAACACATCTGGAAAATTGATCCCATCTTCTGGCAAACAGACTTTCAGAGGAGGGACTGGGCTAGCAGTGTCCTCCCTTTGGGATATAATAGAGCCAAGGTAGGAAAAAACACACTGCGAGTGGAGGATATAGCTGTTCCGACTGTAACGCCTGCTAAATATTTACACTGGAAGCAAGGGGACCTGATGAGGAAAGGTTATGAAGGGCGTTGTCAGAACCACTGATTCCAGTGAACTTTCTTCACGCTTGCGAAAGGGACCCAAGGAAGAAGCTGTTTCCTAAACAGAGAGAAACTCAAAACAAGAAAGGAGTTGGGACAAAAGTGCTTGACATGAAAGGGAGGCGGGTTGGATATTAGGGACAGATGCAGGGACTGGCACCAGGGAGGCCAACGAGAGGAAGACGAGTCTCTGCAAACAGAAAGGAAAAGGGCTGAGTATTTCCCTGTACCCTAATCACAGCTCCAGGATGAGCAATGGCATGGAATGTGTTTAACCACAAGCCGAGGGAAATGCCAGGAAAAAGGAAGAGAGAGAGAGAGAGAGAGAAAGTGGAACTGGGTGGCTAAAGATTGCTAATGAGGGGAGCTGGTCAGGAATTTCCCTCAAAATGGTTTTTTGATGGAAAATAGTTTCTGAAAAATTGAAGTTTTCTGGGGGCGGGGAATTTGGATTTCACCAAAATGTTTCAATTTTCCATTGGGAAAAATAAAAACGAAACGTTCCATTCTGGGTGCCATTAGGTTTACCATATGTCCGGTTTTTCCTGGACATGTCCGGCTTTTTGGTAATCAAACCCCCGTCCGGGGGGAATTTCCAAAAAGCCGAACATGTCCGGGAAAAATACTCCCAGCTTTGCCGGCATCCCTGGCTTACCTTAGAGCGGGCTCCGGCGACTGCTGCTGCTCCCTGACTCCTCAGTTCTGTAAGAGTGGAGCTGCCCGAGCGCTACCGGCTTCGGGCAGCCCCCATGCCTCTGGACCCTGCGCCCCCAGAGCCCGGAAGAGGAAGTGCCCGGCGGGGGGCACAGGGTCCGGAGGCATGGGGGCTGCCCAGCAAACCGTGAAGCCGGTAGCGCTCGGGCAGCTGTTTCGCGTGGCTGGGAGGGAGGAGGGGGAATGCGGGGCACTCAGGGGAGGGGGCAGAGTTGGGGTGGGAACTTTGGGGAAGGGGCGGAGTTGGGGC
>NW_020664444.1:10919379-10940499 GCF_002925995.2 Terrapene triunguis
GGGGCAGCTCGGCTCTTACAGAACTGAGGAGTCAGGGAGCAGCAGCCGCCCCCAGAGCCCGGGAGGGGAAGTGCCCGGTGGGGGGCACAGGGTCCGGAGGCATGGGGGCTGCCCAACAAACCGTGAAGCCGGTAGCACTCGGGCAGCTGTTTCGTGTGGCTGGGAGGGAGGAGGGGGAATGCGGGGCGCTCAGGGGAGGGGGCGGAGTTGGGGTGGGAACTTTGGGGAAGGGGCGGAGTTGGGGCAGGGAAGGGGCGGAGTTGGGGCGGGGCCGGTCGGGGAAGGGGCGGAGTTGGGGCAGGGTAGGGCGGGGCCAGGGCCCCGTGGAGTGTCCTCTTTTTTTAATTTTAAATACGGTAACCCTAGGTGCCATTGCTCCAGGTGGAAACATTTTGGATTGTCAAACTGAACTGAGAAGACAAACGGATGCAAAGAAGCATTTGGTGGCTGTGCAGTGAGGCACGTGGAGTGAGTTTCCTCCTCGCCTTCGTTTCTAGTGGACATGTGTCCACATTGGCAAACCATTCCATTCGCTCAGCACATGGAAGAGGAGCTTCTGTCTCAGCCCTCCGGGGTCCCCCCAGATCAAGTGTGAAGCACATTGGTGTGGCCATATATTGGGGAGGCTTGCCTGGCTGATGTCCCCCCTTGTGTAGAGAGAGGGCAGCAGGTCTCCAGGTGTGTCAATCTGACACCCTTTATGACCACCAAATTCAGACTCAACGGTGTTTAGGAGTTTTTTGAAAGCATATTCACAATAGATGGAGAAAAAGAAAGAAGATTAGCATCATGGCCTGGTGCCTGCCGCTATAATGCACCAACTGTAGGTAAGCCAATGCAACAGGGACATGGAAAGAGCAAAAATTAGCTTGTCACAGAGCTGCCCATTCTCACAAGGAGAATTGGTGAGAGAGTGGTTTACTCTGCGCAGAGACAGTGGGGATTTACTTAACTCTCTGGTAATAATAATTCCATTGCCGCAGCCGGGGAGGAGGCCCACAGCTATTTTGTTAGCAATTGAAATCCCAGATCTGGATAAATAAGGAAGCTTGAATCTCTCTCTAGAGGGGGATAAGAAAATAGCTTATTCTCCGGCTTCAGAAGACAGCTAGCCCTTCCTCCTTGACTGAGGTTCAACTCCAGGGAGGATGCTGGGAATGAATTTGCACCTTTTGTCTCAAATTCTTTGTGTTGGCCTGGAATTCTCCCTGGTGCCCCAACCCCATCAAAGCTGAAAGTGCTGCCATGTTATTGTTAATCAGCCAGAGGGCCTCTTGCAAATTACACCGGCTCCTTTGTCTCAGTCGCCTTTGGGAGAGCGGCTGTACAAGGCTCTGGAATGCTGGGACAATGGGACCGGTCAGTTCTTAATTAGACTGGATGCAGAAGAGAGCTGGCCCAGAGCATTGGTGTGTTCCAATCCCCTTGGAGGTATTGGGGCAAGAGGAATGTATGCTGGGAACTGGTGAGCAATCCCGGGGAAAAAAGCCAATGAAGGGCATGAGGGCGCATGCTGATGAAAGGAGACGTGCAAATGGGAACTTGTTTGTTTCCTTTTCATGCTGGAAATGCTTCTTACAAAGGACCAAGAGTCAGCTGTATCGAAGAGCTACTTGGGGGTGGGAGGCTGCAGCTCATGAAGGGTAATTTTTACATCTTGTTTTCCGTAAGGGGCTGAACTACCTGCTATCTAGGGAGCCAGCCAGTGTGTCATCTTCATTAGAAAGCAGGGGGAGTCTTTTGAGTAATGGGGCATGAAACAGCACGTGATTGAACATAACGTAAGAACGGCCGTACTGGGTCAGACCAAAGGTCCATCTAGCCCAGTATCCTGTTTACTGACAGTAGCCAGTGTCAGGTGCTTCAGAGGGAAGGAACAGAACAGGTAATCATCAAGTGATCCATCCCCTGTCGTCCGTTCCCAGGTTTTATCAGTTCTTTAGTGTCTCATAGCAAGGCTCCGCACAATGAAGACAGAGATGAACTCAGAGGTTTTGCAGGGTTATGTAGTCTGGTCTGGTCCAGTCCAGGGTACAGACGCTTAAGAACACCATGCAATGTACAGTAAACGCATGCTTGATTAACCCTGCAGTGAATAGGAACATCGTGGTGATGACTTGCTGTGACCTACTGCCTTTCTAGGGGCTACCATCCCAGGAGCCTCTCTTTACAGCAAAGAGAATCCTTCGATAAAATGCAGGAGTCACCCTGACTTAGCCTTGATCTGATCAGTTCAGCTCCAGTTCCAGCAATGAAGCATCATGCCATAAATCTTTCTGCAGCATCACATAGACCTTTATCCACATGCATGGACCATACTCACACGGCCAAGGGTGCAGACGGTTCCGTGTGTCTAAGGGTATGTCTACACCCAGCCGCTAGTACGGCGGCTGGGAATCGAAGTTCTGGGTTCTACTTATCGCGTCTTGTCTGGACGCGATAAGTCGAACCAGGAAGTGATCGCCGTCGACCGCGGTACTCCAGCTATACGAGAGGAGTACCGCGGCGTCGACGGGGGAGCCTGCCTGCCGCGTGTGGACCGAGGTAAGTTCGAACTAAGGTACTTCGAACTTCAGCTACGTTATTCACGTAGCTGAAGTCGCGTACCTTAGTTCAAATTGGGGGGTAAGTGTAGACCAAGCCTAAGACATGCCCAAGGGAGCGAGCTCATGGAGAACAGGCTTTTCTCAGGGGAATCAGCTGATAGGATTGGGCTCTCCAGAGGAGTCTGAGGGTGCCGTGCCCACTCCGATGACAGGGTTTTATCTAGAACCTGCAGTGCATGTACAGCACTTCAGAGCCAGGATCTCAGCTCTCTGCAGTCGGAGTCACACGATCTGAGCATTTCCAGACACCACAGCTGTGATTTACAAGACTGTTATCCATAAGAAAAAGGGACTGTGACAAGCACTAGCATGATGAGTCAGATGCATGAATAGTCAGTGGCTGGAGCAGCTGGCAGCAGGGCTGCCTCCCAGTGAGATGGGAGCTCATCATCCCACTGGGGCAGCCCGGAGCCCAAAGGGCTTTTAAAAATATACTTTGAAGGATTTTTTTAAAATGGGGGTTTGAGGTCTCCCCACCTCTCCCAGTTCAGGCCCAGCAGCGTCTCCTGTGGAATCTCTTAACAAAGGTCTTAGTTCAGCGTCAGTTAAAATGCACCACCAGAGCCTCCCCCCATCTTGCCACATGGAAGAGGACAGGCCCATCTGCTCTGGGGAGATGCACAGGGTTCTCAGGCTCCTGTGTACAGTACCAGAAGGTTGGGGGAAGGGCTGCTTAAACAGCAATGAATCCTAAGACCAGATGCTCTGATTTGCTAAGGGGGCTGAAGAAACCCTGGACCCAGTTCATGGGAACGCTCCCTTCCCCACCACATGCACATTAACCTCTTCACTGCCACTGCTCTCTGCATGTGGCTCCACAGCCATCCTTAATGCCATGCCCAGAGAGGAAGGAGGGCCTTGTGGTTAAGGCACAGGCCTGGGAGGCAGGAGACCTGACTTATAGTCAGGGTTGTGCCACACACTTCCAGCATGACCTTGGCCCAGTCACTTAACAGCTCCGTGCCTCAGTTTCCCCACTTATAAAATGTGGATAATACTAATCCCCTACCTCAGCGTGAGGCTAAGCTCAGTGTGGGATCTTCAGATTGAAGGTGCTATGGCCCTGCAAGGCATCATTATTAGTGACTATTGTTATTTTCCATTCGTTTGACGGAACCACTGGGATACAGGAGCCCAATTGTTCAAGAGGGGAAAGGATCTAAAGCCAATACAGTACAGCAGGAGATGGAGGAAGATGGGAAAGGGGCATTGTAACCTGGGATTTCACTTTGGTGGTGGCTCACTAAAAAATAAAGCTGACTCACTCCTACTCCCCTCATAGTGTGATTTCTGAGAGCTGGTGCAGCTCCTTCTGCCAGGGCCTTTATTCAAGGATTCTGCAACCCAATCAGCACATGCAGTGAGGGAGGCATGACCAGAACCTTCATCCTCCAGCTCCAAAAACAGCTCCCTTCACTGGAACTGCAGGAAAAGCCATTTAGAAGGTCCCATTAGTAGCGCCCATAGCCTCTGTGTGCAATTCATAAGCAGCTATGAAGCCCATCGGGAGGCACTCACTCAAAGAGAGCCAGTACATGGCACAGCGCCCTTTAACGTCTGAATTTGGGCACAGCTGGGGCGAGGCGAGAGGTGGGAGGCCCTGCTGCAACCATACATGGCAAATCACTTAGCATTCCGGGCACCTTGGTACCCGCCAAGTCCTGATGAATTGGAAAGGGAGCTATTCCCTCTCCCATGCATAGCTGCATCGTAGAACCTGGAAATGCAATGAGGATTATGACGCCAGGTGTTTCAGATCTGATGGGGGAGGAGATGAGCCTGATTGCTGTGATAATTTCTCTGCTGCTCTGGTGTCCAGCCCAATCTGTCTGCTTGTTACCATCCCCTGCCTATTGTTCAGGGTCACCCCTACCCCAGAGAGTACAGCCCGCAGCTCTGCTCCAATTAGTGAGAGCTGGAAACAATGAAGTCTGGCGTGGGGGCACTGGGTGCTGATTTGGCCTCATTTGATTTCCCCACGGACCCACGCTCTGGATTGGAGTTTGTCTCTGTGACCTTTCACATCCGCCATCTCTCCAACAGGCACCTGCCATACACAAACACACACTGAACATGTCAGCTGCCTGCCTGCTGCCTGGGGGACAGAGGGGGCTCTATCTGGGCCAGCAAAGACTTTGAAGGGGTCTGTGAAAATACCAGCTTGATGGAATGTCTCCCTGTGATACAGGAGCTGCCTCTCTCTCCTTGTGTCCTTCCTGTCACCGTGCACCATGAGTGACCCATACAAACCACTGCAAGGGACTCCCTCTCCTCTTACAGGGACGGATCCTGCCATCCCACTGGGTCTGACTCTCCACGGCCTTGCCCGGTATGGAGCCATTTACACCTGCATAAAATGCTACTGTTCTGATGCACTCGCATGTTCCCTCTACGTTGCACAGGTGGAAACGATAATACAAAGTAAGGCATGGGGCAATCAAGCCCATTGACTTCAATGGTGCTACTCGCATGAGTAGAGGCTACTCCTGTGAGCAAGGGTTTGCAGGATTGGTTAGTTTCACTAGTAAACCTACATTCACCAGGATCTTCTCTTTGCCTGCAGCCCTAGAAGCTCCCTTACCCGAGATGAACACTGAACAGCATGGCAGTGTTACTTTATACAGCCTGAAGTAGCAAACAACTATTCCCCTGCAAAGCAGATCTTCAGTATATAGCAAATAGCTGTGTCCTATCAAACAGATATTACTGGTTCACAAGAGTTAAGGTTGGGGCTAGCTTACTGTTCAACAGCTGATTTTTCTAAGTTATTCATCCTGGCTCCCAAGCATATATTAGCAAAGATGTATCTGGCGCATACTATGCATACATATCCATTAGCCCTTGTAGATGCAGCAAAAGACAGCAGGGTCTTGTGGACTGACTACGTGACTTGGAACCAGAACTGCTGAGATTGAATATTGGCTGTGCCACTGATGAGCTGAGTAGATTGGAGCAAGACACTTAACCTTGCTGTGTCTCAGTTTTTCCCCCCCGTCAGCAAAGTAGGCATAATACCACTAAAGTGCCTGTCTGATGAGGGTGTAGTGAGGACTAGTTAACTATACGTGCTATAATTATTGACTGTGGTAGGCAAGATTTAGGGTTTTTTCTTTTGTGCCCGAGGGGCCAGTGTGTTTCATTTAGGGGCAGGGGACATGTATGGCTGGGACCCCCAACTCCTGTCAAATTGGCACTAAGTATTTACCAGGGAGTCAGAAACTTTTGACCGCTCCTGAGCGGGTTTGAATTCAAACCAGTAACCTACAGGTGAAAGGCTTTTAATCCCTTCATGCAGCCCCCTAGCCAACCAGGCAGCCCTCGTTAGTAGCTCTATTACTCTCTCCCGTTTGCTTCTTCCCCCTCTAAATTCCTTTTCACCAGATAATGCAGTCCCTCCAAGGCCTTTGCGGTCCCAAGTCTCACTCCAGGAGACCTTACAGGTGGGATGTGAGCCTCTCAGGCTCAGGGTCCTGTTTGAAAAGGCCTTGACTACTGAACCCTGAAAAATCTCGCCCTTTCTGCCGGCTCCTTCCATGCCGCTGGTTCCCACACAGTTCTCCAGCAGACATGTGCCTCCTGGAGAGTCACATGATCTCCCTTCTATCTAGCTTGGTGTTGTGGGAATCCGCTTAGCAAACGGCACTGGCTCCGGGATTGGGCAAAGTTGGGCAAGAAAAGGGCTAGTTCCTGGGAAGTGTTTTCCCACAGTCTGTTCCCCCACTGCAGTGACTGCAGAGGAAATCGTCCATATCTAAATGTGTCCTGATAGCTGCACTAATCTAAGACTGAATATGCAGCTTGTGGTGGGCTTGTTGGCAGTGAATAGGGTATTAGTGGAACACATGGCCTGCATTCAAGATAAAACAATGGGATGTATTCTCTTTGGGCTGTCCCCCTCCCCAGCTCTTGCCTGGCCTATTCAGACTTTAACCTCTCAAGTGGAAACACTGAGCCGAGATCTCCACGGAAGAGGGAAGAGGAGAAATCACTGATAAATGGGGCCGTGAGATCTGGGGCTGCCAGGCGTAACATTCAAACGTCAGGCGTCTCTTCTTATCCTGAAGCTTCAGGGAGCTTCCTCTGCCCACGCACACCTTCCATTACTGATATCACGGTGCCTCACAAGAACCTTACTCACAGGCATGGACGCTGTGGCCCGGAGAGGGCAAGGCCAACGTGTTCAACGAGTGGCCACTGAGCTGGCGTTCCGCAGTTTCTGGGTGCCCAGGTTGAGACACTGAGGGTCTGAGTGTCAAAGGTGCTGAGTCCCCCAAACTCAGTCAAAGTCAATGGGAGCTGTGAGTGCTCAGAATCAGGCCCCAGGGAGTCTCGGGCTGGACACCCAATGTAAGCAGGTGCTTCCAGAAACTGCGTGCTAAGTGACCTGCCTGGAGTCCATTCTGCTCTCCAAGGCATCTCATAACCCTGCCCTGGGCTCTGTTCTCCACCTGCCAGCCCCAGCTCTGCCCCAGCCCTCTCCCTAGAGCTCCTTTTGCTTCCATTGCCAGTCTTCATGCCTGGAACAACCTCCCATCTAAAGGCTGTCAGGTCCCACCCTCTCCTTTCTTCGGCAAACTCACCTGTTCTGCTGGGTTTTAGTGACTTCACCTTGTTGTAAGGTTGGACAAGTTGGAGCTGACTGCTTTGGTGGGGGCCCCAGCATCTGGGCTAACTGGAAATGCCACAATACCGTCATCTGAATTTTGAAAATGGAGGTGTTTAATTAATTAGAGGTGAAAATGAATCACATACTCAGCACAGCGCCCCCTGGCTTATTTATTGTGAGGTTACATGCAATTTGTTTTGTGCTGGCCCCACGGTTTCAGTTTTCAGTGCCATAGATCATAGAATCATAGAATATTAGGGTTGGAAGAGATCTCAGGAGGTCATCTAGTCCAACCCCCTGCTCAAAGCAGGACCAACACCAACTAAATCATCCCAGCCAAGGCTTTGTCAAGCCAGGCCTTAAAAACCTCTTAGGATGGAGATTCTACCACCTCCCTAGGTAACCCATTCCAGTGCTTCACCACCCTCCAGTGAAATAGTGTTTCCTAATATCCAACCTAGACCTCCCCCACTGCAACTTGAGACCACTGCTTCTTGTTCTGTCATCTGCCACTACTGAGAACAGCCGAGCTCCATCCTCTTTGGAACCCCCCTTCAGGTAGTTGAAGGTTGCTATCAAATCCCCCCTCACTCTTCTCTTCCGCAGACTAAATAACCCCAGTTCCCTCAGCCTCTCCTCATAAGTCATGTGCCCCAGACCCCTAATCATTTTCGTTGCCCTCCGCTGGACTCTCTCCAATTTGTCCACATCCCTTCTGTAGTGGGGGGGACCAAAACTGGATGCAATACTTCAGATGAGGCCTCACCAATGTCGAATAGAGGGGAATGATCACTTCCCTCGATCTGCTGGCAATGCTCCTACTAATACAGACCAATATGCCGTTGGCTTTCCTGGCAACGAGGGCACTCTGCTGACTCATATCCAGCTTCTCGTCCACTGTAATCCTCAGGTCCTTTTCTGCAGAACTTCTGCTTAGCCAGTTGGTCCCCATCCTGTAGCAGTATATGGGATTCTTTCTTCCTAAGTGCACTTGTTTGCATGATGTTTGTACTGGCAGCACACCGCTACACTGGAGAAATTGTTCTGGGGGAAGCTGAAAGGTTTGGCAGCTGGGTAGGGGCAGCTGGAGTTTCTGGAGTAATAGGAGGCAATTTGGATTTGTGCATAAACAGATTAGCTGGGTGTTTCTGCCAAAATGATCAGCAGTGAAGTAGTTAACAATGTTGCCATGTTGAGGTTTCAGGGTTAACACCCATTTGAGACTAATGGGGCCATTTGCACTTGTCTGAGAGCTATTGTTTCAGGCTGTCTGCAGACTCAGGCAGACATCACTGCATTGGTTTGCATTCATGGCATGTTTGCAAGGTTCACTTTACAACCATAAGGACTAGAGACAATGTGGTTTGTTTTTAAATGAAAGTGTGGACTGCAGAACACTTCTCTGTGTGCAGGGCTGGGCTTTGCAATACATCCCAATACTAACCATACTGTACCCTCCTGTGCCAATGGAGACAAATCCTGCGATCCTTACATAGGCAAAATTCCCACCTCATGCTCATCCCAGGAAGGGGCACCATGCAGTACAGGTCTGAGCCCCGGCCCCGATCCACAGGTGACCTCTGTACATAGATCGGGGAAGGGAGTAGGCCCATAGCGTGTATATGGCAGAGTCAGGAATGGAATCCAGCTCTCTCCTCTAAGCTCCTTTTAACTAGCATTAGCAGCAAAGCGCTGCTGCCCGCTCTCAGTGAGAGCACTGTTGATACCACTCCCTCAGCAATACCCCCTTTTCTCTACTCCTGGCACCCTTCTCCACGCCACCCCACGCCCAGCCTCAGTCCCAGCTGTGTGAAATCCCTTCTGCCCACCTTCCCAGCAGAGCCTGGTGGGCGTGAGCCAGGCAGGTACAAATAGGGGATGGTGCCACTGATTTGATCAATGGAAATGAAATGATCATCTCAGGATTCAGTCAGTGTTGTTAGGGGCACAGGAAGACAGCAAGTTGGCTGGATGGTGAATCCTCCAGCATCGTCCTCCTGGGCCCTGTTGAAATTCGCCTGTTTTAACTTGTCTGTATGCCTCATTGGGGAGATGTACTGGAAAACACAAGGCAGATCCAAGCAGCTTTCTTCACAGGAAAAGCTTTCATCACATAATAGTCTGAGGCTTGTTTGATGCCTGGTTTGAAATGCAGCTGAATAAAAACAGAGAAGGAGTCTGAATACTAATGGGCAGCTGGAATGACAAGAGGCTTTTTCTTCCCTCTTCTGCTGTAGAAAATACCACAGAAATTTTGGGTGGGGGGGGGAGTGAGGGGTGTTGATTCACAGTTAATCTTAAGACTACGGCTTCCACTGTAAATGAAAGTAAGCACTCATATTCCAGCCTTGTTGCTATGGAGAGAGCAGTTTAATTAACCACAACCCTAATGCCCTTCATGCCACAAAAGTGTCCAGGAAAATATTACGGAATTCTCTATGAGATGCTTCAATTCTGTCATTATTTTCTTGGTTTTTGCTTAGTGCCAGAATTTGCTAGAAGTCCTTGAAGTGCTTAGTACAATATAGTGCAACACAGCTTTGCAAACTGAGCTGGGATGCTGTTGCAAGAAATATGGTATAAGGGCCTGGGTTAAACAGAAAAAGAATTACATTTAGACTAAATACATAAGACCAGTTTCCCTGGTAGGGTCTCTACACTGGCTGTGGAACTTGCTTACTGATGGGGCATTCCCAGGGAGAGAGAACCTGTCCCTCTAAGCCCCCTTTATGTTGCACTAGGACAATACAGAATTGGACTTGTAATCTCTTTATTTGAAAGTACGCACGTGGTATAAATTTGTTTGGTCTCAGCTAAATTACCTGTGGCCAGTGGAATCCATTTAACTAATCTTATGGACTGTGGCTTAAACAGGACAGAGTGCTGGGGGTCCCAGCTCCTTGGAGCAAACTCCCTTGGCCTTGCATGGCCTGCACATCAAGGCAGGATGTACATCTCTGGCAGTGCCCAAGATTTTACTCAAACACAAGCTCGTCATCCTGAGCACAGCAGCAGAGAGACTCTAGCCTAGCGACTGCATGGAGGGGTCTGGGGCTGCCAACAACACTGAGGTGGGGGACCTGGCACAGGCACAGGAAATACAGCTGTCAGGAAGACTCCAGCCTGCCCACCCATCCCTGCCCTGCAGCTCCCCGTTTTGAAGAGGAGAAGTGCTGTTTGTGTTTCAGACAGTGTTGATCCTGTTGGCCAGCCTCTACCTGTCAGCGTCTGTCAGACACTAAAATAAAGAGTAACCCCAGGGCATGAACAGCCCGCCACAGGGACCCCACCCACAGAAACCTCTCCTCCCCCAGTGATGCAATGCCTTGCTAACCCAGCTGCTCTCCTTCACACCAGCCGCCCCGGGGCTCTGCTTTATAATGGGTGGCGGCGTGCTCTCCTTCATAATAAGTAAGAGTTTGGCAGATCCTCAAACATTTGCTCAATCCCAACCTTGAAACTGAATCCACCTCATCAGCCCCAAGGAAACACACCAGGGTGAGGAGCCACATTCCACTCTGCGCTGCAGCCCCTCACAGCATGTCCGGTCACAACCCGGCACAAGGGCTAGCGGTTCCTTCCTCGCAGGAAGGCTGGTCAGCGGTTAGGACGCTAGCCTGGAGTTTGGGGCTCCTGGGGGCTCAGTTGTTCCCTGTTCTGCTGGCTGCCACAGACTCCCTGTGTGATCTTGGGCCAGTAACAATGTCGGTGTCGCTGTACCTGAGCTTGTGTTGCACTGTCCTGCTACATGAAGATAGCTACATTAAAGGTTGTGAGGTGCTCAGACACTATGGTGATGGTGGTCATATAGGTACCTAATGAAGCTCTTAAAGGAAAACTCTGCTTGACCCTAATCTCCATTGCATCCTGCCATTACAGGGGAACTTTCAACTGAGGATTTGATTTAGGAAGGTGCCAAAAGAGCTAGCCTTTCTGAAGGCTTGCGGTTACAGCCCTGGCCCTCTGTTGCTCAGGTCCTGGACTGTTGGGACCTGTCCTAGTCTGAGGGCCATAAGCCAGGTAAGATGTGCAGTAGCAAAGGCACTCAGTCAGATGGGATAGAGAGGGTAGTGGGATTATGCAGCAAGGGGCTGAATTTATGGCACCCTCTGGCCAGAGAGCTCTGTGTTTGCCACAGACCCAAAAGCCACTGGCTTGGAGACGACGAAAGGCTCAAAGATGATTATCCCCATGGGCAACCGAGACTCAAGGCTGTTAAGTGGCTTGCTCAGGGTCACATGGAAAATCAGTAGCAGAGTCAGGAATAGAACCTAGTTTTCCTGGCTCCCATCTAACCTGCACACACACTTGTGAGCATGGGAGCATTGCTACTAAGCAGAACAGAAATCAACTCTCTCTCTCAGACTGTGGGGCCTTCCTACGCCACTCATGCCATGGTGCGATGGAACACTGCAGTGCTGCATAATTCTGATCGCTGGAACCTGGATCGCTCGGGAACATACAGCCACGGAGAGCTACCGTGCAGGTCAAACCAGGAGCTGGCACAACTGGTGCTGACCAGGCACACCTAAAACAGGTGCCAATAGAAAGGGCTGGGTGCAGTCACTGTGAGCTCCCGGGTACAATGGCAAAATGTAACCTGCCTGGTTGGCTGTGCTTTGCCTCTGCCACAGGGAGCAATGAGGCCAGTTCTTCTCTGACACTGGTTAGGAGTAACGCTACTGAAGCCACCGGTATGAAGGAGAAGAACAACGGGCCCAGGAAGCCAAGCTGGCTCACTTCTAACTGGACTTAAATCTGAAGATTCAGCCCTGGTGGTAAACTAGGTAGGAGAGCCTCCCTCGGCACAGCAGGAATGGGGAGAGCCCATGTTGTGCGAGTTTGACCTTTCAGTGTCGTGGGATGGCACACCCAAGAGCTCAATAGGATTAAATCAGCCATACCACGCTCAGGGGCATCAAAACCCAGTGCTGATGGAAAAAAAAAATTGCCTAGTACAGTGAGATTCTACAGGCGAGGTTTTATCAGCCAGATCCTGAGCAACTCCACTGAAATCCGCTTAAGGCAATAGAGTCGATAGACATAAGTGGGTTTATTGGAGATTTACCTCAGTGTACCTGAGAGCAGCCTTTGGCACAGAATCCTAAGGAGACAACTGGGCTAGCTGGCAGACGAGATGGGAGATACAGTATAAAACAGGATCCCTAGTGGGAGAAACTTGAGGTATTGCAGATGAGGAAGGGCCAGCTGGCCGCTCACCATTTTCAGATCATCTTGACCTTGTCTGGAGGGACTCACTTCTCTGCCTCAGTGAGGGGGTATTTTTCCCTTGGTGCTTCCCTAATTTAGAACCTCATTTCCATACTGAGGATTCCTTCACTGTTTTTACAGTTTGTGCTGCTTTCTCTCTCCCTCTGTTTGCCTTTTCCTCTCACCAGTGACATGAAACTGAATTAAATCTTGTTGGGGGGGGGGGGGAGACAAAGCATCTCCTGGGCTTTGTGGTTTCTTTAAATTTTCCAGAGATATAGACCTGATTCAAAATGTCCCTTGAGGTGTTGTCAGGCTGAGTGGCTCGAGGGGGTTCGTCCTAAGGCCAGGAATGGGTGGCTGCAGAATTAGTAACACACTTCATTATTTCACTCAGTGGGGTTCTCAGTTCTTTTGGTTCAGGTTCTGATCCGATTCTGCCTGCAGCCCCTGCTGAGGGAATGAGATGCTGGAGTTGGTAGAATTATTTTTCGGAGATCATGCTGCCAGTACCCTCCAGGTACAGGAGAGAGGTGCTGAGTTTGTAGTGCTCCTGTTGCCTGTAGCCTGGGGCGAGCTGGTGAGACGATAGGTCAGCAGGTCTAGTGCTACTGCCAGGTGAGCCAAGCAGATGGTGAGTCTATGACATTGGCGTCACTGAGATGGAGTCTGTAGCTGTCCCAGGCCTAGCCAGCTCTGTGATGGGCTTGTTGTACATTTGTGCAGTGGTCTGTTACCTGCACACTGTAGGGCACCCACCTTTACCCAGTTCCTAGGGCTCAAGGCATAACCCGGTTGATTTAGGCACCCCCACCCGTGCCCAGTTCCCTAGGGCTCGGGGCCATCCATACCCAATTCCTAGGGCTCAGGGTGTAATCTGGTTAATTTAATTACCCACCCATACCCAGTTCTTAGGCTCAGGGAGTATTCTTCTGCAGGTTTGCAGGGCCTTTTACCAGTGAAAGAGCCTAACACGGTAATATCCTTAACCTTTATTTATTAACAGTTACCAAAACAGAAAGTGCACCCTAAGCATACAATGCTCACCCCTCCCAATACGACAGACAAACTTTTCCTGATGGGACTCCAGCTTCTGCACGGTGTGGTTGGCAGGGTGTTGAGGTCAAGCAGCTTCGATCTTGCGGCTGTGTCCTGGAGTTGGTTCCAAAGAACTTGCTTTTGGACCCCAGTTTATATAGTGAAACTTGAGTTCTGCCTAGCTGTATCTTAACCAATCATTTTACTAAAGTCTTACAAAATAATTCTTTGATCAATCCTAACATACTGTGAAACAATTCTTTACCCAGTCATACCCCACCACCTTAGTTGATTTACACCTTGCAAAATTAGTTATGTAACAATCAAAAACCAGACAGAAACCAGACAGATAAACAATAGAGAAGTAGGGATCATAAAGGTAAAAAAATAAAGAAGTAGATCTTTCACACCCACAACTGTTGATAAGTGATTCCTTGCCAGACAAAATGCTATCAAACTAAGTTTTCTTTAAACATCTTAAGAGATTCCTTTCTTATCTGGTGATGGTGGGTACTATTAGGAGGGGTGCCTTCTTATCAGCTCCATATTACATTGTTTCGATATAATTTAGAAGGAATGTGAGGATGTGATTTTCTGCCTCCTGGCTCATGGCTGCTGCTGTCCTAATGTGGCTGCAGGCCTCAGACCTTACAGGTCAGAGTATTCAACGCCTTGCTGGTGCTGCTTACCCTAGCACTGGTTAGCTTGTCTCACCTTGCTCTTGTGGGGACCACCATCTTGGCTGACACACCTGGGACTGAAGTCAGGGGCTCCAGCATTGAGAGCCGCTAGAGCTAGACAGCCCTAGCTGGGGGCTGAAACAGACTCAAATTGTCTGCGGATCAGCACAGAATAGGACACGCAGTTCACACTGACCGGTGTTACGCTCTCATGCGTGTATGTTAATGTTGTGTTTGATGTGCCGCCATTCTGTCTCGTTGAAAGCATGCATCTCTTTCCAGTGAGGTTGGCATGGAGACAGCATGAAGACCGCGTATACTGTATTGCACGAGGAAGCTTGCATGGTAAGATTCCCCTCTTCCTTGCCTCATTCACCAGCTCAGGGACACTGTCGGGGGAAGAACACTCTTGGGAACTGTCCTAGTTTGAGGACCATAAACCGTGGACAATGTGTAGTAACCAAGGTCCTCAGGTAAATGTGGCGGCCGGGCTAAGTGGGATAATGCAGAGAGGGCTGAATTTATGGCACCCTCTGGCTCCTTTAGAGATTGCCGCATTTGACAGAGAACTAAAAGCAACTGACTTGGAAGGGGAAGGATGAAAGGCTAAGAGAAAAGAAAGGATTATCTTTTTTTTGTTTTAAAGCAGCGGAGGAAAAGAAGAAACCATAGCAACAGTGGGGGTCCTTTGGACTTAACACTCCACAGACAAGGCCTTGATGTTAACATTCTGCCTGCACTCAGTTTGGACAATCCTCAGTAAATCTTGTTAAGAGGCCCATTTTTCCCCCCTCCCCCAGCTCCACACACCCACACACCCCTTCTGTTCCCTGACCTGCCGTTAGAAAAGTGGTTTCCAGAAGATGGAATCAGTCACAGCCCTGTGTTCCCATCTTCTCTGTGCAAAGGAAGAGGTGGTGGTGAAGGGGGGGCTGAGGGCGAGGGGGCGATCCTGTTAACAAACCTTGGCTAAACAGGCTGCCTCAGGCCTTCCACACAGAGTCTGTCCCCCGGCATTGATATTGAAATAAGGTGCAATCCATCACGCTACCAATAGGCCCCTTTCACAGAGGCTGAAAAGAGCCACTATCAAAAGGAGGGAGAAAAACTTGTCAAGGGGAAGGCCAGACTAAAGCGTGGCAGGTGTGGTATGGAGAGGGAGCCTGTTGGAATGAGAGGGTGATTCATTGCCCTTGTCAGGGCAACAGCTTCATGCACTTGCCAGGAAGGGCTCCGTCAGGCAGCAGCAGAGCCCTGTATGCAGCTCCAGGGTGGGGGCGAGGTGCCCCTTGGTATCAGGAAGGCAACAGGAGAATGATCAGATGCAGAGGAATGGGGAGACAGCTGGCTCTGTACAGGCCCAGAGAGAGCACTGGCATGTGGGATGGAAAATCGCCTTTTTTTGTTCATATTTATGGGAATCCCCTTTCTGTAGGCGTCTAAGTAATTTGGAGAGTGAGACTGGGGAATTCTTGTACATTTGAAAGGGAGGCACTAACCTGCATGGTGATGGGGACGAACATCTACTGAGCAGGGCTAGACAGAGACCACCAAACTCCTTTCACTTGTGACCGGAGCCCAGGCCTCAAGAAGCAGCTTTGTATGTTCACCCACTGCACCTCCTGGAGCCACACAAGAGTGAGACCTTGGATTACTGGACATTAGCAAATGCTACTGTGCAATCCCATCACCAAATTAACTGGTTCTAATCCCCACCCTAAACCCCGTTTTAATCCATGTTGCTGCAGTTCGCTTGGGACCACTTGGTTGCCTTATGTGTTCAAGCTTCACAGTGGGATTAGGCTGGTACCCAGTGCCGGCGCAGCAGTCAGGGAGGTGCGGCACTCAACGTTTGGTGATACACTCACTCTGTGCTGGTGGCTGGGCATGAAGAAGTTGAAGATCACATGGCACTTTTTGAAAAGTGTTGGAGACCCTATGAAATGAATGACTTGGGCAATGCCATAGACAGTGGTAGAATTAGAACCCAGGAGCTGATGATGCTAAACTCTGGGCTCGAAGTGCTAAACCACTGTGTAGGGTCTAAAATACCTAGTATAACTTAGAGTCCATTTCCCCAATAAGGGTGGGCTATATCAGACAATAAATGGTCTCTACAAAATAGATCCTAACATCCAATGCTATGTACAGCATGAGCCACTGCTAACCACACAAAGGCTACGGCATTGCAATATGCAGTCACTGCACTCCCAGTGTCTAACTACCTGAAACCAGGTGCAATGGGAAACCTTAAATCCTAGCAAACTAGAGATAGACCTGAACCAAAGCACCCAGATGGGAAAACCAACACAGTTTGGGGGAGCAGGGCGGTCTCTGACTCCAGATCTAGAGCTGAAATTCCTAGCAAGCCTTTTGCCTACAATGGGCTGAACTCAAACCCAGGACTCAAACACTCTTGAACTTTGGGGTATTCAAGACCCAGGTCTCAGTTTTGTAGGTCTGGCCCATCTCTGTAAAAAAAAAATAGAATTTGTTCTACGCCACTAAGGGCCAGGTCCTGCTCTGAGTAACACTGGGGTCACTCCAGAGTAACTCCATTTCAGTCAGCATAGTTACTCCAGACTCACACCGGGTTTGTCCCCAAGTCTCTATATTCAGAGACTTGGCCATCAATGAGCCATCCTGAGAATGCGAAATGACCATCGAGATCCAATTATATCCAATCCACCAGCAGCTGCTGTTTATTTACTAGGCTGCTTCCTACCTATGAAAGACAGAGCAAGGGGACGACGTGCTTCTCATATCCGTTGAAGGTGCAGCTAACAAGGAGCTGTGGTGCACTGGCAGGGCCATTGTTCTGAAGCTAACAGAACTGACTGTGACACTGGATATTTCCTCCTCTAAGCTGTAAACATTGTCAGGCCCTCGCTGCAGCAGGTTTGGCCTTTCCCACAGCAGACAATGCTGATATGTGGGCTAGGGCCCTGGGGAAGCCCACATCTGCCTGCAGAGGAGGGCGGCCAGCTAGAGTGTCCTGTGGGGGAGGGGGCTGGAGGAAGGAAAGCAGGAGGCTTGCAGAACCACACTAGCCCAGGGGAGGCTGAGGGAGGGGGAATTTATTGGTTTATTTATTTAAAGAAAACCATATAAACCTTGTCATTAATTAAGCAACAAACTGAGACACTGAGATCCTCTGGCTTGCAGCTATGAGAGCATTTCGGCTTCAATGGAAAAATCACTCCCCTTCTTACAGTCTTTGTCATGCTGGTGCCATGTTCCAAATTCAGCCTGGGTCTCTCCAGGCAGCAGGCAAGGATTGCAAAACACCCTCCAGAACAGGGATGGATGTAGCCTCCCTATTCAAAGGGGGCACTAGGCTATGCTCTTCTTCCACACGAGGTTGTGTTGTATTCCAGGGAGCAACGATCACTCCCAGCAGCTCCCTTCACCCCATCCCTAATTCTGGCCCACTGTGGAAGGGAGGGACTGGAGAGCGAACCTGCCCTGCACTCACCCTGTAGTGGTAGCTCCTGTCCTGCTGGACTGGGCCCGGCTCCCTGCTCTGGGGGTTGCGACCTGGCGCACAGGGTCAGAGCACCACTCAGGTTTGGCCAGGCACCCCTCCATCATGATGGAGGGGCAGCTGGGCCAAATCTGAGAGAGTGCCACTGCAACCTGGCACATGGAGTTGCAGCCCCACTCAGGTTTGGCACCCTGGGTTCAATGATATCTCTGGGTATGATTGACCCATGAACCCACGCCAATGCCTCCCTTGCTCCAGAACGTGTCCCATTTGCCCCCTTCCTCAAACCTGCACTTTCTTCAGCCAGTGCCCAGGATCTGTGTGAAATCTACTCCTAGAGCAAAGTCCCTGGGCTACATCCCCAGCCCACACAAATGGATGTTCCTCTATTGACTTCAGTGGTGTGGTCTTGAGTTGTACTAGCAGAGGATCTAGCTGCCTGTACAGCATATACCCAAGTGTCTCCCACCCTTTGTCCGTCTTGTTTATTTAAATTGTGAGCTCTTTGGGACAGGACCTGTGTGTACAGAGCACCTAGCTCAATGGGACTCTAAGCCCGGCTATCACACTAATACTAAATCCGATGAGACGAGTCAACTGAGGGATGTAACAAGACAGGGGAGTCTACGGAAGGAATCGCCAGTTACCACATCTTACCGGAATTAGGGCATTTATATTAGGACTAGAGCTGTGCAAATAATTGCCTTTTCATTTCCCTGGCTGAAGCGAACGACCATTTTTACACAATTCACCTGGGGTGGACCCGAAGCAAAATATTTGACCTTTTTTTTTGCAAACTGAAAAATGTTGGGAAAAAAAAGTAGTTTCGGGGCCAACAAACCATTTTGTTCGCCGCAAAACAAAATGTTTCATTTTCTTTTTGCCTTTTTTTAACCCTGTTAACCAACTTTAATGAAACGGAAGCAAATTTCAAAAGGCAGAGTCATTTTGACTCGAAAAATCAAAGCGTTTTGTTTCAAAATGTTGACACAAACGTTTCGGTTTTTTGGAACATTTTCTCCTTTGACTGAAACCATCTGGTGAATTCAACGCAAAGTCTCAAAGAGTTTCGGTTGCCTCGAATTTGCATTCTTCAGCGAAAAAAGTTTGCCTCTGAAAAATTTCACCCAGCTCTAATTAGGACATAGGAGCTGTCATAGTAGACCATCAGGTCTAGTACATTCCTGCCTTAGCATCTTTCAGAGGAAGGAAAATAACCCCATAATGCCTCTGTGCCATTCTGAACATTGAAGGGGCTGGAAAATTCAGATGACACCCTGAACCATGAGATTTGATACCCCTTATTTAGCATGAATAATGAAAAATTCTTATTAGCTATATTATCCATTCCCTTTTAAGACACAGTGCAATGTTTAGCTCTGTGACCTCCTCCTTATTGTTACATATCACAGAGCAACTCACTGTTCCCACAAGTGCTTTACCTATCACTTGAGGGTTTCACAGCAGTACCACGGGTTCATTCTTGTTCCCCACACGTCCATTTTACTGGAATATTTGACAAATGCCTTTTGATTATCTGCCTGTAGACACTACTTTATGGATGAGATGCAATTTGGTGGGTGGGAGAGGGAAAGAGAGATGGGGGGAAAGGTAAATGCCCTCTTTGCTCCTCCCCAGAGCTTGCTGCAGCTGCTGATACACAGCATATTGCACTTCTGTGACAGCAATCCCCTATATACTGGTGGCCATTGGAACATATCAACAGACGACTCAGTCCATTCCCATACACAGCAATGTGCAGCCTCCTTTAATCCCTGCTGCGTGTGTGTGGCAGAGGTTGGAGGAGAAGGAGGTCACAGATGGGGTGTCTGTAGCTACCATGAACCTGTGAAGCCCATTTCCTTGCTGAACTTCACAGAATGTTCCCAGGCCAGGGAAAGTCTGACTGTGGAACAGAGGCTCCCTGCCCTGGGAATAAGCTGCATGATCTAGACATAGAAGTATGAACGCCTCTGTACTGAGTCCTGCCAGTGGAGCAGGCCTAGAGAAAATGAGCCGATTCTACTGTGTTAGACAAATAAACACAGATCTCTGCGCTCACTGGGTTTCGAAGGCAGTGACCGATGGCAGTTTAACAGGTCACCGGGCCTCTGCAGCTACCATCTGCTACTGCAACCTGGGGGTCCCCAGAGAGAGCAGCGGAGGAATGCGAGCCGGAATGATGCGTATCTGATCCATCCGCTTGAGGGGAGAGGAGCTTGCCCTCGTGGCCTCAGCAAGTCAACGTACAGGCACAGCACGGGAGCCTCTCAGTGAAACCCTTGGTGTGCGGACAAGAGGGCAAGGAGAGTGCCAGCCCCTAGTGGTAGGGGGAGGGCACAGAGGCTGTGATGGGAGGGAAATGGGACAAGGCAGAAGGGAAAGATGAAGAGAGGAATGGTAACAGGAGAGAGCGATAGAAGGGGGAAGGAGAAGAGAAGAGAAACCACTCGATGTATCTGGAAAGCCAGTGCTGTCCTGAGGCTTTCAGAGACAGTGTGAAAATGGACCGCACAATGGGGCGATTTCTTTTCCTCTCTGTGGTGTATTGAGGACGGTGTAGGAATTGCAAGCTGTCACTTTAACTGTGTGTGTGTGTAATGTGTGTATGGGGGGTTCTGGTGCTGCTTGCAGGCTAGGAGACTCTGTAGGGAAGTGTGCGATCAATTTATCTGCAGAGAGCCAGCAGAAAGCAACGTGGGGTGAATTGTACTTCTTTGCTTTATGGAGCAGCCTGCTTTGTCTCTCTCTGGTTTTAGTTACTGTGTGTTATCATACTGGAGTCTAAGAATAAAAGTAGCGTTATGTTGCAGCCTTCCAAAAGAGTTATATTTGTATCTAACTTTTCTGTGAGTATGCAGAAACATAAAACTCTCCAGCTCCCCGTCCTGCTGTTCTCCCTATATTGTTTCACACCCTTAAGGAGAAAAGGATGCAGAATTCCTCCATCGGTTTCCTTTCTCCTTCCACAGCAAGTTCATCCTTGCCTGCAAAGCTCTGCTCCCACTTGCATTTCTCACCTCTTTCCCTTTGCTCTGGCATTGCACCCCTCAGCCCCTGCCCTGCTTTCCTCTTTGTGCCTTCTCCTTTGCTGTCCCGGCACACTTGGCTCTCCCTCCAGTCCCAGCCTGCCTGGCTCTCTTCCTCTTGTTTTCAAATACCTTCTCAAAGCTCATGTTGGGCCTGATCCAAAGTCCACTGAAGTCATTAAGAGTTTTTCCATTGACTTCAATGGCCTTTGGGTTGGGGGCTTTGTCTTTGAGATCCACAGACATTAGCTCACCTACACATTATAATCCATGGACACTTTCTACCCCCAAAGAAGTGCTGTAGACCGGACCCCTCTTCTGAGTCTGCCAGTCACTTGGTGCCATTTTCTGTCATTCACACTGCAGGCTGCTCAGGCCAGGAGTTGCGTCTGCTTCTGTTTCCTGAACAGTGCTGAGCTCACTGTCAGTGTCTAACAAATAGCACAGAGCAAGAGTGAAGGAAAAA
>NW_020664444.1:10940509-11003370 GCF_002925995.2 Terrapene triunguis
GGGGGGGGGGGAGGCTGGAGGGAGACAAATGCTAAATGTGATCCTCTGTTAGCAAAGGAGGCGCTTAGCTAAGTGCTCCTCTCCTAGGCCTCAGGCTGCTCAGCAGCACCCTAGTTAATGGGGGATTCAAGCCGAAACCAGCTCTGCATAAAATCTACAAAATGGGAGGAGGAGAGAGTGTCCGAGGAGGGGGTGAGACATATCCAGGAGTGTGTGTGTGTGTGTATGTATGTGTTTGGACTGCCCCTCAGGGTGTCTTGGGAGGGTGCATCTGGTTTTCCATGTGGAAGAAGGAGAGATGCAGAACTCCAGCCTTGTTGAAATGATCAGGGGCAGGACGGGGAAGTAGGAGGCTGGCGGTCACCTCCTTTGCAAGATAAACTTCCCAAGCAAAGAGCCTCTTTGCTCCCCATTACAGAAGCCACTTGTGCCACTGACAAGCTGATGTGCTTTCCTGTCTGCTCATGGCACTGTCGTAAGATGGGAGACTCAGTGACGACCCCCGTCAGCAGGAGCGTGTGCAAGTGGGATGGGGGCGGGCAGCGGTATTATCCTCAAAGATGCCCCCAGCACATTGCCTGGGTAAAGCACAGATGTCAGCTGGAAAGCTGCTGAAGAAAATGTTGTCCTCGGTCCTCTCCCCATGGCCCTGAGATGAAAGCAGCCAGCAGGCGCTCAGGGCTACCAACTAGTCACTGATTAACCAGCGCTGATGGGATATCGGTCTGTGCAGCCTGGCAGGAATTCCAGGGACAGAGAGACATCCCGTTTTATTGTATTTGCACAACAACTGGTGGTTTACTATTCCCCTCTCAGCAGCAGATGTTTCAGCCACACTAGGCCAAGACTGGGGGACTTGGCTGGGGGAAAAACTCAAGAGACCAAAACAATCTCCCTCGCCTTCCTCCCTGTCCCCCGCTCCCCAATTTCCTCATTCTCTCTCTTTTCCTGTCTTTCTTTTCCCTTCCTCCCTGTTGCTTCATGGCTCTGTCTACTCCCCACCCTATCCTACATGATCTTAAGCCTTGGCATCACGGAAGGGTTTAGCTGAAAGACATGCCAGAGGGGACAAGTCAATGCGCTGCAAACACACAGATGCACTAATAAGACACCACAGCTAAGTGTGTTGCAAACAGCCCTGTTTTATAACTCGCTGTCCTCTATGCAGTACACTCAGTGAAACATGCAGCAAACACATTAGTTATCTGCCCAGGCAGAAGGAAAGTGACAGGAAGGTTACAAGAGAGATAAATATGAGGAAAAAAGGGAAGGAAGAGGAAAAAATAAATATCCCACCAGTTGTTTAGGTAAGACACAAGACACCAGTCTCCAGCAACCACCTAGGGGGAGAGAAAATAGACAGTTGCTGGAATCAGGGGCAGTCAGATTTTTCCCTCCCTTTTATATTTTCAATTAACTTTCATTTTGTTTGTGGATTCTTTTCCTGTCCAGAGGCCGCTGCCAAGTGCTCAAGTCTCAAGGAATTCCGCCGGTGCTGAGAGTGCTCAGCAACTCGCAGGATCAGGCCCGTGAAACACATCGACCAACAGCTTAGAAACCGTGTGCTGCGCTTTCTCCCCCCACAACTGTTTGAACAGAGCTGATTTCCACACACAGACTCCAGCCTGCAAGAGCCCATAAACACAGATTAGTTCTTATCTCTGGCACGCAGCATTGTAGGCACAAGCTCGGTGGTAGAGGGGGGGCTGAGGCGTGGCCCCGGGTATTCTTGCTGGGAGAAGAAAATTCATTTGAAGACTGGAAGACAAACGACCTGGGGACAGCATTTCCTGGGAGAGGAACCCTGAAAAAATGATCAAACCAGAAACTCCTCTGCTGAGAAGCAGCCCCCAGAACCCTGGGAAGAGAAGGCAGGCGAGAGATGAAGCAGGGATTAAAAAGCCTATGCGATCAGGAGGCAAGAAGTGTGATCAGAGGAAAATATTGGACTGTTTTATCATTCTTGATAATCAGCTGACAGATCATCCACAGAGGAGGTACCAGTCCCTTCCTGTGGTCTCACCACTCCACACCGCCCTGGCTGGGCCCACACCATGCTGTGCTGCCCTGCTTGTACCGCCCATACGGGCACACAGGACTGCTCTGTATCCATCTAGTCTGCACATGAACTGCTGCTCGGTGTCCACCCTGTCATATACGATGCATGCAACACTGCTCTGTATTATATTATTTGTATTGCAGTAGTGTCCAGGAGCCCCAGACATAGACCGGGACCCCATCGTGCTAGGTGCTGTACAAACACAGAACAAAAAGATGGTCCTTATGCCATGAGCAGGCATCTGTCCTTTAGGGAGACATTGCTCTGTAATCAATTATGAGCTCCTCAATGCAACACAGCTCTGTAGCCCTCCACGAGACATACATTTGATGTTTATACATCCCAGGGGACACACATGCTACACTGAGCTGGTCTGGATCCAGCTGCTGAATGTGTATGCAATGTTCTGCTCCTGCTCTTATGTGCAAAATGCATGCACCACCCACGTACGGTCCTCCAAAAGGAGAATTTCTAGCTTCCTAGAAAGAGGCATGTGACACAGCTCTGCTCTGTCCCCATAGAACACAGCTATATCATCCAGAGTTCATCCATTACTATGATTTCTACCAGTCAGTAGGACAGGCATGTATATATATATATATATATACACACACACACACACATCTCTACCTGTTTCTGTGTACAATACAGGGAGAGTGCAGGAAGAACCATTGCTTGGGACATTTAAAAACTAGATTAGCTAAAGCACTAGAAGATGCATACCAGAGAGCAATCCTACATTGACCTGGGAGAGACTAGAAGTCCCAGCCATTTCTTCCACCAAATGCCATTCACTAAATCTAGCATCTCAAGCTTGCCCACCAGCCCCTTGCCAAGCCCCATACTCACCACCCTGCCCCCAGCACCAGGACCCTAAGGACCACCCACCCAACACCATGGTTTCTTGCTGTAAGCTTAACCTCATCATCCTTTGTGACTGCAAAAGGACTATGAGGCTGGGGTGATTTTTGGGTTCTGGGTGGGGAAAATTGAGAACTAGGGGACAAGATGGCCGCTTCCAATGTTCTACGGCTCTCATCATCTGTCTCGTCATCTGTCTCTATCCATGTTTGTGTTTCACAATGTTGCAAGATGGAGTTGCGGTAACTCTGTTAGGGCTGTAGACAGCGCATAAAGAATCAGAAGAGGTTGTAGTGGGCTATCCCTTTATTAGTCTACATAACAGTAACATGGGCAAGCTTTTTGGAGTCCCACTCTCTTTACAAGGGGGAGGGATAGCTCAGTTGTTTGAGCATTGGCCTGCTAAACCCTGGGTTGTGAGTTCAATCCTTGAGGGGGCCATTTAGGGATCTGGGGCAAAAATCTGTCTGGGGATTGGTCCTGCTTTGAGCAGGGGGTTGGACTAGATGACCTCCTGAGGTCCCTTCCAACCCTGATATTCTATGATTCTATAAGGGCATCAATAGGCCTTTGCTCTGGTTTCTAGTCCCTGAAGAAAAGAGGGTGATGATACAGGAAAGCACATTCACTCATTTGGAGCTGTGTGAGGATAGGTGTACTGTTTGTTTAAATCCAGGCAGGAGGGAGGTTCTAGGCAGAGAAACAAAGAGGTTCTATTCAAATAAAGCTCCTTGTCCGGTGCTAGAAGAAAGCAATATGGTGATTCTCTACCATTATCACACAACGGTCGGATTACTCATGCCAGTAGCCTTTGCACTTGGGAGTGAAGTCAAAGGGCCTATTTGCATGAGCAAGGGCTGGTCATCGGTGTAAGAGTTTGCAGCATCAGGCTCTTGCTTTTAGTGAGTCCACGGAAAGGCACCACCTAGGAAATCCTTGGTTCTTATGTCTCAGCCAATTAACACTAGTTGTGCTGTGGTTATAAAAGCAGGAATGCTGGAAGAACACTGAAGCCAGCCTAGTGTGCACACCTGGTACAGATCACACAGATGGACAGGGGATCCATATGCACTATTAAGAACACAGGGGACAATTTTGACTGTCATTCACAGCAAAACACATTTGCTGATCCCCTATTCTCCTTAGTGATTTTCATCAGGTTATGCCAGTGTAAGGAAGAACAGAGTTGGGCCCTCCGCAAGTCACTGATCAGAGAAGAGAAGAGAAGAGAAGAGAGAAAGAAAGACCTTTTTGGAAAGCCCTAAACTGGTCTCTTTATCTCCCTAATCTGTATTTCCCCCCTAAAGTCCCTTTCTGTACAGGATGAAAGCGGATTTCTCCCCATTATTTTCGTTTTCTGTGCCCTTTAGGAAGGCACTTGCTTGAGACTAATTGAATTTTCTGCCCATGGATAGAAAGACACGATGTGGAGTGAGTTAAAGTCTGACGTCAGGATGGGGCGAAGAAGCCGTGTTAACTGGTGTGGGGACAGCCCCTCACTTAACAAAAGCGTTTGATTCTGTCCCCTCTTGTTAAGAAGGAGGGGATATTTATTCTGTTTCTTTCTCAAGGTTTTTCCTTTCAGGTCACAAAGTGCCCCCCACGACCACGCAGGCCCCACCCCACCCCCTTCTCCTCTTTTGTGCCAGAGGCAGCTGGTAGGTTGCAAAGGGGACAGCTTTTGTCTCTGGACACACTTTAACATTTCTTTACAGAACCGGGAAAAAGCTCTCCCCTCCCCACCTCATTCATTTTGTTGGGGGAGGAGGGAGGTAGTAGGCAAGTTAAGGCAAAGGAATGAGAGGGGGTGAAATGTCACAATAGAGCCCAGGATCCAGAGCTTTCACATAGGGGGAGAGAGGAAATACCTAGCTTTGGTGAGCAGATGGTGCTGCGGGGTGGGGGACATTACTGAATTCAGAGGAGGCTTGTGTTGAGCAGCCAGCTGAAGAAAAAGAGAAAGAAAGACATGAAAAAGGCCAGAGCCCAATAAAAGGGGAGTTCAGGGGCAGCTTCTTCCCAAATCCAACAAAGAAACCTCTTCTTTTCAATCATTACCATCCCGGGACCAGGCCCCCAATTAATCTCCCGGCTGCGACATGTGGGGGATTCGCTCGGTTTGTGCTACAAGCCTGTAGGCGAGCCCCTTTTCCTGTAAAAATCACCATCAAGCCACTAGGGAAGGCAATGCAAGCCCCTGAGTCACCCCGGAGCCTCCAAAGCTATTCCAGGTGCAGGTGGCTCACTCTCTGGGCAGGAAACTGTTCCAGCTAGGCGTGAACTAGGTCATTTTACAAGCATGGGCGAGATGCAGCATTGCGGTACTCCAGCTTTACGCCAAGGTAACTGGTGATTTCAGTAACTTGGTGGAGTAACTCAGTGATGGAGCAACCAGGGAGTAACACAATGGTGGAGGAGCCCTGGAATAATGGGTGAATCGGGCCCATTCATTTTCTTCAGATGTCTGTGGCTGAATTCAGTGTTCAGCAGCCTGAGGAACTGACAGAAGTTTCCAAAGGGAGGGATAAGTTAAATACATAGACATCTGCTTGGCTCGCTGATTGAAAAGTGGAAGGGGAATGATGGTCCAGTCATTAGAGCCGTAACTTCAGACTTAGGAAACCTGGGTTCACATCCCTGCTTTGCTACTGATTCCCCATGAGACCTTAGTTAAGTCCCTGTGCCTCTCTGTGCTTCACTTCCCCATCTACAAAGTGAGGATAATAATACTTCCCTCCCTCACTGTGGGGTTGTGAAGATAACTGTGTTAAAGCTTGTGAGGTGCTCGGATGCTATGACAATAGTGGCCATATAAGTACCTGAGCTAGACAGGAGATTAAATATGAGAGAGCAGGGGGCAGATTCTCAGCCATGCCAGTGGATATATATTTACCTCAGTGGTCTTGTCTTCCCTGGGGAAAAAAAGATGTATTTTTAATTCAGATTCACTAGCGTGAGGTAAAACCCCAATGAAAAGTCTGTAACAGTCTCCTCCATAGCCTTTAACTTTGCTTGCTAACTCGTGTGAAAGCTACAAACTGCCTTGTGGTCACTGGGACTTTCCCTCACGTTAGGTAACTCGAGTTAAGAACACACCTTTATTTCATTGTGAAGACGATGCCCCAGGAGCCTGATTATAATTATTACATATTTACATTATGGTAGCAGCTGAAGACCTCAAATGGGACGGAGGCTCAACTGTGTTGGGCGCTATATGAACACAGAAGAGAGACTCTCCCTGCCCTGAAGAGCTTACAGTGTAAAGGCATGTGAGATGAAATGTACAGATGGGGATTCAGCAAATGAGCCATTCTGCTCCCGCTTACAGTGGGGCAAATTAGGAATAACTCCATTAGGAGTAGTGCCATTAGGGTTTATGCTGGCCTAAAACTGGTGTGAGTGAGGACAGATGCAGGTCTTGGGTTTCAAAGTGCAACCTTTGTCACTCACTGGCCATTTCCAAAGTGCTTTGAGAAACATCTGGTTCTCACAGGAGTTGGAGGCCTGGCCCTCAGGAAAATCCCTAGTACATAGAGATGTTCATTAGCCAGATTCTCTCATTTCTATGGTGACGCTTGCTCGAGTAAACCCACTTCGGAAGATGCCCTCACTGCTTCATAACACACCAAAGGTAAATATTTAGAAAACATATGGAGCAGGAAACCACCTTTTAGCGCACCTGCAACAGCTGCTGTGTCTTGAACTACCCATGAATCAAGGTGCTTATGCCTAATCAGGCCAAAGGGGGGAATTGCCTTCTGAATGGGGAAGAATGTCTTATGTCAAAGGCATCATCACAGCCCTGCCAAAGCAGATCACTTATGGAGCCTGTGTGGTAGCTTTCATTTCTGCCTTCCTGAAGGACTTGAAACTACTCAACCCCGGTCACTAGGACTCACGGTTGCATTTAGTCTAAGATGGCATTATTCACTTTCACATTTACACAGAAAACCCACAGTGATGTGTTCCATGTTCCCCTGTGCAGCCCAAGTGCTAAAATAGGTCCACATGTAAATATTTGTCTAAACTATTATTAGAACAGGAGCATCCACCCAGACAGCAACATTTCTACATCTTACCTTACACAGATGACTCCGCTGAAAAACGCACCTTTGGAAACAGTGGTGGATGCCTGCCATTGTTCTGCAGCATAACTCTATGGCTTTGGTTTTCCAACTGTGGGGTGTACCCCCCAGGGGAGGGCATGATGAGGTTATTAAGGGTGGTGAGGTGGGGCATGGGGCTGTGGATGGCCAGTGCAGGGCAGCAGCAGGGAGCCTGTGCAGGGGGTCCTCAGTGTTTGGGGGGCAGGGAGCACACCCCTGCCTTGACAGCAGCCTGCTGTTTCCCCCCTCTTCCCCTCTCTGATCATTGGGGACTTCCTGAGCACTCTCACAGCTGCTGCCCTGCCTAGGCCCAGACACCCAGCTAGTCACAGCCCTGCATATTTTAAACCCTCCAGAGCCTACAGGAGCGAGAGGGTCTGGGCAAGAGGGAAGGGAGAGAAAAATCCTGGTCCACCCTGCACCATGCTGCCATGGGTTTCTCCAGGGATTGATCCAGCTGGGTCCTGGCCCGCCCACCCCCTGGGGTGTCACTTTCTGCCCTGGATAGGCAGGAGCTGAGGGCGGGAGTGTTATGTGACTCCCACAGAGACACAGGGCTCAGCAAAAAAAGTTAGGGAACTCTATGGAGTGCTCATACAGCTGGGCAGATGGTACAGTAAGTATCTGACAAAGGGCTTTTCAGCATGTTTGCAGATACAGCATCTTCCTTCAGTAAGTGTGTAGTTTTATACAGAAGTGTTGGGAATTATATGGGCAGGTAAATCTATAGGTTAGACCTGCATGCAGGGGAGTAAGCAGCATGAGGCAGGTCTACATTCTTCATAGGCCCAGGTGGAGTGGAAATGTTTTAAAATGATTGAAATGTCTCATGTGTAGACTGTGGCCCAAATTCATTGCTGGAGCAAACAGGAGCAGTTCTATTAAACTCAGTTTTCGCCAGTGGTGAATCTGCCCTCTGTTTGCTCAGAGGCACTCATTAGTCCAAAATCTGCTCTCACATACACCAGCGTAAATCAGCTTCAACAGCAAAGGGAGACCAGAATTCTCCCCGGTGTGTAGTGTTCGTGCACATCCTTAAGGACTCACCAATGCCTATCTTCACGGCAGAATTCTCTCACCCTAGGAATGCACAAGGAGATGCCTTTACAACCATGCAGCAAGCTAACCACAGGGCCTCTATAAACTTCAGCGAGACAAGTTTCCCTTTCAGCTGGGGGCTGATGTTTTTTACTCATGTGAAGTTCAGATTATTATTATCTATTTTAGGCTAGTTGCCTGGAAGCCCCAGCTACAATCAGGGCCCTGTTATGGTGGTCGCTATACAAAGATAGTAAAAGACAGGCCTTGCATGGAAGAACTTACTATCTAAAGAAGTGCTAATATGCTTCCTCTGCACCTTGCAGACCCAAAGCTGGGGAATTTGGGGGATGGTTAGCTCTTCGAAGCATCTCAGAGACAAGCTGGGGTTAGATTCCCTGACAGGGTCTATTTTTTCCATACTGACTCATGTTTGAGAAGTTAAATATTTACAATAGCTGTTAAATATTTATACTGAGCTGCCCCTCAAGTAAGAAGTCACCCTGTTGTGGGCTTCCTTGGGTCTGCCACCATGTCAGTCACATGTCTGCACTCGGCCCATCTTGGTATGGCTCCCAAGTGCAAAAATGCCCATAGCGATGGGATGAAGGGTGGGAAGTTCCTGGGGTGGTAGAAGGGAAAGGGAGGCGTCACAAACTTCAGTACAGTAAAGCCACCAAATGACCAGAAGGCCAATTATTTTGGGGTAGGAGGAAGCTGTGGGTGTCTCCCATGCAGTGAGGGGACAATCTGCCACAGAGGGGTTTATACTTCATAAGGTCACAGAGCATGAAAAGGACTTGGGGAATAAGAGTGGGCGGAGGAAAGGGATTCACACAGGACAGTTGCCAAAAGAAAGAACCAAAGGCTACCAGGCTTACAGCTGCTGGGGAGCGAGTCTTTCATTCCAGGCCCCACATGCACCAGTCTGTGTTTCACAGAGAGAACTGCATGCCTTGGTTCATGTATTGGAGTGCTGCAGCCGGTCTGGCTAAGAGAGCCATGTGCACCTGAGTCATGGAGAAGGCGTGTACGTCATAGAGCAGGACTAACTTGCGTCGGTGGGTGGGCGCATGTGTGGGAAGGCAGAGGAAGACAGCGTGTCTGCTTAGGGGACGCTGGGTTCTGTTCTGTGTCTGTGAAAGACAGAAACATGTTCCTGTCTTGGGAATCTTTGCCCATTTCCATTTGGAACAGATGCCAGCTGCACCTTTGTCTTTGTTTCCTAATCTGTCCAGCAAGCTGCATCCCAGTGCAAAGATTAGGCTGCACAGCAACACAGCTTTTCCCTACAGAAAACCCCCTGTACGCTTTCTAGATCAGCGGTTCTCAAACTGTGCGTCAGGACCCCAAAGTGGGTCAGGACCCCATTTTAATGGGGTCGCCAGGGCCAACATTAGGCTTGCTGTGACCCCGGGCTGAAGCTGAAGACCGAGTTCCATCACCACCCAGGGTGGCGGGGCTCAGGCTCCGGCCCCTCTCCGCACAGCTGGGCTCAGGCTGTGCTCCCTCTCTCCCTACCCGAGGCAGCGGGACTCAGGCTGTAGTCTGCCCCCCAGGGGTAATGTGACTTTGTTGTCAGAAGAGGGTCATGGTGCAATGAAGTTTGAGAACCCCTGTTCTAGATAATCAGTGCATAGCTCCTTACTCAGACCAGGGGGCTCGGTGCAGATGTTTGGTGTGACCAACAGGAGCGTCTCTGTTTGGCTACACTCTGGATTGTCTGCAGTCTGGATCCTCAGGTAGGAGGATGCTGCAGGCATCTGGGTATTGCAATGCAGATTATGCCAATTGGAGAACGGCAGGGCATGCGGCATGGCAAACACTCATCATTCTCCTGATTTGCTGGGCTCCGAGCAGCATGTGGGAATATACCAAAAGCTGAAGGCTGGTGCAAACATAGGGATCCTCATCATAGTCTCACAGACCTCTTTACATGACACGCAGCCTGGGCGTGGCAGGCGAATAGTTGCTTTTCATGCAGGGAATGTCGGTGTGAGGACACCAAAGCTGCTTGCTAGGAAAATCCTTATCATGCTGCTCTACAAAGTGCAAGCAATTCCCAGCGCTTCTGGGAGAAACCTGCTTGACCCAGCAGGGAGCGAACACCAGCCTCTGGAGTTTGTTTCACTCCCGTCTTCTAAATCTGGCCTGTCTGGGGTTAATGTCTGTTCCAGCCAGAGTGCAGTCTCTCTGCTGGAACAGGGCCAGGGGAAAAGAGCCTTCATAGTTTCCCTGTTTGCCTGGAAAACAGGCCCGATGTTTTCTCCAAAGGGCAGGAGGATGGCGGCAGAGCATTGTTTATCTTGGGCCTGATTCAATGCAGTCTCATCACCCCTGACTCCTCTGCCCCTTGCTTCATCCTGCCCTGGATCAGAAGGAAGGAGGAGAGGCAAAACCTCTCCAGTGTCAGGCGTCTCCTCCCCACGCCGGGGTCAACCTTCTGAGGGCGTCTGCCTTGTGTGAGCCCTCGGAGTGCGCTCTGCACTGCCCTTCCTGTTCCTGGCCCTTTCCTTTCCTTTCTGTTCCAGCATCAGGCTCAGGGCTGGGCCCGCCCTTTCCTGCTTGGCATCCCGCTTGTCGGGGACAGAGAGGATGCCTGTCTAAAGCCAGCAAATTATCCCTGCCCTCTTCCTCCCGCCTACCGCAGGATCCTACCCCCCAGCATCGTCCCCAGGACATTCAGATTAAAGGACATTTAGGAAACTCTGGCTTTTATAAATCAGTAATTGCTACTGATCTGCCCAATTCTATCCCTAAACCTCCCACTGCTGCAGGTGTGTGTGTGTGTGTGTGTGTGTGTGTGTTTTCTTGCTCCCACTGCTGCAGGATGCAAGGTGTGTGTGTGGGGGGGGTTGCTTGTGTGTGTGTGTGTGTTTTTTCTTGCTCTCCTTACCCACGCAAACCTACCACTTGTTTGAGAGTCTTGCCTAAATGAGGACATCATGGTCTGGCTTTTTCAGTTCACATTATCAACCTCTGTACCACGCTCTCAGCCTGGTGGGGAGGGGAAAGGAAGATGCATATTTTGGCTCAAGCTTCCTGAAGAGACAGGGGAGAGAAAACACACACATATTTGGCTAACTTTCTAGCCAGCGATTTTCCCAGCGGAGAGATAAAACGAGACAGCAAGAGAAATATCACAAATACAGATCTTCTCAGCTGATCAGAAGTTGTCTTTGGGCCTGGAGGGGCAGCAGGGGAGAGGAACGCTCCACAGGGACATTTTTCAAAAATAGAGTCATTCTGGTACAACTCCAGCAGCACGATCCATCAGACATGACATTACAGCTGCCCTCGCTGCCGAAGTAAAGCTGTGAGGAGTCCTGACCCGGCTGAGACGTGCTTGTAGCTCCTCGAACACCCCCTCCCCCTTGGGGTCTGTGACAGCTCTCAGGATGAACAGGAGTGCATGTATTCCGGCACAGAGCAGCCTGGGAGCCCTATGGCAGAAAGGGATTGACCCGTTCACTTCCCGAATGGTCCAGCAGTCGCCCCCTCTTGCTCATCTCCTCTCCAGCACGGGCCCTTTTGTTCACTCTCACTGAACGTGCCCATTTCTCCCCCAGCATGGCGGTGTGCAGCTCCTGCCTCTGAGTCCTCCTCCAGAGGGCACCCTGTCTGGGCACTCTGCGGCCTGGTCCACTGTGCGCGGGCAGAGGCCTGCTAGTCGTCTTTGCACCAGGAATGAGAGCCAGGCGGCACAGAGTGCCCTGGGAGAGCTCGCTAGCCAGGAGTCAGGGTGTGAGGCAGCACTGGTAGGAACCTGCCCTCTCATCCCCTCCTCCCAGCATTAGGGTGACCAGATGTCCCGATTTTATAGGGACAGTCCTGATTTTTGGGTCTTTTTCTTATATAGGCTCCTATTACCCCCCAACCCCTGTCCCAATTTTTCACATTTGCTGTCTGGTCACCCTACCCAGCATGCACCTATCATGACCTCTCTGGTTATGACCCTACCGCCTTGAAAGGTCATCTTGGCCACCCAACCCTTTCTGGACCCAACCCACAATCCAGGCAGGAGCTGAGACCCTCCATCAGTCCTTAGAGGCAGAGCTATGATTCAGTCTTCCATGCCATCTACTGATCCCCTCCATCTCCACCCACAGTGGCAAGTATCTTGATTCCCCCTCCCCAAGGGTGAGCTCCCCCCGACCACCACTTAGCGCCAACCTCTACCCACACATGTTACATGGGCCCCACAAAGACTAGGGCTAACAGATCATTAGAATCCCCAGAACATCCTCCAAACCCCAATGGCTTCAAACACTGGGCCCCCTAAATTGACAGTTCCCCTCTCTGGGCTTTTCTCAGTGCAGGTAAATGTCCTGGAATGCTGTTCATGTGGCTCAATCTAGCACAAACCAGAAAGGGAGGAGGGATCGGTAGCCCCACGAGAAACACCGAAACGCCCGGTGATTTCTTCTTTCACTGGGAAACGTGATGTTGAATGTTCTCTCACTCGAGGGACAGGGTGCAACTTGGCAACGTGACTGTGAGCCCAAGACCTAAAAGGGCTGCTTAAAAATAACTGGGCGGGAGGGGTAACAGAGCAGAGAGGTGAGGGGGGTAGGGGCAAGAGGGAGAGAAAAAGAAGAATAAATCAGTCACTAGCTGAATAATAATTAATGAAGAAAGAGAGCAAAGTGGTATGGAGAAGAAAGTGGTATGGAGAAGAAAGGGTAGAGTTGCCCTTTGGGTATAGACAGGCAGAGACGAACTGCCATTGATGTGGTAGGAGCAGAGACAGCGCGGTGCCCTCTCTGTCACACACACATATATCATGCAGGGCTAAGGAAACCCAAGGCGTCAGATGGTTTGGAGCCGGACCAGCCGAACTGCTCCGGGGCACTTCCTTTCAGGCCCAACTTCCTTATAATAATAATTTTCAAAATCAAGAGGGGATTATGGTGATGATGATCATCCTCATTAACCTCCTTTCATCAGTGAAATTAAGCCACCCAATAATCCCCTGATAGCAGCTCCAGTAGGGGAGAGATAAGCAGCAATAACAAAAGGAAATCAACCTCTTCACACTAACCTTTAAAGGGATAAAGGTCAGCATGCACTCCTAGCCTAATACATGCAGATATTCCTGGCTATTATGCCAAAGAGAAACATCTCCTCACGTACCTTTCCAGCTTGCTCAAAACCCCCAGCCACAAACATTTGGTACTGTACCCCAGTGGGCTGAACATTCCTACATCACCCCCTGATGTGAGGAACTGGGATTGGAGCAGCTGGGACTCCCACTAACCCTGCTGGGAATAAAGAGCTCCCCAATAACCAGCACTCTTAGGCCATTCCCTGTGGTGACTCCTGTTAGGGGAAGCTAGAACTGAAAAAGCTGTAGACACCCAACAGCCAACACTCCCTACGGTGACCCCCTGTTGGAAGCCATTGGGACTGGAGTACCCTGAGCTCCCCCACGCCTGGCACTCTTGGACCATGCCCAATAGTGCCTCCTGCTGGGCAAAATGGGAGTGGAACTGCCCACTACCCAGTTTTCCCATACCAGCCTTCCCTAGAACATCTCCTGCTGGGAGGAAAGGAGACTACAATAGCTCACAGTTAGTGCTCCTGCACTATTCCCAACAGTGCCTCCTGCTGGTGCTGGCAGGGACTGAGCTCACTGCAATTCTCCCCACAGCCATGGCCTTGACAACATTTTCTCCAGTGCCCCCTGTTGGAAGAGGCTGTGACTGGAGTGAATTCCTCCTGGGCTACCTTCTTATACCCCATCAGTGCTCCTAACATTGCTCAGTGCTACCCGCACCTTATAGTCTTTCAGAGCCCACATAATGAGCATCGTGTGAGAGGAAGGAAAGATATTAGGGGAAGAGGCAAAGGAAGGGGGTAAACAAAGATATTTAATTAGTCCATGTCAGAACCTACATGGCTGAACTCAGCAGATGTTAGCAAGACATATTCACAACATTGACATGACAACGATATGCTAAGATCAATGTGCCCTGAATAGGTTTCAGAAAACACTTATCATCCTACCCCATCTCTCTCGCCTCCTCTGCCTTCATTTGCTCTGTTTCAGCTCCATCTCTCCCCTTTCTCTGTGTGGTGTAGAGGGAAGGAAAGGTTCTATACAGCAGGCATGAATCTAGGACTCAAACTGGGGCTCTCTCTCTCTTATCTCCGGACTGGGCCACCTCACACTAGAGTGAGTTGCAGATCAGCCTCCCAGCAGAGGGGCTCATGATGAGGTAGACAAACAGCCCTTGGGAGAGGGAAGGAGGAAAGAAACAGATGAGGCCACAGGGGATGGCCCTGCTAATAGAAATCCTCTGTGTAAACAGGGAGAGGATCCGACAGAGATCAGAGATGGTTTTTCTTTCAAGAAAATTAAACATTTAAAAAATTTGAGAACACACGCCCTCACCCCCTGGACAGTAATTAACTTCTTCCTGTGCAGAATATGGAGCAGTTTCCAAAAACAGAGCTAGATGGATTATTTTTCAAAGGAAATGTTGTTGAAAGAATCTTCTGTTATGTCCTAAAGTGGGGAAACAGTCACGGTGACCTAGGAAGAGCGGTCTTGATACACGTGCAGCCACTCTGGATACCCAAGCACACGGTGGCACTGATGGGGACCGAGTCTAGTGCAAGCTGGGGAGGCTCCAATTTTGTGCATTTGGTGTCTATCCAGTGAATATGCAGCTGTTCTGCAATGACTAATTGGAAAGTCCTTGTTGAATGGTTACAAGACTGTACAAATCGATGCAAGGAAAGCTAGTTGACAAAAATCAATGTGGTTATGGAGAAACTCCATTGCTGGTGGATAATTCCGTGTCGTGACAACTTTTGAGGTCTTGACATTTGTTTTCGTTCCTCACTGGAACAAAAGCAAAATCTCTCCGATGTTTTCGCAAACCGGACTTGTGTTGAAACAGCAGTTTCCCTATCATACATCTTCTCCCTACCAAAAGCTCGATTGCTCCGTGCAGTTCCTTTATGTGGATGTTGTCCAAACTCGATTTAAGCATCACTTTAAGCAATGGCACAATCTAAGCCCTGGTCTACACGATGAACTTATGTCGGTATAACGAAATCGCTCAGGGGTGTGGAAACCCGAACTCCCAGTGTGGACAGAACTATGCCAATGGGAGAGCTTCTCCCAGGGATACAGCTACTGCCTCTCGGGGAGATGGAGTACCTATGCCGACGCTCTTCCCTAAGCGCTACAGTAGTGCAGCTGCAGCACGGTAAGTGTAGACAAGCCCTAATCGATTTCACTTCTTGAAAGCTTTTCTTGATATGTAGCTCGAATTCTTCTCTTTCATCATTTGTCCTATTACTCCTCATTATAATCCTGCCCATGCTAAATAATTCCTAGCTCTTTCAGATATCTATATACTGCTATTTGCCACCTCAGTCTCAGTCCAATAAAAGATATTACCTCACCCACCTTGTCTCTCTAATATCCTGAGACCGACGCGGCTACAACACTGCATACCTCAGTCTTTACTTAGCCAAGCTAGAGATTTAGCTCTCATAATCTTCCTCTTAAAACAATCCCTACAGCCTGCTGATCATTTTTTGGTGCCTTTCTGTGAACAGCTTCACAACTGGCCAATATCATGCTGGTAATTAGGTGCCTAGACCCCAGCTCCAAAGAATCGTTTCAAACACTATGCATGTAGGTGGAAGGACAGGGAATAATGATTCAAAGAGAAGAGAGAGATTCTCCCTTGGGATTGGGACCAGGTGCATTGAGGGAAAGACTAGGGATGGTCCAAGAAAGAAAGAAAGCCATTTTGATAAGGTACAAGGTTGCTCTGTGCCTGTGAGTCTATGGAACACAAAGGAAGGGGAATGTGCATTGTTGTCTCCAAAAGTGTTGCAAGCCAATCACCTTTGGCTCTTTGTTCTCTGCTCCCTCCCTGGGTATTATGTTCCCAATGCCTTCAGGCAACTCACTCTCAGGCTCTCTCTCCCCACCATCTGCCACTGCAAATTCCATCAAGCTTCTACTCTCTAGGAATAGAGTTTCAGGCTATTGTAGAAGTAAGTGTGAGAGAAACCCAACCTGGGATTGCTGTAGGGGGAGTAGGACAATGAGCACAGGGTATTCGGTGAAATGCTAGGGTATCATCTGTTCCCAGGTCACTGAACAGAGCTCCACTGTATTCTGGTACATTTCCATCTCACACACAGGAGACATGTGGGTTTAGGAAACAGAACTCCCCATTTTTTGCTTCAGTCCAGAAGGTGTAAGGGTAGCAACCAAGCTACGAGCAGGTGCCATGGGGCTGTGGGGTCCCCTGGCCTAAAGCTTTTGCACCTGGACCCACTGTGTCAGTCTCTTCACCGAATGTCCTTTCTCGCTGACGGACAGATGTGGAATGTCAGCCTGTGCCTGCAGCATGATCCCACTGCCTTGTATGGCTGGAGCCATCGGCCACACAGTCCATGCTAATCCCACTGTTTCGAATTACAAAGCCGCCAGAATCCCATGGAGCCACCTCCGATCAGAGGTCAGCGCCGCTGGGCTGCTTTGAAATCTAGACAGGGGTGTCTCCAGCAGGCAGCTTTTAAAACAACAGCTGGAGTCCTTCCCAGCAGGGGACCGCATTGGATGTTGGGGACGGGGATTTGGGACATGGAGCCAAACCCCCTGGTTTGGGCTCGTCCATAGGTATAGCCATCAGTGTCACCAACAGAGTCAGCATCTTACCCACTTCCCCTCTTCTCATTCAGTAGCACTGTCAGTGTTGCTGCTAGGAGCAAACACCCAAAGCCTGTTTCATTAGCTGAGATGATATTTCAGTTTCCAACATCAGATGTTGCATGCTACGTCAGTTGTCCTGCTATGACAGGCAGAACAGTGCTGATAGGGGGCTGTATTAATTCAGCTGCAATGGTACTGCCAAATCTGTTTCTCTAAACTGGGTTTCAAATACCCCGAAGTGTGTGGGGTTCTGATCAGACTTTTGGTTTCACCTAGGTTATAGTAGCTACCAACCAAATTCAGATCCATATGCCGAACCCCACTGAAGTTTGAGGGTGTTTGTAGCCAGGGATTTGATTTAGCCAGATCTCTAGTAATAGCAACTATCATTCACAACTTAATAACTAAGTCAGACCAGATTCTCTGCATAGATGTTCTGCCACTGTGTCTTAGCGAGGTTGTTTCTGGATCCAACTCCTCCAGATATTCCCCACACATCTAGGACTGGGTACATCATACGGAACCTGGCCCTGGCTCTGTCTGTTAGTGCCTCCTATTAGCTTCTTGTGGTCCTTGGTGTGTCTGTTTCCCTCCTTTGGAGCCACTTGGATTGCCAGTGGCAGGCATCTTGCAGGGCACAGTGGCACTGGGAAGCCGGCAGGCTGATCCAATTCTTCATGCATTGTAACTCCTCTAGATAGGGGGTCTGAGGATGAGAGTGCAGGACCATCAATGGGACAAACTTGGTCATGCCCGGCAACATTCCTGCCTTCAAAAGGCCCCTGGGTGCAGGGGCCTCAGTGGACAACAGCCTAAGAAGATCACGTTACTCAGGGGCCTTTGTACATTTAACATCCATGACAGAGCAGCAAAAAACTATTGGAGAGTGTGAGACTGAGCGGGAGGGTCAGATGAGAAATGATCCTGCGGCGCTCAGCCCAGCTTTAATACCTCTTACAGATTAATGACACTTACTGCTTTGAAGAAGAGAAAAAGGAGATGGGAGACTAATTGGGAAGTGATGCAGGGGAAAGCCTGAACCTAATCCCCATCTCCTTCAGCCAGGCCTCAGGGGAATGACTTCTTTCCCTCTGTGCCCCTGGTCCCTTATGCGGGATCTCCAGTCACCCCAATGCTAGATGTGTGTCTTGTATATCAACAGCAGTGGATTGCCGAACGCTTCGCTGCTACTCACTCACCTAAACGTGTTCTCAAGAGAAAACAGACTCATTTCTTGGGTGCTGGGAATCCCTCTGAGCTTGCTGGCTGGGCCACCAAATCGAAGGGCCAAAACATTCCTCCGTTGGGCGGATATTACAGACCCAAATCTCTGGAAGGGTATGTGCGAGAACAGAGGGCTACAGTGTCCCTGACTGGGAAGAATCCAGATACCCCCAAGAGCAGGATGCCTGAATACCGTGAGGTAAGGGCCTGGGTGAGAGTTTTAGCTTGAGTTGGCCCAGAGAAAAGGTTGGATCTGAGAGACATTGTGCTGGAAGCAGTGGTAAGATTTGGGCACAGCCTGAATATGAGGAGTGGGAGAGAGGAACGAGTTCAAGCCAGCTCGCAGGTTATAGGCCTGGGGGATGGAGAGAATGGTGGGATTTGAGAATGAGAGGCTGGGGAGCATCTGTGAGGAAGGATAAGGAATTCTGCTTTGGCCACGTTGTTTTTAAGCATCCAGAAGAAGATGTTGAAGAGACAGGCTGGGATATGGGTCAGGATGGAGAACGAAAGCTCCCAAGCAGAGAGGTAGGTTTGAGAGGTGCCGACGTAGAGATGGTAGTTAAAATAGTGTGAGTGGATGAGATCACCCAGCAGTCAGGTGGAGAGAGAGAAATGGAATGGCCAGAGAGGTAGGTCCACCAGGAAAGGACTGTGCGGCACCAGCCAGCGGAGGACAAGCTGTTGAGTAGGAGGGCGTGATCAAGAGTGTCAAACACAACAAAGAGGCAAAGGAGGAGGAAGATGGAGTGCAGACCCGGACAGCTGACCAGTAAAGACCTCCCTTCAGGAGTGTGAATAGGATGGAAGCTGGGATGAACTGGAGGAGAGGAATTCAAAGCAGCAGTTGGCTCTTTCATAGATTCTAAGGCCAGGAGGAGGGACCATTGTGTTCCTCTAGTCTGACTTCCTGTATAGCACAGGTCATGGAACTTCTCCAAAATAATTCCCAGAGCAGATCTTTATACACACCCACTACATTGGCAAGGCCCAAATGCCCACTTGCATGGCCGGCTCTATCAGAGAGTGCAGGCCTGATCCCACAGATAACCCTGCCGCACAGCCTGCATACCCAATATGCCATTTGACATTCCAGCATCAGAGACACCCCTATGTCAGTGGCTAAATTCAGAGCTTGAACACGCTCCTTAAGCCCTGGTACACCCATGCCTCAGAACCAAGTGCTGCCTGGATAAACTCTGCCTGTTTGCACAGTGGCTGGAGGTATGTTGGCCACCAGGCAGCTTATCTCAGACCCGACTGTCTCCCCTCCACCCACTGGATAAGACACACTCGGCCTGGGAGGGAGTGACAAGCAGGTGACTCACTTCGCAGGGTTCTCATTCCTCTTGCCAGCTCCAGTGGCACCACTGGCCCGAGTCAGCATGTTTGTACAGCCTCCCTGCCCCCACAGTGCTTTGCTCACTCCCGATGTCCATCGGCACGTTGCTGACGCAGCGTAGCAGAAGACAAAAAGCACAGAGGGACTGAGTGTGCTGAGGATTCAGCACCTCTTTCAGGATGCTGACGCACCACTCAGTTCCCCGCTGCCCGCACTTCAAAGGAGGAGGAGCATCATTTGCAGGGGTCAGGAATTCCCTCGTTCCTAGTCTTGAGTTTGCCCTGGAAGAGTTGCCATCTTGGCTGGCCTGGTACCAAGGGACTGAACTGGGCCCCATCAATGCTCAAGGCATGATTTCTTCCGCCTAAAGTGCTGAAACAGCCCCATAATCTCCGTGGCTGAAGTACGCAGATACCAGAGGGACACACACTCCCATATGCAAAGCCTGAAAGGCGCTAAAGGATTATCTTTTGCCCACTCTTTAGCTGTATCTGTTTTTCCACTGCCTGCAGCCACAAACATCCCCAGAGCTCGAGCTGCTGAAGCCATGTGCTGCTCCAGAAGAGGGACTAAAGGTCAATTTACTCCTGCCCTTTACAGCAGGAGAAGCGCTTAAGCCTTACGAGCTATATCTGGGCCACTGTGGGCAGGAAAGGAAAATAAACAGGCACGGGAGCTCTGGGCAGCTCTTCCTCATGAAAAAAACAGTCAGAGGGTCAAATCTTCCAGTCCTTAATCAGGTAAAACTTCTATTGCCGTCAGCGCCTCCACTCATAGGTATAAACATGTGCTCAATAACTACCCGCTTCATACTTAAAATATCTGAGCCCTCTTAACCAGGGCTGCACATCCCATGTGCATTGGCTCAGAGACTACATTTTCTGGCATCTGCTGAACAGTGCTCAGCACACAGATGGTGCCCAGTGAATAATACAAATCAGGACAATAATGGTTGACTTTATGGACTCCGTGGATGCAGTTTCTGTTCTTTGTTCTGGAATTGGCCTGGGTACAGCTGAAACCTTAAGAATTTGAGGCATAAACACATCTGATACTCAGACAACACTCTCTCCTTCCTTCCTTTTCTCAAATTCGGAACAAAAACCAAAAAATCAAAATGGTTTTCAGTTAAAACGTAACATTGCACAGCAGCCATTGCCCTACACCCAGCCTGGGGCAGAACCTAGGGAATGAAGTGATCTCCTCTCATCTGATTCACGTTCTCTCTTTCTTCATCCTTCTTCACCTCTGTGCTGCTTTTCATGCTGTCAACCATAGGAGCCAACTCCGTGGGTGCTCTGAGGCTGGAGCACCCATGGGGAAAAAATGGTGGATGCTGAGCACCCACCAGTAGCCCACCATCAGCTCCCCCCACCCCCACAGCACCTCCTGCCCGCCGATCAGCACCTCCCACTCCCTCCCAGCACCTGTTTCGTGATGTGCAGGCAGGAGGCTCTGGGGACAGGGGGAGGAGTGAGGACGCGGCACGCTCAGGGGAGGGGGGTGGGACTGGGTGGGAAGAGGCGGGGCAGGATGGGGCCTTGGGGGAAGGGGTGGAGTGGGGGCGGGGCCTGGGGCAGAGCCAGGGGCCAAGCACCTCCCGGCACTTTCGAAAGTCGGCTCCTGTGCTGTCAACCATGACACCTTTCCCAATTGCCTGGGACCAATTGCTGGCGTCTCTGAGACTTGGCCTTCTTGGTTTTGCTTCCATCTATCAGAGTCCTCTTTTTTTTCAGCATGCAGCAGAGAGATAGGCTGGTCTGGTGGATAGGGTGCTAGCCCTGAGAGACGTGGGTTCATTTCCATAGGCGCCAACTTTTCCCGGCGCTGGTGGATGCCAGCCCCCTGCCCCGCCCCTGCCCCATCCCTTCCCCAAAGTCTCCGCCCCCTCTTTGCCCCTGTTGGACTCCTTCGCCAAATCCCCGCCCCGGCCCCACCTCTTCCCGGAGCGTGCTACGTTCTCCCTCCTCCCCCCATCTCTCCCAGCGCTTGCCACTGCGAAACAGCTGTTTTGCAGCGGCAAGCACTGGGAGCTAGGGGGAGAAGCGGGGACGTGGAGCACTCAGGGGAGGAGGTGGTGGCAGAGCGGTGGTGAGCCGGGGGGGAGGGGGAGCTGCCGGTGGGTGCAAAGCACCCACCAATTTTTCCCCATGGGTGCTTCAGCCCCAGAGAACCCACGGAGTTGGCGCCTATGTTCATTTCCTTAATGCCCCTAGGGACTTCCTGTATGACCACAGGCCAGTGTCTTAGGGACAGAGTTTCAAAGGTTTTCAGGCGTCTAGTGGGGTTTACAAAGAACCTGATCTTCTAGGCACTTTTGAAAATCCTACTAGCTGCCTAAATACCTTTGAAAATCTAGCCCTTAGTCTCTCTGTGCCTCAGTGCCCCACCTGTACAATGGGGATAACAGCACGGCTCTACCTCACAGAGGGGCTGTGAGGAGAAATAGGTTAGACATTGTGAGGCGCTCAGATACAACGGTGATGGGGCCACATAAATACCACAGGTAGAGTGGGAACTTCTCTATACCACCGCTCTCCCTTCTCCAGGGACTGTTGACCCCTTCTTTTCTCCTATCCCCCTCACAGCTCCCTCCCTTCTGAATGTAACCTTGGCCGTATTTCTTCTATGCTAATACTATAATCCCCTGAGGTCTCTCTTCAACACCCTTGTGCAGAGGGATTCCTGTTTTACAGATCTAGGAACTAGAGTGCCTGGCAATGCTTTCAGGCTCATCTAACGACTTCCAGATCCTTAATTTAATTTAATTACCAGGCCTTTCTTACCTTAATCACCCGGCCTCTGTTTATAAACAAAATACTGCCTCCCTGCCCTGGGGGCTGCAAGCTGGGAGCAGAACCTCTCTTCTGCAGAACTCATTACATTCCACACTCTGCTCATCGCCTTCGCCAGATGTCTGCACCGAAAGTCATGCAAGCTGGGACTGGAAATCCCACCCAGTAATGAACATATACTGGATGCTTTGCTGCCTCGGCCCAAATTTTCAAAAGTGGCTTCATATTTTGGGTGCTTCCATTTTTGGGTGCCCAAATTGAGACACATCCTTCTCCCCCCTGAACCTTGGGCCCTCACACAGCAACAGGGACATGGCTGTCACTGTGACGATTGATGATGAGACACTGTCCCTGTCGCAAGGAATCTAGGACTCCATTTTCAAAATTGCTCATTACCCAGAGACTCGTATTGTTTTCCCTGGAAGATGCAGGGCGCTGAGCTCTTTTGAAAATCTGGCCCTTCCAGGCTAAATAATCCTGTCATGACGCACCCTGGCTATTTCAGTCGTAGGCCTCTTCTGAGCAGAAGTTTGGAATCCTTCCAACGTGGTGGTTTTTTTGGGAGGGTGATTTTTGTCCCCGTGTGAATCTAAATTAATTCTAATCTGGCCAAAAGTTGCTAACTCGACCACTGCCCCTATAGAATTGAAATGAATGTCCACAACCTGGAGAGAGAGAGAGAGAGAGAGAGAGACCTGGAATCAGCAGAAGAAGAGTCCACATGAGGCAGAAATGGAAACCAGCTTTGGCGTGTACGTCAAAGGCTTCCAATAAAAAAAGCACTGACAACATTTGTGCATGTGTAAATGCAGGTTTTTCCATGTGCAAATGGACGCTGTTGTCAGTTCGGTGTGTGCGTTTGTGGAAGCCATTGGACGTTTTACTTCTTAGTTATTCAATGAGAACAAACCCAGATAAATGCTCCCTGACACCAATGCACTGCTCCAGAACCTGACTATTCCTCTGGAAACAGAGCTGGACAGGGCTGCATGGGATGGAGGGAGACTCACGTTGCGGGGGAGGGGAGCTGAGGAGTTTAACATCCTGCTTTTATTTTCCACCATCTAGAACCCCCTGCAGTATCTGCTTTGTTACTTAAGCCTCCCTTATGAATCTGCCCTTCCAAATGCCATCTACACTAGAGAGGCGACATAGTTGTCTCCTGATCTTATTACAACATGGTATAATATAGACAGGAGCTAACTGTGACGTAACTGGGTTGGGTAAGCAGGCTAAAGCCTCGGACATGCCCTGATTGCAACCTGGAGTGATCCCATCCACACTACAGACTACAACTGTGCTGTCACTGGATCCCTGGGCATAGCTGTATGTGAAGTGTAGACTGAATCCCTCGCGGACTGTCACCAGCACGGTTGCTTTGCAGCCACTGGCCAGAAATGTTTGGGAGCAACTGGCCCCTTCTTATGGAGAACATTAACTTTTGGTTGTTTTGTTTTCCTGAAATGCTGATCTCTATTAACCTCGGCTTTCCAATCGAGAGCTCATCTTACAGAACGTCCTGGGTCACAGATTGCCATGATTCCTTTGCATCATGCTGGGTGAGAGACAGTCATGCCTGAAGTCCAGATACTGCAGCCCAAGGGACAGGTACAAACCAGACATCACCAGACCACAGCTGGATGACACAGAATTACCCTGCACCAGGCTAATGCAGGTTAGATGATAGCCGGGGAAATATGAGCATATGCACTGGTAACCACTAATTCAGGAGAAAAGGACATTCAAATGGAGACAAGGACACATGAAGTCCAGAGTGTCCATTTGTATAAAACTTTTCCATAATGCTCACATTCCAGCTCTGAATTTCAGAGAGGATCATCCCAGATCTCTGCAGCGAGAAGACCTTCAGAGTTAGGATTGCCCCAGATATCTGGAAGGAGATCACCAACTCTTGGAACCACAGCAACGTTAAACCACAAACCTTCGGAAGAGAAACACTATTCCTCAAAGCTTTGGAGAGAACCTTCCACTCCCTACAGGGCATTCAAAGGGCTGGAGTAGCAGCCAGAGGGCAGGTATGTTCTGAACCACAAGTGCGGCGCTCTTCTTCCTGCGGTGCTACTGCTGGTTTGAGGATGCAGAGGTTTGTGAACAGCCTTAGAAGAGGCTGTGTGAAAAGCCCCTTTGTGTTTGAGGTGAAATCCCATAGAAACTGCTTGGGATAATTCAGGTTGTTCAGCCGATCCCCTCTGACTGTGAGCAGAGAGTGGGGAAGGAGCATGGGAGAGGAATTCATAACTGGCCCCCTCACCAGTAGGTCAGAGGTGGCACACAGGTTTTTCTTATGATAGCTTTGCCCTGGGACCAATCAAGCCTCTTTAATCACTGTTCATCACACACACACAGACTCACAAAGGCACATGCAGAGCAAGCATTCAGAGAGAGACGCACCTAGCAAAATCGTTACTTGCCACTTTAATTTATTTCAGAGCTGACAAAAAAAACCCCAAAACTCACACAATAGTAAAACTTCATAGGCCATGATTAAAGTGTGCAGAGGTCAGCCACTATAAACAGATCCCACCCACCTTCTCCAGATAACCTTCCTGCAAAACAAACCCCGCAGCAGAGCTCAGAATTTATAACACTCTATGCTCCCCTCGCACCTTGCAGCCAAGAAGCGTAAAGGGCCTCACAACCCAGTAATTAATTAAGCCTTAAAGAACCCCTGCAAGGTGGATAATTATTATTCTTCCCATTTTTCAGATGGGGAAACTGAGGCACGGGGCAGGCAAGTGACTTGCCCCAGACCACACATCAAAGTCAGTGGCGGAGCCAGGAGTATAACCTCATAGTCCTCACTTATAGGCCTCTGCTCCAACAACTAGAGAACACCGACGCCAAGTATATAGAGTGGGAGCAGACAGATTCTCGGAGCTCGGAGGCATCTCATATCAGCATAATTCTACCTGTACAATTATACCACTATAACTCCCCACATGAAGGCTCTAATAAGAGGCCTTTTCCCAGTTTAGCTTATGTCGCTTTGGAAGTGACATTTATTAAACCGGAAAAAGGCCCTCCCATTCCAGAATACAAGTGTACAGGTGGGCCATTATAGGAGTATAATTGTACCCGGTGCTCTGACGGCCGGCTTCACCACAGCATTGGAGTGCCTAACAGTTATTTCTGGATTTGATTCTTTCAGCACCCCCGTGAGGCAGGGAAGTATTGTTTCCACTGTACAGCTGGGGGCCTGGAGCATAGGATAGATGGAGTGACATGCCCAAGGTCACACAAAAAGTCTTTGGCTGATCTGGGAGTGGAACCCAGTTCTCCCAATTCCAAGTGCAGAGGCCTAGCCAACGCTCCTTCCCATGCTCCTCATCCCTTATTCTACAGCCGCCACTAGAATCCATGCACAGCGCACATTTTGCATGGGACAATCACAGCCGCTCCGCTCAATGCTACGTGCTGTAAACCTGGGACAGGAGAAGGCCATGACTGCTCAGTCCAAGGTGGAGACAGACTTCCCCCCACCCCCGCAACCCTTGGCACAAAGCGACAAGCAAGAGGGAAACTCAGCCTATGTCTGCCATCTCCCCCAGTCGGAGCCCGCAATGATGGGGGCCATGAAAAGGGAAAACAGTCAGACAACATCCCCTCCACCCCCGCCATCCCTGCTTCATTACCCGGGAGACCCATAAACCGGACTGGCAGCAATAAAAGCTTATCAACTTGTAAAACACCCCCCCCCCCCAGCACATATCCTGGGGCAGCTCTGTGATAAGAGATTCAAATGCAGGAAACAGGAGTGAAAGCACAATAGAGAGGGCTCCATAACTAGGTTCTTACATAAACAATGACTGGTCTGCGTGTTAATAAAGGGAAGGCGTATACAGCACCCAGTTCATTAGCTGGGGGGTGTGTGTGTGTGTGTTCTGCACAGTAGCTGGCACAGAGGCAGAGGGCCTGTTTATTGAATGCTTAGTTCTCAGCATCTGGCTTGATTTCTCCACTTAATTCTATGTTCTCAGTCCCACCTGGCCACCTAGAACCAAACTGAGCCCTGCAGTAGTGAATGCAGCTCCCGCTGAAGTCAATGAAAGTTGTGCCAGGTCTGACCTTGTCCCTGAGTGTTTATGCCCAAGACGTCAGCTGCTAACGGGAAGGTTAATTGAGGGTACAGAAAGGCCCCGTCTGCCTCGGAGAGTCAGGACACTACGCCCAGTAACTGTTATTTAAATATATGCAAAGGCAGTCTGGTGTGATTAAGTCTGACCTCAGCTTTGTCAAGTCTTTTCTTCAGCCTTGGACAGATAGACCAATTTGAAAGTAAAACATTTTGTTGGCAATTTAGTTCATTCAAGACTTTGGTTTTTTCCCCATGGATCAGAGAGCTGTAGGTTGAAGTCCTTTATCAGGCCTGAGGCTCACACTCGGTGTTGACACTGCAGGGCAGCACTGGTAGATGTGCCAGCCTTCAACTGGGGATATTTAACCCAGGTGCCTCTTACCAGCTCCAAAAGCTGCCCAGGGGGAAGTTCAAGACTCCGCGGTACTCACTGGACAAGTGCAGGATGTGCAGGTCAGTAAAACAGTTTGCATTGTGTGCAAACTGTTGACAAGCTGGAGCAAACTAACAGCTATATGAAAATGATTCGGGCTGCAAGGGCATGGGCAGCTGGTTTTCTTCTGAGACACTCTCACTGCTTCACAGAATGGGAGCAACCCCTGGATCAAGGGCACCAAAGCCTCCACCCTGCCATGTACAGCCCAACTCCACATGCAGGTGTGAACATGACTTAGTGTTCGTTAGAGCCAGGTATGGTATAAGCTAGATGCTCCCCAAGCTTTTCACAGAACTCTGCCAAAGCACCTGGATCCTAACCTGTAGACTCTCCTGCTGTTGCAGTCCTCATCCACCGCAGGGCTGTGCACTTTAGTCTTGTCTTGCAGCTGCACAGCCGTTCCAGGCCAGGCATCTGGGGAGCAGAGACTGCCAATCATATTAAGTTGGGCGGTGGTTTTGTCACATGGACAAATGGCCCCCGGGAGTAGCATGGAATCTTCAAACCCATTTCATATGTGAGCTGAGACAGGCTTTGAACCTAGGTCTCCAAAGGCGATGGTCTAGTGCATTAACCCAGCTCGGACCCCGCTTCCACCGGAAGGAACAGATTCCACTCCAGCTCCATGAGCTGTTCCAGATGTTTTGGAAACTCCTTTGCTATTCACTAAAAGCTCCAGAAAAATGCCTTAAAACAGCCCAATTTAAAAAAAAAAAAAAAAAAAAGAGGCTATGAAGAGCACAACCAAACCCTGGGAGCCTGGACCCCGTCCCCAAGCTGAAATCTGCCTAAAATGCAAAACAGAAGAGATGGGGAGTGCAGGCAGCACATACAAGCAAGAAAAAGATTCTTAGAGGCCAAAGAGAACACATAGAGCTTTGCCATTGCTTTCAGGCCAGAATTTCACCCACACGCTTTTTCAAGGGACTGCCCCAGGCATTGCTGGGTTAGAATCCCAGATATCAGTCTGGACTGGAGGACAGAAGACGTGTTCTAGCGGAAGTAACAGCCTTGATCCCCCACAAGGAGGGTGACTGCCGCGCTTAACTTCAGCGTCCCCTACTTGTTGGCTAGAGAGCAACATTAACAATGGCCTTGAAAATGTTGGGCTTCAACCTCCCAGATGAGTCAACCACAATGTGGGGGTGGGAGTAAGAGGAGAGACTGCAACATCCAAAGGGGAAAGAAGCTCTGGTGAAGGGGCAATTGATTGAAGCTACCCTATGCAGGCAAAATAGGGACTATAACAGAGTCCTTTTTCTTTTAAATAGCCAGGGCCTGGGTTTTGTGAATCTCACAGCCCACCTTGTGCTTTTCCCTCTGGAAATAGAGGAACTAGCTCCCACTGGAGGAGAAAGCTCTAATTGCTGGAGCGGTTTGAACAATCCAAACCCTGTCCCGTCAGCCAACATCTCTGTGCAAGGGATGGAACAGAGGGTCACAGGTGTGTACTGGTAGTGTAGCCAAGTGAAAGCCAAACAGCTGGAACTGCAGCATCTAGCACCAGGAGGTTCTTTTGACTTGTTCATTTTTGAGCATAACTGAAATGTAGCAAGTACAGAGCAGGGGCTTGAGTCATGGCTCACAGATTATACGCAGCAGCGTATCTATTCCTGCTTGATGCAAACACAGATTCCCATACCTAATATTGCTCCAGGAGCAGCAAAAACTTAGGCTGGGATTTTGATTGCCTCTGATGGAATCTGTTTGTGGCCCCTTACTGAGCTAGTCTCAGACATCCAAATCCCGAACGTGCCTCTGAACTGTCCTATTTCCTCCCAGTTTCCATTGCTTCCTTTCTGTCTGAAATCCTGATCTAATAAGTGGTTGATTTATAAAACACCCCTTTTTGCCACCACCTCCACCCAAAGTGCTTGGGTGCTGCACAGGTGTATCAAAACCAATGCAATCAAACACCAGAAAGCAAGCGAGACCTGAACACCACCCTGGCTCCAAACACCACCAAACTCTAGAGACGTTCACAGCCAGAGCTGCACTTATTTTCAGCAAGAAAATAAATAAGACGCCAATACTCCAAGGTGCTAATGCAATGCAAATAAATAAATACATAACAATACTCAGAAAAGAGTGGAGGGTCCTAGGCTGGATCAAGAGAGATTAAAACCGTTGAACACGTGTGGAAAAAACAGTGTGTTCCAGATGTTTTTAAATTCGGGGAAGAATGATCAGAGGCAGACAGGTGGCTGCAGCAGATCCCCAGTGCCAGGCCTTTGACTCAAGGAATCTTTTCGCTTGCACAAAATGAGGAAAATGTCTGGGTTGCCATCCACTAAGGAGCTCTGTCTTTCAAGAGAACATGACCCACCCTTGCGCCAGGATTTGAGAAGTTGAATGTTAATAAGTCAGTGCTGAGTCACCTCATGTTGAGTCACCCAGGTCACACCAGGAAACATATGAATTCAGTTCCCTAAATAAAAGGAGATCTTTGCTAACCTTTTCATCCTTCCAGTTTTGTTCTTTGTCAACCAAAAACAAAAAATAAAAAACGGAAGCCCCATCTGCCCTAAAAAGGTCAGAGCCACGTCTCTCCCTAGCAACTGTTTATAGAGATAAAGTCTCCAAACCTGCTGCAGAAGTTGCCTGAGCGGAGAAGCTGGATCCGACCTTCCCCAAAGTCCCAGGGCATTTGGATTTCATGCTCTGGGTCAAGCATGTCTTTAAGTGGGCTGGGGGGAGGTGTCACATGGCTACTACTGCACTTTGAGTGGTATAACGGGGCCAGTCTCATACAATATGGAGCCTCTGGGAAGGGCAGGGCTAGAGCTGCTGGGAACGAAAAAATAGGCCATGATTTGCCTCCTTGTGCATTGGTCTTACTGCCAAGGGGTGGGTGGTGTCTGATGGTGAGTTTTTGCCTGCTATGCTCTGATGCCAATAACTGAGGTAGGTAGAGCTGGCCAGTGAATGGGATACAGAACTCCCAAACAAGGGGCCCCTGCCTGTGTGGCCATCTGCTTTGCTAGTTGCTTAAGGCTGACCTGGCGTTTCAAGGCATTTAACTCCCAATACCAGTGCCTGTCCTAGGCTTCACAGAGCCCTATGCAGAGTAACACTTGCATCATCCCATCAAGCTTCCAGCTCACACGTGGCTAGGTGCTGCTACCGCTATGCGCTCACCCTCACAGAGGTCACCTTCTGCAGGCCTGCAGGCCCTCTCTCACGGGCTTGTGAGTCTCTGTGGCTTTGCTAACCCTCCATCAACCCCTCACCTCCCAGGAGAGTCAGCAGGGGCAGTCAAAGCGTCACTTTACAGGGGACGAGGAGAGTGGGGTTTAGGAAAGGGTGGGTCTGATTCCAAACTGTACCTCTCAGGCCTCGTTTTGTGCTGCGCCATCTTTGTACCTCCTGGATTCCTTCTGCGGGCTGGAGCAGTTCCTGGGGTGAGTTGAAGCAACCCCGAGGGGCTGATGTAAATCAGAGCAACCCCCAGGGGCTGCTCCAATTTATGGCAGCCTTATTCCAGGCTGCCTCTGGGTTAATCAACACCCAGAATAGCTGCAGCAAAAAATGCTCCAACTATTTCATCTCCAGCTCCATCCTTGCACTAGGGGCTGTGAACGGGATGAAGCGCAGGGTTGCATATGGTGACTCTATACCACAGCAGTGCCAGGAAAATTCCCCTGGGGCCATTGTGGTCCCTTGACACCACCACAGCTGATTAAAGAGGCCACTGTGGGGTTGGAATCCAGCCTGTCATGTCTGTTGCAGCCTGCGGGTGGGATCAGAGGTGGTGCTATGGGTGGGGACATGGGGAAGAAGGAATGGGGTATGGACCTTCTGGAGGAGGATTGGTTCCCAAACCCAACTGCAGAAGGCTGACATTGCAAAAAACACCTACAGTGTGCACCAGTAGCCAAGCAGCGGCTTATTGTTTAGTTCCTAGATGCTTTTCTCTTCCAGGGACCGGAGCTCATCCTCTGCTGAGCTCTGTAAGCCCTTGATGTCACTGAGTTCCTTTGTTCTTCAGATCTGGGCGGGGCTCATGCATCTGTCATCAGCAGCACTACTAACAAGTCCATAACCTGAGCCACATCCTATTGTGTCCCAGGACTATCCACCGTTGATCTGCCCCAAGGCAAAACCGCACATCCTGGTCTCCATGCAGGAGGCAGGTAGGTGAGAACGGCTTTGTTGGAATGACAGCCCTTGCCAGCAGCTCTGACCCCTCCTAGGCTGTGTGTTTGCTGGGAGATTGTTATGGCAGCAGCAGCCAGGGCTCACACACCTTTCTGGTGGGTAAAGACCATTTGCATGCTTGGAAGTGTGGGAAAGGCCAGTCAGGATTAGGAGGAGGCTGGCATCTGATTTAATGGTGCTGGAAACCTTGTGAACTAGTTGTTCACACGAGGGATCAGCCTCAAATGGTGGAAGCCTCTCAAGGTCTTTTCCCCATCTCTCCCTTTTGGACCTGACCCCAAACCAATGTTGTAGGGCAGTTATTCTCAGCTATACCAGGGCTCCCCCTCCCATCTAGCCAGTGTCCCTCCAACGCACACACACACACACTTTAGTGATATGGGAAGGATAGTGTGGTCACAACCCCCCGATGCACCTGTTTGTAACAGCTAGGTCAATAACCAGCTGCTCTAGGAACAGATTTCCCTCTCTAAGGTACTTAGATGGCCCCTTTACGGTGGTATCTGAGCACCACGCAATCTTTGTTTAAATGTATTTCTCCTCACAACGCCCCTGCCAGGCAGGGCAGTAATTTATCCCCATTTTACAGATGGGGAACTGAGGCACAAAGAGGCTAAGTGACTTACTTATGAAGTCTGTGGCAGAGCAGGGACTCAAACACATGTCCTCCCATTCCCTAGGCTAGCGCTCTCACCACTGAACCATCCTCCCTCTCTGGAGCCTCAATGACATAGTCAAGGTAAGCGGGACTGGGAACCTGCTCTGTTTGGGAACCTGTGTTCTAACTCACTGGGCTTCAAGTGGATGCTCAGCCACATTCCACTAGAAATGAAGAAGCTCCTTTGGCTGCAGATTCACAGAGGAACTGAGCCTCCAGAACAGCTACTTGCTAAAAGCAGGGCTGTGTGGGGGAAGGAGCGGGAAGCAGGAGCATACCGCATAAGGAGAGAAAGGTGCTGATACACCCCTATCCTTGTGAGACAACACCGCTGGGGTCAAAAGGGGTAGGGACAATGCTCCTCACCTCAACGGAGGAAAGAGGGCACTCTGGGCTTTGGGGCTGTACCAGATGCTGTCTGAAGAACACTCCTTTCCAGTGCGTCGAGGTACAGAGACAGCCCCCTCCCCATCAGGGCCGGCTCCAGGCACCAGCAAAGGAAGCAGGTGCTTGGGGCAGCCAATGAAAAGGGGCGGCACGTCTGGGTCTTCGGCGGCAATTCGGCGGCGGGTCCCTCAGTCGCTCTCGGAGCGAAGGACCGCCGCCGAAGACTGAAGCGGCGCGGTAGAGCTGCCGCCGAAGTGCCGCAGAGCAGGCTTTTTTTTCCCCCCGCTTCACCACTTGGGGCGGCAAAATAGCTGGAGCCGGCCCTGCTCCCCATGTGGGACAGAGTGTGCTGAGATGGGAAGAGGTTCTAAAGAATGCTCCAAGTGAATTATGTCTCACTTGAGCACTCTGTCTTTTCCACTCGCCTTTCTTGTTTTTCTCATTCCCAGCTGCTGAATCACTGAAAGCTGTGTCCCACCTTGCACTACAGGTTCTTACAGCTCCCAGGAGTAATGAGAACAGCTGGTAGGAAAACAGCACCGGCTTAGTCATCTGTAACTTCAGAAATCCTGAAGTTACAGATGACACTTTCCATCTAATAACCTTCAGAATGATCCTCGCTGAGTGCCGGGGGGGTCCTGCCACCCAAAATACACCAGCCAGTTCCAGTACAACACCACTTCATTCATGAATACTTTGAACCCATAGTCACCTGGTCTGGTCACTTATTCCTCCCACCTTCTGACTTCCTGCTTCACCCTAAACCCACTTGCCCCAGAGACAAGGCAGGTGCAATGTATCCACTGCTGCTGGGGCAGTGACCAAACAGGACCGGACCGTAGCTGAATCAAGCCCTTGAAAGAATGGAGTTTAGTGCCCACGACCCCCTTATGCCTGGGGCCATATGGAAAGTCAAGTTCTTTGGAGAGGTTTCCAGGTTCAAGGTAAATTACACAAAAGCTGCAGCAGATCAGGTTAGCTAGACATTGACGTGCCATTATTTGTACCCACAGCTGATTGCAGGAGCAAAACTGGAGGCCAAGCCAAGGCCACTCTGGAAATGTGTCCCTTTGCCTTTTAGGTGGGGGTAAAAAACAGGATTAGCTACTAAGGGCTGCAGATTCCCCCACATTCAATATAGTCTCTCACATGCTAAATACACTAGGAGGTGTGGGGTGCCTTATCCTGAGGGGGCAGGACCTATCGACTAACTCTGGCTACATACTAGTGGGAACCCAATTACCTGCCCTAGTAGCCAGGTATCATAGAGACCCTGGATAAATAGTGAACAGGGTGAATTACCACATGGTCTCCCTCCTTTCCCAGGATCTCTCATTGTTTTAGCTCTAAGCCACGAATGGGCACATAGCACACACCCACGTGCAGCCTCAGGAACATGGCAAGGGCCAAAGCCAGCCCTGCGACGTCTCCGTTAGCCCTAGTTAGGAAAGACACAAACACCTCTCTAGGAAAGTATCTTGGAGCAGCAGGAGAAATCAGGTCTGCACATAATAGGGCAATTATTTCAGGCTCATCAACTGTTGGCTATAGAAACCCTTTGCAATAAATGGTTTCAGAGTAGGTTTGCAATAAATATCATTCCAACCCAGTTCCACTGTTGACTTTTCTCCAGCTCAAGCCTAACACCTTGAGCCACCAGGCTGAAAAGGATTTCGGGAACAGCAGTAATGATGCTCCAAACCCTCAGATCTAGGGGACTGATTTCCAGATTATGCAAAGAGTCACCCAAACTGGGACTAGAGTCAAACCCTACACCTACTTGTATGAACTGATGAGAGATCCCTTGATAAAGAGATGCCTCTCTAGCCTCTATATGCATCCGAAGAAGTGGGTTGTAGCCCACGAAAGCTTATGCTCTAATAAATTTGTTAGTCTCTAAGGTGCCACGAGTACTCCTGTTCTTTTCTCTAGCCTCTAACATCCTCCTGCTGTGTAACTAACAGGAGAATCACTGGTGTTCCAAAGGGCCTCACCTCTTAAGAAAATATAAACAGATCATTTACATCACTGATGTAACCCTCTGACTAGAGCATTCGTGTAACAGGTCCTGTCTGTGCTGATCTGCAGAGGGTATAAATTGTTGCAGCCTCAGCTGCAGAGTCCTGGCGCTTTAGCTCAAGCTGTAACAGCTGATGATTTTAGCTCCGGAGGTCCCTATGTGTCAACCACGAGAGTGGCCGTCACACTGACATGTTGGTAGGGATGAGGCAGAAGGATCACTTTACTCACATTTAGGGGGAATCCTCATATGAGAGTCTATTAATCCCAAATCATAAGCCGAAGTCCCAGAGTAACATTTCCTAATCTGCCCCATGCGGGGTGGAGTGGTGCGGTCTTCCTTTAAGGGGCAGCTTGTCTTAAAAGAGAAACACTTTGTATTTCTCTAGCTCCTTCCATCCAGGGATCTCAAAGCATTTTAAAACACAGATCCCGGTCAGTGAAGGGGAGTTTTACCATTTCCCTTCAGTGGGTCCCAGCTGATTCAGGCTTGTGGGGCTCAGGCTGGTGGGCTAAAAACTGCAGTGTAGACGTTTGGGCGCAGGCTGGAGCCCGGGCTGTGAGCGGGGGCGGGTCTCAGAAGCCAGGCTCCAGCCCAAGCCTGAACGTCTACACTGCAGTTTTTAGTCTTGCAGCCTGAGCCCTGAAAGCCGGAGTCAATTGACCTGAGCTCTGAGACTCTGTGCCAGAGGTTTTTCTTGCAGCGTACATGTATCCTCTGATCCCTAGTCACTTGTCTGAAAACAATCTTTCCTCCGTCCAACACAAACGGAACTTCACAGTCAGTGGCTCCAGCAAAGATGCAGCCTGGATGAGCCTTGGGGAAAAAGAGAGCCCCCGGGCTGCTGTTGCCTAACTGAGAACACTGTGGGACACTGTGATGACAGCCTGAATAATGGAAAAGCTGACAAAACAAATGAGCAAAACCTCAAGCGATGAAGCAATTTCCCATGGTTTGGCTGCCCCTTGTGGACTATGACAAAACGGACACGTTAACAACATATTTGAAACGCCATCAAGATATTTTAATATGAAGCTTGACAGATACAGGGCAGGCCTGGGGGTGTTAACTCTTGCCGCTTCTCTTGCTATGTTGCATGATGCACTATTTTTCTGGGATCCTACTGGTCTGCATCTTAATTATGGCAACCATCTGTCTCATTTGAAGAGAGAGAGAGAGACTGTTGCACACTAAGGGGCTGATCCAAATCCCATCAAAGCCAATAGGAGTCTTTCCATTGGACCGTATGGGCATTGCTTCTGGCCCTTACAGCATTAGCTTTGTGCAGTATTTTTATTACTAATGTTTTTTGCATTAGGGTAATGCCTAGAGTCCCAACTTAGACCAAGGGCCCATTGCATTAAGCACTGTGTAAGCACATAGGATGATACAATCGCTGCCCTGAGGAGCTTGCAAACTAAAGGGACAAGACAGACAAAGACTGGGAAGTGAAAGAGAGGCAAACTGACTTGCTAGTGATCACGCAGGAGATGAATGGCTAGGAACAGAACAGAGTTCCCCTGTGTCCCACTGCAGCAGCCAATGAACCAGGCCATACTGCGTGAATACCTGCATAGGAGTAGCATAGAGAGTGATTTTTCATTCCTTTTACTCAGTTATATGTGTGATCATCCTGTTGCACAGGGCCCCAAATAAGATACATAAAGTAAGATCTTAATAATGTGCATGCCCTCAAATAAGGCACGTAGGAAGTCAAAGTGCTTCATTAATGTATTATTAATAATGATCAGTGTTAATATATTGATGTGGCTATGCAGTAGAAACTTGTGTGATGGGGACTGCGGTAGACTCTCCTGTACTCAGGTGATAGTGTCCTTGGAAACAGTGCAGGAAGCTTTAAGATTTTGCAAGCTACCCACCTGGTACCCTCATCCCTCCATCCACAAAGCCTTTAAACATATTTACACGCTCCTCCCCTAGTGGCTAAACAAACAGTTGCTAAGATCAATTGTGCATAGGGCCACAGAAGGAAGACTACAGGAAGGTAAATAAAGGCACACCTGTCAAACTGGTCTCTGGTTAAGCATCTTTTACAGGTCAGGTGAATGGTGTTTGCTTTCTTCCCCAGGACACATCACTCACAGCAGCCGTTTGCCTTCAGAACAACAGAGGCCTTTTCTTCCACTGAACGTGTCGCACAACGTGGGGCCTGCTGTGCAGTAAGTGCTGAACCACCCACCCTCTGCCTTTCAGGCCCCTTCAAGGTGTCTCAAGCTGGGCGCCCAAAAATCCGTTTAGGCTGCAACTCGGTGGATGTGTTGATTCCCAATTTCCCACTGTTGCTACTCCTCGTGCACTGGGACGACAATGGTGAGCACACGAGCATAATCCCACTCCATGTTGTAACTCCCATGCCCTTGAACCCTGCTCAGAACAAGCATAGAGGACACGTTAGATTACAGCCCCGGTGGGCCGTCTGCGCCAGCTCTCCCGCCATTTCCAGCCCTCACAGAGCTTCTAGGGATTAAATGGAAATTAGCTTGCCAAAGCTACCATCTGTGGCGGGAGCTCCTGCGTGCCCATGTTTTGTGTGCTAGAACTAGGTTGGGATTTGATCCTTCCAGGACAGGCCTTTTGCCTGTCATCTAAGTAGGTATTTATAAAGGCCTCTGATTCCAAAAAAAGGCTGCAACAGCTTGGGGCTGTGTGCAGAGAGAGAGAGGTGTAGTGCCCATATGGCTGTAATGAGACTTAAATATGGCACCTCCATATGTAGAAAGAGATACGTTTCCACTTTAGACCCTTCCATTGCCCCTAAAACAGGCTCTGCTAAAACCCAACACAATGGCCTCCTTTGTTTTTAGTCTGGCCTTTTCACAGGAGAACCAGACTGAGAAGGGACAAGCCGGGACATTTTGGAATGAGACCTGTAAGTCACCGCCAGTGGGAAAGCAGGAGAAAGAATGAATCTTATCGAGTGTATAGTCCAGCGCCTCTTCTGGAAAGCAATAGGAATTATTCTGAACTGCCTGCAGCTCAGGATTCCGCACAATGAACACCGTGTGAATAGCAACAGGCCAGTTCATAGACTCCCAGGAAGGGACAGGGTCTGAATTTGGTAACCAGTATAGCATTGTCTTTTAGACTTTGAGCTTTGTCTCATGATTCCCTCCCTCCGTCCCCTGAAGCGGTCTCAGATTCCTGCCTGTATTGTGTTGCCCGATGCTGCCATCTGTAGCATAAAACTGGTATTACTGCTCCAGTACATTTGTTTATTGCCAACATTGCCAGCCGCTTGTCACAATGTGTGTATTTCTCACTGCCACCTAATGGTGAGGTGAATGGAGACTGTTGAATAAAGATGTCTGACTACATACATATCTTCCACAGGTTTCAGAGTAGCAGCCCTGTTAGTCTGTATCCGCAAAAAGAACAGGAGTACTTGTGGCACCTTAGAGACTAACAAATTAGTTCTTTGTAGTGCTGTTGTAGCCATGTTGTCCCAGGACCTACCTCGTCTCTTCCATACTTATCTTCAGACATACGTTTCTTTGACTGAAGGTGTTTCTGTATTTATTTTTAGGCAGCAAAGCAGGTTGATAAAATCATGGACTCATCATTACAGATGGAAAAGACCTATCAGATAACTCAGTCCCACTCTCCATACAGTGCATTATCTTGTCTCTTTTTCAGTCTAGTCTAAAAAAATCCCAAGCCCTGGCACCTTTACCATCATTTTCTTTGGGAGATTATTCCACAGTCTAATAGAACTCCTGGTCAGGAAACTTCCCTGCTATTCACCCAAGAATTTCCCTTCCCTATTCCAACCCACTGCTCGGAACTTTCCGAGCTTCCAGCACCCTGGGTATTTTCTCCCCATTCTGGGTGTTTACACTTTTCAGATGATCTTTCCTCTCTGCAGTCACCTCTTAGCCCAGCTATCCATATCTGGTGGGATTTTCAAAGGCACTCAGTGACTTCAGGGTGATCAGGTTCAGGCAAATGCGCAGAATACTTGTATCCGCTGGTGAGACAAAATGACCCATGATGATGTGTTACAAAGGATTGGTCAACAGACTGTAGAGACAATGATTTGAGAAAGAAGGCTGAAGAGGTTCAAGCAGATTGCGCAGTATCAAAAAACTGTATTCCTAGAAAAGTCCTTGACTGGATACCTCGTGGTGGAAGATGGACAAGAGGAGGACAACAGAGGACAGCTGAGAGAACCACTGAGAAAGATGTTGCTGTCATGAAAGCAGACTATAATGGAGCAAGAAATGTGGCATTAAACAGAGGTGGAAACACTGGGATGACTCATGTGTCACAAGGCATCAGAGCGTCTAATCTAAAAAATTTATAACAATGCCAATTGCTCTGGTAAATCCCACCCATTACAACATAGCTGTTTTCATACTTGCTCATGTCTCTCCCGCCAGGCACCTGGTACTCTGTATTGCTTTTCTCTGACTCCCTCCTGCCTCTTGGAGTCTTTCTTACCATGTGCTCTACAAGGGGCTGCATCTTAAATCAACTTGGAAACCACAGCTGGAGCAAAAGACCTGCTTCTTAAGTGTTATATGACCGCAGTGCTCTGGAATCTGCCCTGGCTGCTTCTTGGTTGAGTCAAATGATTTTGACCTATAAAGCCTTAAATGGTCTTGGATCTCCTCCCTGAGACCTCTTCCATGCCATGCAACAGGAGCTCAGAGGGGTGGGTGCTTGAGCTGAACCCCCTGTGGTGAGAAAGGAATGAGCTGGTAGCAGGGTTCTCTCCGCAAGTGGCATTGAGCTCCCCAACTGGTCTAAAATAGCCTGAACTTGTGGGTCTTTAGGGCCTCCTGCAAAGCCTATTTGGGGAGGCCTGCAATTTGCAGAGTGCGGGAGGTTTGGTTGAGGGTGTGGGGGGGATTTTTAGCTGAGGGGGTTAGGGTTTTGTGGTAGCACATCTCAGGTTTGTAGCTTGCCTTCTTTAGCATCGAAAAAGGTTGTTGGTTTGTCTTTCTGTTGGACTATGTTTTTAACAATCTGTCCAGGGCACCAGAGCCTGGGATAGAAGCTCTCTTTACCTGCTGGAATCAAAACAAATACATTAAACAACATCAGCCTTGAGGCCCTGCGTGCATGCAAGGAAAAAGACACCATACAGTTAGGACATTCTAACCACAGCCTGTGAATTCCTGCCAAATCAATCATGGAACATCCCAGGCTACCACTGGGGAAATATAGCACGTGTTTCTTATGCATTTGCACCATCAAAGGAGGGCAATGCACTGCAGCCAGCCACTAGCAATCCCAGCAATTGAAAGGACTTGGGGAAACAGCAAGATGGCACAAGGCATCCCTCAGCTGACACGGAAAACCCTTCCCCTGGCATGGAAAGATCATCCATCTGGAAGGGAGGAACCCTGTAGCTGGTATGGCAAATTCTTCCAAGTGGTTCAAGGAGGTCACTAGAAGACATTAGGAAATCCCTCACGGTGGCCCAGTTAAACATCACTGGCCTGGGAAACCCAACAACTGGCATGACTAATCCAGTTATCTAGTATAGGAAGCCCACCTGAAACAGGGAAACCTTCCAGTAAGCAGGGGTAGAAGAACCCATCCAGCAAGGGAAACCTAGCCCCAGTAAAATCCCACCATGTAGCACAATATGATCCATCCTCCGGCACAGGGAACCCAGGGGCTTGCACAAAACAGCTGCCTGACTCCCAGGTGGCACAAGTTACAACCCAGCTGGTTGGGATGATCCTTCTGGTTTATCTGAGGTTTCCCTACAGCCGGCATTGGGAACATGCAGTAGGCACAGAAAGACTCCTCCAACCCCCATTTTGGCACAGGGAGTATCATAGGAGGCCAGTTGGTGCTTGAGAGAAGAGGCATCTATTTGCTTTCTCCCTTTTGGGCAGGGGTGGGGGAGGCATAAATCTGTGGGTTGTGCTGGTGGTGGTGGATGTTTGAATTCCTCATTTCTTACCCCAACTACCCTTGATAGCAACCAGCTGCCTCAGTGAACCACACCCATATCTGCCAGTGCTACAGCAGCAATGACGGATAACAGGGGGGCTAGATAGCTGTGCTTGAAGGATCACTGGTGAAATATTTAATGTTGATATTAAATGTTGCTAGGCTTTAGAGTTAACATCATGCTGAAGTGAATGGAAACAGTTCACACTTCTCGCAGAGCTATTGTTTCAGGCTGGCTGCAGACTCAGGCAGATATCAGGCAGTATACTCTAACAGGGGGAAAGCAGTGTGGCCTAGTGGATGGAGCACTGGCCTGGGACTGAGGAGAACTGGGTTTTATTCCCAACTCCACTGCTGGGTACCTACCTATTGTTGCCTCAGTTTCCCCATCTGCAAAACAGGGATAATGAAACCGACCTCCTTTGTAAAGGACTTTGAGATCTACTGATGAAAAGTGCTTTATAAGAGCCAGGTATTATTATTAGTGTCACTGCATCTAGTTACCTTCTGTTCACATTTTTACAGTTATTGTTGCAACCACAAGAGCTAGGGGCTTATATTGTAAGCTTAGATACAGGAGTACATTTATGCAGTCACTTAAAAAACCCTGCAATATGCAGCTGTTATACATGACAACCTAATCACCTTATAGACAGAGGCGTGGGGGGACAGGGGGGGCAGTCCTACCTGAAATTCTGTCTTTGGACAGGTGTAGAGGTATTCCCTGGCTGAAGTTAATTCATGTGGAGTTGTATGTTAAATAGGCAATTCCTCACCATGCTTCCAGCTGAGAGAAAGTGACATTACAACAGCTCAAAGGTGCTGGAATTAGGGGTGCTGCCGCACCCGCTGCTTGAAGGAATAATAACACCCCAAATACATGGTTTCTGCCTTCAGCACCCCCAACTATAACAACTGTTCCTGCACCACTGCAGCAGCCATGGGATTCCCCCACAGCCAGTGCTTTGCAGCGGTGCTGTGCAATACGAGCCCCCTGCACTCAGCACTTCTGCGCCGTCCCCCACAGCGGCATTTCCAGAACGTTGCAAAGCTGAGCCCCCCCACCTCAGGAAAAGGAAACCAGTTGCGCCCCCGTTCAACCGGCTGTCTTAGGAGGGCAGCCCGGGGAAAGCTTTCACTGCCACTCTTCCCTCCCCTCCAGGGTGATGGATTCCACATGCTGGGGAAGGCTGCTCTGCAGTGACTCCTGCGGGGGGAGGCGGGGATAGGACTAGTTCTGATTCTCCCATACACACACACTCATGTACCTAGATTACTGTACTCCTCCTGCACCATTCCCTATAGTGACCCCTGAGAGGCAGAACTGGAATTGCTGTGAGAGCCCCTCGCAGCCAGCCACACTCTTACACCAATCTCTATAGCGACTCTTAGTTTTCATTTCATTGCTGTCCTTTGCTTGGTGCCTTTCAGCTCTGGGAAGTATCTGCTCAGCCCCAAAATACATGGCTTGCACTGTGCGAAGAGAGGGGTCAATGCAATGTGCTGTTATCAGCAGAGTGTTAAATCCTAATGCGCTGCTGACAAGCCAGGCTTTGTCCGGTTCTGCCTATCGGAAGCAGCAAGGGGGCTGTGAGGTGGAAAAGCGGCTGTGACAGAGCTCGAATCAGCTGATTCTAAGACAGGATTACAAATCACAAAGAATGAGAGAAAAACAAATGGGCAAAATTCCTCCCGCATACACAGAAATCATCACCCTCTGGCGGGGGCAACACAGAGGAGGGGGAAGAGGGAAAGAGGCATGGTTACTATTTCCCCCCGAGTAGCTATGTGAACCAAGAAGGCTAATATTTTCCCAATCATGTCTCCCTCTGTAGTCCATTCCTGCCCAGGGCATGGACCACTGGTATAATCAAACTCCTCCCCCCCCCCAGGTGACTTCTCCCCAGTCACCTCTCTCTCCCCAGGAGTCTTGTCCTAGCCTGTGGCAGAATCTCCCCGGGGATTAACCCACAGGGATTTCTTCCCAGCCATCTCCCCATCCTAACCAAAGGGAGGCCTAGCGCAATAAAGACCAGGTGTTATCTAGGCTTGCAATTCAAACTCTCTACCCTTGCCTCACTGTAATAAAATGATGCCGCCATGTCACCATTCTGGATTGTTTTGTTGCTGTTGCTATTGTTAGCAAGAACACAAGGCATGGATTAGTGCTGAGAGAATGAACAGTCTGACTTTGCAAGGCAGGCAGGGAATGGATTTTTCCATTCTTCTCCTCCCACCAAGGGTCAGGAGGCTAGCTCGCTCCTCTGTCTCTGATAATTGTCCCCCACACACATACACGTGGTCAGTAGCACTTATATCAGTCCTTGCTGGCTGCGCATCCCACCGTGGATCGGTCTGACAGTGGAAAGGCAGGCGAGCAGGATGGCGCTGCGGGTAAGGGAGAGGGACCAGCATCTGCCATAACTCACCAGCTCAAGCTGGTGGTCAGTGTCTGGGGGTCTGATCATTCAAGCACAGGATAGATAAAGAAAGAGCATTGCAGCTGGGGAGAAAACCCAGAAATCTGGCCAGAGCAAAGCTAGAAACCAACAGGTTCATGGGAGTTCTGCTTATGGGGCTGCCCTTCTGTTTCAGTAATGAGCCCCAAAATGTAGCTCTGTTGTAATCGAGTACAGAAGGATGTTTTAGGGCAACAGGCCAGATTGTGGTCTCAGTTAGACTGGTGTATATCCAGACTAACACCACTGACTTCACTGCAGTTATTCCAGAATTACAGTGTTGTGCTGAGATCAGAATCTGGCCCCGCGTCTAATGGAGCAACCCGAGCGGGTGTCTTTCTTTTGTATGTTAAAATAATCTCTCCCGGGACAACCAGTAGTGGAGAGGAAGTTGCTGTTGCGTGGATGTGGGGCATGTTTCGCTGTATGTGCTGTAGTGACTTTAGGGGCAAGATCCAAGTGAAGCCCAGATTGGGATCCAGCATGACTTCCAGCATGACTTCCACCCCGCTTACACCTTACAATCAGCTTTGCATGACCCAAGTGTTTCTAAGGGGGCAAAATGTGTGAGTATCATCATATCCGCTGTGTGTGTGTGTGTATGAGGGAGAGACAACCAGCAGCATGAGAATGGCGGGGAAGGGTTTAGTGGGCTCCGTCTTTAGAAGTAGCAAGACAGGAGGCTGGAGATTAACAGTGGAGCTGTCTGAGATGATTGCGTCTCAGCTCCTGCCCTAAGGACGTGTGTAGGACGTGTGTGTCCGGGAGACGCTAGGCATGGTTTGAATGGAATCCAGTGGCAGAGTAAAGGGACTAGATAAGTGAAGCCCCGGAGTGAGAGAGACTGAATGCCTTACATGACTGGGAGTGAAAACTAGGACTGGAGCAGAACCCCAGAGTGTCTGCCAAAACCAGGAGTGATTTCTCCCAGCGATGGGGATGAGCATCATTCAGTGGGGGGCAAGGGGGTTGTATAAAAAGGGACCATGAGAGTTTATTATTATTTATTATTTGTGCTGTGGTAGCACCTAGGACCCCCAGTCACAGACCAAGACCCCTTTGTGCTAGGCACTTGACAAACACAGATGGTCAGTTGTGGGTAGAGTGGGAATACCACTAGCGAAGGGAAGCAGGTGTCATTCCCCTGGGAGTATGGGGAAGAGAGAGAGCTGTTTCACATGAATTCATCACTTACTTCAGCTCCCTGTTCCAAATCCTTATGAGGAAGGTACGCTGAGCCCCAGTTCACTGGGTGAGGATCTTACTGGGGAGACTGTGACACCTCAGGTCCCATCTGCTCAGCATGGACATGACAGATCCCAGGGTATTTTCCAGAAGAATGGTGGCTTGACTAATTTTTCATAGCCAGAATTCCTCTTTTTCCCATTGTGTTGTGCTGAGCTGTGGGCCCGTTTGCTCCTGCCCTCCACCCTTAGTAGAGCCGGCTGCATTTCGGTGGTGCTTCTGCTGTGTGAAGCACAGGAGAGAGAGTCGGCTCATAGGAGCATCAGAAAAGGGAGGAAATGTCAAGCCTTTCTTATGAAAAATGGGTTATTCAACAGAAACATGAATTATTGAGAAACAAACCTGCTCTCTCATCTTTTACACGAGTTTAACTCCTGAGACCGGACAAAGATCCCAGCCTGGAAAGCATGAGGAGTGTAACAGTGAGTAGGGTGGCACTTATCCAGCTGCCCATGTTCCACTGACTGGAAGGAAGATGTGAACAAGTAGGAGAGAGGCCAGAGGAGAGCAACAAAAATGATAAGAGGTTTGGAAAATATGACCTCTGAGGAAAGGTTGAAAGAACTGGGCACCTTTAGTCTAGGGAAGGAAAGGCTGAGGAGGAACAGTTTTCAAATATGTAAAAGATTGTTATAAAGAGGATGGTCATCAGTTGTTCTCCATGTCCACCAAGGCCAGGAGAAGAAGCAATCAACTTAGTTTGCAGCACAGGGAGATTTAGGTTGGATAGTTGGAAAAACTTTCTAACTATAAGGAAAGTTAAGCACATGACCAAGTTACCAAGAGAAGCTGTGGAATCTTCCTTAGTGGAGACTTTTAAGAACAGGTTAGACAACCATCTGTCTGGGATGGGCTAGGTATATTTAATCCTGCCTTAATATGGAGGGATGGACTAGGTGACCTCTTGACGACCCTTCTAGCCTGACATGTCTATGATTCACTATTCCCCTCTGATCAGTTCCTGCCATTCCAACCATCCCTCAAAGCACCTCAAAGTCTCATGCTCAGGCCTCTGAAGATTTGGCACTGTTGAGGATGAGGAGGGGAAGAAGGATTTCCTTGATTTCATAGCAAACAGGATTTTATGGAGGTTTTTTGCAGCAAGAGCTCTGGCATTTCTCTGCCAGTTGGTGCAGAGCAGTGATTTCTTAGCTATCAGCAGATGAAATGGGATTTGCCACCCCAAAACATCTTTTATAAAGAGCTGGGCTGGACTGGAGAGAAAGGGGAATGCTGAGAGCAAAAAAGGCTGAGTTGCTTTATGTTTATTTTATGGCATTGCTGAGTGATAGAGAGCTGGAGGGGAGAGAGGAAGAGGAAGACAAGAGAAAAGAGGAAGAGAAGATGGGAAAGAGAGAGAGGATGAAAAGTGACCAAGTAATAAAGCTGTGGAGGGAATGGGAAAGGAGAGAGACAGCAGGGGAGAAAGCTGAGATATGTTTCTTTATTGCTGGAAAGCTTGTCTCTCTCACCCACAGAAGTTGGTCCAATAAAAGATATTACCTCCCTCACCTTGTCTCTCTTCATTGCTGAGTATCACTGACTTGTGGTTTTTTTCGTTCACAGTTCGAGGCATCATACCCAGAGGGGCTGTGTCCTGGTTGGAGCGTGATAGTTAAAGGCAAAACAAGCTCCAATGCAAATATGTAAGGGCATTATTTGCAGCCATTTTTCAGAGCATCATGGTGTCTCATGGGACCCAGCTGCCAGGCTTCATGGGTTTGAATCACTCATTTCTCTCGGTTTTTAGGTTTGAAATTAATTTCCTCTGCAATGCAGGAGACCAAATCGCTTTCCACTTTAACCCTCGCTTCTCTGACTCCAAAATCGTCTGCAACTCCTTCCTATCCAACCGCTGGGGGCCGGAAGAAGTAACTGACACCTTCCCCCTAAAAGCAAAGGAACCTTTCCAGGTAATTCAATATCAGCCCACAAATCTTCTGGGGACACTCCCTGCTGGGAGAGACACATGACTGCCAGCCCCGGAGTGGGGACCAGCAGTACAAATCATTCAATCCTTCCTTCAATGCACAGTTCTGCTCAGTTACACTGTTGTAAACCTGGAGTAACTCCACCGACTTCATTAACTCCAATGACAAAATAGGAGAACAGAAATTTGACCTCGTTCACACTCTGGGCCATATCCAGCCTGGAGTAAAGATGCAGGTGTAACCCCCTGGGCTCAGTTTAGCAGGGATGTAAATGGTAAGGTCAGCTACACATCAGTTATAAGATGACTATAAACAAATATAAGTGGTTAAGTGGTGTGACTTGCACTGCCATGCTATACAGTGGCTGTGCAAAGCAAGTGTAATGTACAAGGCAAGTGGATGGATTAAGGGTATGTGTGATTAGCAGGAAAATCAATTAACAAGAGGGGGTCAGACAAAGCATGCCCCCCTTCACACACACACTCTAAATTATACCCACAATGCCTATGGGGAACTGCAGACCTGATTTATTCTCTCAGAACACCAAAAATCAGTGTAAGCCAGTGGTTCTCAACCTTCCTAGACGACTGTACCCCTTTCAGGAGGCTGATTTGTCTTGCGTACCCCCAAGTTTCACCTCATTTAAAAACTATTTGCTTACAAAATCAGACATAAAAATGCAAAAGTGACAGCAGGCTATTACTGAAAAATTGCTGCCTTTCTCATTTTACCATATAATTATAAAATAAATCAATTGGACTATAAATATTGTACTTACATTTCAGTGTATAGTATATAGAGCAGTATAAGCAAGTCATTGTCTGTATGAAATTTTAGTTTGTACTGATTTTGCTAGTGCTTTTTATGTAGCCTGTTGTAAAACTAGGCAATATCTAGATGAGTTGACGTACCCCCTGGAAGACCTCTGTGTACCCCCAGGGGTCCGCCTACCCCTGGTTGAGAACCACTGGTGTAAGCTACATTTGTTTTGCACACTCCCTGGATGCCAAATGGGTGCTAGTTACTCTGCTTTGCCATTTCCCATCTCCACCAATGAACCCAAAGCCCCTGTGTCTGCATTCAGTCTAGTGTCTGGGCCGTGGTTTCAGCTACCACTAAGCAAAGGGGTGTTATAATTGTTCCCTTAGTTAGCCTGAATGGAAGGTGCTAGCACACCCATCGGTGTCCTAGAGGTTTGTCATTGACCACAGATCAGACATGCTTTCATTTGTGCTGGATCAGCAGCGAGGCGAAAGACCTCTCTGGCTTCAAGATTAGGCTAGATAAGTTTATGGAGGGAATGGTTTGATGGGATTACGGGATTCTAATCAATTAGGCAATAACGGCCATCACTGGTAAAATGAGGGTCTGGCTAGAGATTCTTGCCTGTATGCTCGGGGTTCTGCTGATCGCCATATTTGGGGTCGGGAAGGAATTTTCCTCCAGGGTAGATTGGCAGTGGCCCTGGAGGTTTTTCGCCTTCCTCCGCAGCATGGGGCAGGGGTCGCAAGCTGGAAGATTCTCTGCGACTTGAAGTCTTTAGATCACGATCTCAGGACTTCAACAGCAGAGTTAAGGGAAAGTGGGGGGGTCAGTTTTTGTGGCCTGCATCATGCGGGGGGTCAGACTAGATGACCATATTGGTCCCTTCTGACCTTAAAGTCTATGAGTCTATGAGCTTCTCCGGTGATGTTTCAGACCAATACCTGGAGATCCTAACTCTCACTCTCTCGCTTTCAGATTGAAATCTACTCTGACCCAGACTATTTCCATGTTTCCATTGATGAAAACAAAATCCTCCAGTACAAGCATCGGCAGAAACAGCTCTCGGCTATAACCAAACTGCAGGTCGTGAATGATGTCAGAATTTCTTCAATGGAAATCACCAAACGTGGTCTTTATTAGGCACTAAAGCTGGGATGGGATCTCCAGCCTACCCACCCTTAAGAGCCCTGCCCCAGTAGGCAACTGGTTACCCTCTCTCCTCCCTCTCCCACCCATCATCTGCTGTCTCCAGCAGGAAGGATGTTGCTGGAGAACACTATAGCACAGAGTTGTCATGCCCATGATATACTGTATCCTAGCAATACAATGGCAATACACAGTGAGCTCATTATGTCAGTCAGTCCAGATCCCTAGAGTCATTCTGACGCCATGTGCCCTATGGTGGAGAACTGGAAGTCTAGGCATTGTCATCCTTGTTTGTCGTAATGAACAATGGCATTCCACACAGCAGTTTGTTGTGTGTGGCAGTCTGCACTAAATGGTAAGAACATTTGAATTTTATCCAAGCAAATATTCCTACTCCGGAATAGGGTATGGATTAGCTACACTGCTCAGATGTGGAGGCATTGATCTAGGGGATGTGTAAGAATGATGCCAGCAGAGAGGGGCATGTGCCAACTGGAGCTTGGTACAATGTCGACATGATCACCAATAAAATCTGAAAAATGGCACCGCGTGAAGTGGCTTCTATATTTGTTGGCCCCGTGTCCCAGCTCGCAGGCAGCCCCCTGTCTTCCAGGAGAGGAGGTGATCCCTGACAAACAGTAGCAGAGGACTCTGCTCCTTGCTCCTGCCCTCATACAGAATGAGGCCTGTCCAGTCCCTTAGAGAAAGCCCTGGTTTAAAACTCTACCAGTTGGTCAGGTCAACTGGATTATTCCTCCCCTGGGGCTCTAGCCAGGGTCTGATTCTCCAGCCACAGGGTACAAGCAACTCTCATTGACTTCCGAGGGAGTCACTTGTATCCAACAGTGGGGAAATAAGGCCCTTTGGCATGAAAGGAGGGTGTGAAACCAAGCTCCTGTTCAGAACCTGGGGAATAAAATTTGTCACATAACTAATTTTGCAAGATTTCTCGGAATAATTTTGTCCACACTGCAACGAGATGCATATCTGCTCTGCTCTAACCCTGCCAACTCTCCTGTTATGATACAGAGCCCAGGAGTGATTCTGTGGGTCAAAAAGGGGAGGGGCTTAAAGGAGCACTGAGCCAAGATGATTTCGTCAGAACGCAAGGCAGGCACAACTAGAGTCCATGCCAAGGGATCCTAGAAGGACTGAGTTCTAGCAATTATGTTTTTCAGGATAAGCACAAGGTGCCATATTTTTAGCGGCCAGACTCAATCTCTCTCTCCCTTTCCTTCTTCCTCCCTTCTCAATCCAATGGAATCAATACACACTCACTTGTTCTCCTGTTTCTCCTTCCCCTTTTCCTCTCTGACATTGTCCACCTCTTTCTCCTCTTTTGGGGGTATTATGTGTCTGACCCCTGGACTGCACTCCAGCAGGAGAAGGGCTGCTAATGGACAAACTTGCATCCAGTGACATAAACACGTCACCATTGTTAAATATGAGCATGAATTAATTCAAAAGGGCAACTAAAGCTGCCCTCAAATCATCCCCTTGCTCCCTAGGCGTTAGATAGAGTGTGTTCCAAATGGCAAGCTATAAAGAAAGAGAACAAATGGCTGCTATCTGCCATTGCTGCCAAGAGGGATAGACTGTGTACTCATCACAGCTCCTGTACTATCTCTGGTCATTGGAAGGAGTCATTGGAATTGTTATCTGTCCAGTGAAGAGTCCAAGTTTTGCTCTGGCCTTTTCAGAACTCTTTAGTTTGATTGGCTGAGGCCATTCTCCTTTCCTTCTATTTATAGTCGTAATGATCTAAGAGGAAGGGGTGAATAGTCTGCCAATCACAATCTGCCAATACTGCAAAATCTACATGAGTCTTAAAAGTGTGCGGTATTTCCAGACTATAACTCGAGGACATTATGTTCTCATTGCAAAGACTGTACTGGGAACATAGGAAGGTCCAGAATAGATGTGGTCACATTAAAAAGAATAGAAAATATGTTTTGTAAATGGCAACCAGACTGGTTACAAGACAGAAGGTGGAAATTGCGATAGATGTACCTGGGTGACAGGAGTCAGCACTTAGTCTCCTTGTTCATCAAGTCCTTACCACAAGCCGAGTCGCACCTTGACCTGGAGAATCCCCCTTTTTTGGAAGTGAAACACTCTTTCACTCTCCTTGTTCATTCCTTTTTGGAGCTTCCAACCGCTCTGAAGTAAAACAACCACTCCTGGGTCCCACTGCCCAGCTGGGGGTCAGTCTCAGAGGAGCGGGCTTATTTCCAAAGGAGCTGCATTTATAGTCTGATCCAGATCCAAGTTACAGTGGCCAAAACCCACAGTTAACTCTGCTGAAGTCAATGCAGTTACACGGGTGTAAAACAATGCAAGTGCAATCAGACTCAGGACCTTTACAGCAGAAAATTCGCCCTGTCTGTCCCTGATAACGCTGAACTATATTTGGAAGAAATTGCTCTTTTTATTTGTCCCTGGTGGGAAGTTTCATGATGCTGATTATGCTTCATGGAGGGAAAACTGATGAGGGAATTCAGAATAATAATACTTTGCACTAAGCCCCATCTATGTCCCACCACTATATAAATATTCCATTATTCCAATTACTTCAGTCATTGAGCCTGGATGAACAGGGCAAACATATTTCAAGTACAAATAAATAAAAAGAGGTGCCATAAAAAATTAGCCAGCAACATCTGATTGCACCGTGTCTCTTCTAACACACAGTCTCCCTCAGCCTGCCCAAGAGCTGATTGGCTGATCTTACTCATGCATCATCTGCACAGGGAAACAGAGCGCAAACGTTCCTGACACATCAGTGGAGCTGCTGTTGGGGTAGAAATATTAACCACTCCATCCTCACACTGAAATTTTTGCTTCCCTGGCAATGAAAGGTACTTGATGACTCCTGGCTATAGCGTGTCTCATTCTTGCAGATAGAAATGCTGATATGGAGCAACTAATAGCCAAAGAGGATCCCTGGAGGCAAGACATACACCATAGCTCAACTAGGGTGACCAGATGTCCCAATTTTATAGGGACAGTCCCGATATTTGGGGCTTTTTTTTATATGGGCTCCTATTACTCCCCACCTCCGTCCCGATTTTTCACACTTGCTGTCTGGTCACCTTAGGCTCAACGTTATGGAGTTCTCTCACTCTCATGCCTCAACTGGGACGTACCCTCTGGCTCAGAGTCACCCTCTTCACCCATTTGTTGATCACTACACTTGAGAAGGAGCGTGAGAAAAAAAATTAAGCACCCTGATTTTTATGGTGATTTAGGCTTCCTTTGCTGGCCTGCCACGGCCTGCATCAGGCCTCTGGATCAGTGTCATCTACTGCTGCTCAGGTTAGCCTGAGAGGTTTGCTGAGCCCCAGTAGCCCTTCTCAGGAGAGGATGAGGCATGCTGATGGTGGCAGGAGGCTGCTGGTTACTGGTCTTTTGGCTACAAGAAAAAGAAACGAGGCCTCTTCCCCCAGCTTTAAACGGGCCTTCATATTAAGGGTTAGGGAGCTGAAACAGGTGGGAGCTGATGAACAGGATGCTCCCCCATAGATATATATGAATCCCTTGGAGAGTTTAAAACCCTGTTAGAAGACAGAGGAGCAGAATCAGCATATGTCCTGCAGCCCTGATGGAGATTAATTCACTCCCAGTGCCACTGTTAACACCCCTAGTCTTATGCATCCCCAAAGCAATAGCTTCATTACGTCCCATTTAAAATGACTGTGCACAAGAGCTGGAGCCATGCTCCGAAGCATCACAAAATGCTCCCAGATCCTGGATATGTGGGGAGAAGCTATCTGTTCTTAAGCCTCCTTAGTGGGGTAAGACATGACTGTAGTTATAAAAACAGAAGCTGCTGCTGTTACTGGTTTACGTAAAAGAAAGAGGAAACCTAAAAGAGATGCTTAGCTCCTATCCTAGAACCGCAAGAGAGAGGAAGATTTACAGGCTGGAAGAGACCATGTGTCTGACAATAGCTGAGACCTCATGATTTCCAGGCTGAAGGAGTCCTCTCCCTGGTACTCCTGATACATGTTCAGACCGATTTAGCAAGAGTTTCTGGCCTGTAACTGTCTCAGGTAAATCCCCAGGCTAGAGTTTCTTGCCCAGGAGTTTCCTTACTAGGAGGGAATGCTGAATCTCAATGTACTTAAACAGGTCGATGAGTGTCTTTTTATTGACAGTGTAATCTTGTCCCTAGTTGTTGCTACCTGGGGCAATAGAGAAGAAGTCCTTATACCTGTAGCAGGGCCTGATCTTCCTCTCATTTATACTGGTTTTACATCGTAGCTCCAGTGAGTTCAATGGAGAAGAGAATCAGACCCATGATCCATTGCCTCTGATCCTTGTAATGGATTCCGTGCCTGCTCTGCTCCTCTGCGGTGGCCCCCTGGGTCAGGGCCCCTCAGGGCTTCGCTGAGTCAGGCAGCGTCACAGAAAGGAGCCCCGCAGGTGTCTGACGGACATGGTGTCCGCTGATGCCTGTGACATTGAGAGTCTGGTCATGACTCTGACACTCTTAATAATTGTCACATTTCTCTGTAAACAAGCTCTGGCAGCTCCCCCACAGCCAGCCGAGCACCCTGGCTCACTAATCAGTGACAGTCACGTCCTATCAGCAGAGCATGCTGTCCAGTGACGTCAGACTATGTGGTGTTCTCTCTGCCAGCCTTAACAATGGGCTCTTCTCTGACCACATGAGCTGCTGGGTAGGTCCTACCTTGGGAAAGCTAGTGCAGGATGCGGGTGGGATGGGAGAAGTGGCTCATTGCCAGTGCTGACTGGCAATGAGGAATACTGAGGCCTCCTTCTAGTTCTGGAAGGCAGAGGGGGAAGGATGGGAGTGTTTAAAACCCATTTGAAAGGTGGAGATGCAGAGCCAGCACGAGGTCTGCAGCCTTGGACAAGACTGATTTACCCCCACTGCCACTGTAATCCCTTAGCCTTGTTACTAATTCTCCAGTGATCAACTTCTATCCTGCCTTGTTTCATTCCCTGTGCAGTGACTCCTGCTGGAGAGAGCAGAGCTGAGTGGGGCAGGCCACTGAACTTTAGCCAGCAATTTTCTGTGAATGTCAGCCTGTGTTTCTAAATTACTGCCTGGGCCGTCATTCTATGACACTTGTAATCCCCCTGCCCTTCCCCCTGCACACTATTGTCACTGAACCTGGTGCTGGGGAGAGCAGAGCTGATTAGCAACAGGCATCTTCCTCACCCATCACCACTCTGAACTCATCTCCGGATCTAGCAGACTCCAGCCTGGATTTCTCATTTACTGCCCAGGCCTCGAAGCCCCATAAATCCACAGGATTTGTGGTTTCTTTGTGAGGGAACTGAAGGAAATGTGCCTTCTTCCCAAGAAAATGGGTGGGGGGATGGAGAAGTAATTCACTATTCTAGGGTGAGACAGTTCCTAGTGCTACTGGCCAGGCCCAACTGCATGAGGTCTGCCACAGTTTGGATTAGTGAGTCTCGGTGGAGACTGAGTGTGCTGGAAAGGGGGTAGATGCTTTTTCTTATGGAGTTTGTGGGGAAGGGGATTTCTTAAAAACACAGGACAAAGCCTGAAGCATTTGAATCATTTCAACTTGGATGGGACACTCCAGCCTCGTGGCTGTGGGGCTAGGGGTGAGGGCAGCTACCGTCCTCAGACACTTGCTGCCTGGTGGCTCTGGAGATTAAAAGCAGGCTTGAGAGAGATTATCTGAAACCAATAGACATAATACAAAGGGCCTGGTATTGGAAGCTGAAGTCCTCAGATTATTTGACAGTTATACTATTATATAATACCAGTGACCACGGAAATGTTATTTATTAGCCTATCAGGATCCATGTTTATTACACACTCCAGTTCTTGTGGTCTGCTCAGAACCCTCCCCCTTCAGCGTATTTGGATGCAGCACCACATCACGTGTAGCACTGCAAATTAAGGTAATAAAGCTAATCAAATCTCTTGCTTCATCAGAGCAGAAGATGATTGCCTGTTGAGATCAGGAATTAATTCTCCATCCCATCCCCTGTAATAATAAAAATACCTAGCTCCTATATAGCACTTTTCATCTCTCTACCGCAAAATGCTTTGCAAAGGGAGGGCAGCACCATCACCCCATTTTACAGGTGGAGGACCTAAGGCACAGAAAGGGGAAGTGACTTGGCCAAAGTCACAGAAGAGGTCAGGTCAGTGGCAGAACCTGAAATAGAACCCAGTTCTCCTCACGCCCGATTCAGTGTCCTACCCATGGGAATACACTACCTGCCTGCAGCCTTGTTCTTCATGGCCTTACTCGGAAATCTCGGATATCTCCTACCAGCCTTTATGGACTAATGCACTGGCTTTCAACCTTTCCAGATGACTGTACCCCTTTCAGGAGGCTGATTTGTCTTGAGTACCCCCAAGTTTCACCTCATTTAAAAACTACTTGCTTACAAAATCAGACATAAAAATGCAAAAGTGTCACAACCATACTATTACTGAAAAATTGCTGACTTTCTCATTTTTACCATATAATTATAAAATAAATCAATTGGCATATAAATATTGTACTTACATTTCAGTGTATAGTATATAGAGCAGTATAAACAAGTCATTGTCTGTATGAAATTTTAGTTTGTACTGACTTCGCTAGTGCTTTTTATGTAGTCTGTTGTAATACTAGGCAAATATCTAGATGAGTTGATGTACTTCCCTGGAAGACCTCTGTGTACCCCAGCAGTATGCCTACCCCTGGTTGAGAACCACGGGACCAATAGATAGACCCAGGATTGCAAACCCTATGGGCAAGATCCCGTTAAGTCTGTTTTGCACCACTCAGCAAGCCAGGTCCCACACGCTGTGTGTAATGCTAGACCACCGGAGTTAGAGAAGGGGCCTAGGCCTGTGAGCAGTGAATTAACCTAAGGTGCATTATCTTCTGCTGCTACCTGCTTTTCTTTCTATGCTCGGGGCTATACCTTATCCTTTCTCCTACTTCCTTTGTTTCAGATTCCACACTAAGTGCTGATCTAACTGCCATGCATATCCCGGTTTACTTTCCTCTTCTTTAACACAACATCCTGTCCCAAAAATAAGATGTCTGGGTGATTTACAGCACCAGCTGCCCCTTGGCTGTCAGAAACAGGAAGAAAACCGAGGCTCAGCCATTTCAGCACTTAACCTTGGCCTTTGCCCTAAGCGCTAGCTGTGTTGCTAGCACATATTGGCTGCCACACTGAGCCCAGAGGTTGCTACCTTCAAGAGGCCCAGCAGTGGATGACCAGCTATAGCTTCTGTAAATAACCTGGGGTGCTTGTAGGAGAACCACTTCACTAATATAGATTATGCAATATTACTATAGAGAAAAGGCGATCTCCATGGGGGATCCTTTTCTTATCAAGGACTGAAAACTGTGGATTTTGAACCTCTCAGAATGTGGGGGTGTTTGGTTCAGCCTATTAGAGAAAGCTGAAATATTCAGACCCAAAAGTTGGGTACTCAGATTCCAGGTAGGTCTCCCTTTGTTACCCTGCTAAAGGCTGCAGAGCAGGAATCCTCCCGATTTCCTGAGTTTGTATAGAAAACATATCAGGTTTTATTTGTAATACATGTCATTTGATCTCCAGACATTGTTACAAAAATGTTCCTACTACAGCAACTATAGCTAACTAAACCATATAAACCCCAGCAGATCCAAGCAGAAACAAACAGAGTCAGGGTCAAAATGTCCCCTGGGAGATAGACTTACTCCCTCCCTTTGTATTTTACTCGCTCTATTCTCCCTGAAACCCTTTACTGGCAATAACATTTTTATTCCAATAGCTTTTTTCCCTCTGCCTTTCCTTCCTGTCTCTTTCTGTTTCCACTCCATTTCCCTCTGTGCCTGCAGCTGGGAGTGGATAAACCACACTGTCAAATTTAAAGCCTTTGTCATATAATGCCCCCAATTAGCAGTCAGCTGATCCAACTGAAAATCCTTTGTCATGTGATGACCTAGTAGTCAGTTGCTTCTGCTTCTGGGTGTAAACAGAGGAAGTCTGTTAGAGTTTTGCAAGCCTGGAAGTGTTTAGGTAGACTGAGATTCATGTAGTGCCTTGGTGATTGGGAAATTGATGGTCTCTGGATAATCGAGTAGCTCTTTGCCATCCTGGGCTCTTCTTCTCAGTTGTACTGGCATTATTCAGGTGTAATGCCACTGATGTTAATAGTGTTACACCAGTGTGAAACCGGTGTAGCTGAGAGGAGAAGCAGAACCACCTGACTGCTGTGGTTCACCAGGTCTTGTTTATTTGGGCTTCATTTTCAGGCAGGTTCTAAGTATTTCTCCCTGGTGATGAAGGAATGTGTGTTTTACTAAGAGAGTGGATGTGTCACTGGTCATCTAAAAAGAGAAAGAAAAACAAACCTTCACTTCATTAGACTGACCTTAATTGTAGCCCAGAAGAGAGAAGGTGCAAGATGCTAGTACAGCCTGTTGCTTTCCTGCTGGGATAGGAGGGGCATATAGATTAATGCAACCCTTTGGGGAAATATATGGGTCCTTGAAATTAACAGGAGCTGCAGGATCACAGCCCCTCTGGAAACTTGCACATAAGGTTTGAAATCCTTGACTTTATCAGCAGGGGGGAATCTCAAAAATATCAACATCTGATTTTCACGAGCACCAAATTCACCTCCTCCCCCACGCCCCCAAAAATCCTGAGTGAAACAAGCAGTGGTAGCAAGGCTGGTGCTTTGCCTGAGAGTTTGTTCATCTGGTTTTCCCTTTCTTTCCCAGACACCTCAGTGCATTGTGGTGGGAAATTCACGGCTCTCCTTTGAAAAGCCCATCATGTTATAAAACATATTGATCTTTCGGATGGGGTGAATTTCATGAGAGATGGGTCTGGCTGAATATGAGCTCAAGATCACTTGACAATCTTGCTTGTGTATTTGCGCTGTAAGTTAGATACGTACAGTATTGATTTCTACTGGCAACTAGTTTCAGAGTTAGTACAGCTCTGCTGTTTATATTCACTGGCTCGCTTTTTAATGAGGTTGGGTCAAATCCCCTCCTTCCCACCACATATAACTCCATTCATTTAAATAGAGGTCCTACAGGGGTGAATTTGGCCCAGTATTTCTCTATCACTCCACAGATTTCTATGTGCTTTCCCTCCTGCTCAATCCAACAACAAACTATTTGGGGGAAAATCACTCTTTCAATCACACTAATGGCAACATGACACGTTGTTTGGTCTTGAATCAATGAACACTAAATCAGACCGATTCCTGTCCATATAGTTATCTTTTTATTCCAGCTATTGCGTTTCTGTACAGCTCAGTCCATGAGACTCCTAGATAACAAGAGTGGCAGCTGCAGAACTTGGCTTACATGTATGTATAAAAACAGGTATCCAGGCAATTCACAGTCATAGACCCAAAAAATGACATATTGTCCATTTAAAGTACTTAAAAGGACACTCAAAAACTTAAAATTAGTCATTCTTTGATGCTTGTAATTATTCTTAGGAAATTGAAAAAATGTCTCTCAATATTGTTCTCTTCCATTTATCAAACACTGATTTCCCATTTGTTTGTTTTTAAATAGATCTGAAACGTACGTAGCTGTTTTGGTGTATTATCTTTAAATGATATAGCAGATGCGAGTCTGACCTCATGCTAGATTTACACTGATGTCAATCCATTAACTTCGGTGGAGTTACTCCTGATCGACACTGATGTGAATGCAGAATCAGGCCCACAATGTCTTGTGCACCAACAGCATCCATCACGCCAGAACATTTCAGGAAATGGATCGTGTTTGATTAGCCAGCAGAGGGAGCAACAAATCCTGGTTTAGTAGGTCCCAGAAAGATGGTTCTTTGTTTTTTTGATGGCTTGGCTATGACTTAGTATGGGCTTTTTGAGTAATGAGGTACTGCGACTCCAGAGGACTTACCCTATCAGGGTAACTTTGGAGGAGGGTAACATTTAAAGCTAAAGTACTGTAACATCCTCCTTAAGGCAAGATATCGGTCCATACACACAGAGAGAGAGAGGTCTCTATTATTTTGTTGCTGCCATTGTTCACTCTGCTTGTGTGTTCTATCCCTTCCTCCGTTCTGTGTTTGTCTTGCCTATTTACATTGTAAGATCTTTGGGGGAGGGACTTTCTATGCCTCTGTTTGTACAGTGCTTAGCACAAAGGGGGTCCCACTCATGGTTAGACTTAGGCTCACCATAATAATAATAATTTGTATGGTATTTAACAGAGATAAAAGAGCACATGGGCCCTGCCCTTAGGGTAAAAGGAAAATAGCAGCATGAACTAGATTCAGGCCAGGGCATGGAACTGAAACGGCATTAGTGACACTGATGGATGATCTCCTCCTCTCAGTGGATAGAGGGTCCACATCCAATTTCAGCCTCCTGGATCTCTCTGCAGAATTCAATACTGTAGACCATGAGACTCTTCTGTCATGCCTGAGAGAGATGGCAGGGGTCCAGGGGAATGCACTAAAATGAACGGAGTCCTCCCTGGAGGAATGCACCCAACCACTAGTGATGGGAAACTGCCCTTCCACTACTAGATCTCCCACTTCTGGAGTCCACAAGGACCAACTCTCTCTCCAGACCTTTTCAACATCTACATGCAAACACTAGGTGAATGATCAAACAGTAAGGACTCAAGTGCCAGCAATATGCAGGTGATACATACCTCTACCTATCCTTTACCACATACAACCACACCACTGCCACCAAGATGGCCTGGTGCTTGGGTGAGATCAGCTCCTGGTTGAAGAACGGCTGGCTAAAGCTGAACCCAAGCAAGACAGAGATGCTGCTGATGGGCAAAGGAAAGCACTTGGAAGAGCTTGCAGCCATGGTGCTGTCTCCTTTGATGGAAGGTACACAACCACAGTTAGTCAATTCAGTCTGCAGCTTGAAAGTTCTCCTAGATTCTTCACTGATGCTAAACTTTCACATAACATCTGCATGTAACGCTCTCTATCACCTCTGGCTGGCTAGGAAACTCCATCCCATCCTGGCGGATGATGACCTGGCCTCAGCTATTCACACCTTTGTCACCTCTCAGCTGGACTACAGCAATGTGACAGACCTGGCCATGAAGCCGTCAGCACCTAGGAAACTCCAACTAGTACAGAATGTTGTAGTGAGTCTTGTCAGCAACATAGGCTACTGTGAACATACCATGCCTGTCCTCTACTCTCTGCATTGGCTTCCTATAGAATTTTGAACCAAGATTGGGGTCTTGGTCCTTATCTTCAAAGCGCTTCATGGTCTGGGTATCTCAAAGACCACCTAAAGCCCTGGGATGAAGACTGTGGTTGACAACTCTGCACTTGTGGCACAATAGAGCTTGCTACACTAAGAGAAAGCTCATCTGTGTCAGAGATAGAACTTTCTGGGGGACCAGTCAAATCTGTGCAATGAACTCCCCCAAGAAGTAAGGACCACCCAAACCTCACTACCTTCTGCCCCAAGTGTAAGGTGCATTTCCTTTACCTTGCCTTCTTGAACACAAATACAGAGCAACATGTAAATTTAAAAAAACACCTAAAGCCCTACCAAAAGAAGACACTCCACTGCACACTCTTCCCCCTGGGCAGTGGATGAGAGAAAAAATAAAACATGACAGATGTGTAGTCAACTTGTTTAATGCACTGGAAGGCACTCAGACACTATGGTGATAAGCGTGGTATAAGAGCCATATAGAATAAGGGCTTGTCTACATGCAGGGTGAAATCCTGGCCCCATTGAAGTCCATGGGAATTTTGTCATTGACTTCAAAATAGCCAGGATTTTACCCACAAACTTTGTCGGTTCATTACTGACATAAGCTAACTTAATATAAGCCATTTCTTAACCATTTTACAGAATGTCCACTCAGGGGTTTGCAACAATTTAACTAAACTGGTGCAAGTTTGTGAGACAAGCCCTAACTAAACCTCACATCACCGCTGTGAGGCAGGCAAGGACCATCCTGTCTATTTTCCAGATCAACTCAGAGGATCCAACTGTCTATTTTCCAACTCAACTCAGCTGAGAATAACACTTAATACCCTTATATTTGGAGAGGAGAAAAGTTTAATTGTGGGGTGTCATCACTTGAGTGGTTTGCTGTAACTGTATGCTGAACTGAAGGAGCTACTCCTCCGTTGCACTCCCAAGTCTAGAAGTAGCTAGGAGTCAGTTTGGCCACTGGCATAAACTAGAGCAGCCTCAAGGCTTCTCTAACCTATGCTGATTACAATGGGTTTTAGGATTGCCAGAGCAAATCCCATTCCAGCCACATAACTTCCCACTCTACCACACAGCCCTGGAGCACCCCTACACTATGGTGTCAGGAAAAGGTGGCATTGAGCCAGCTATGTTGCCTTTGCCCTACCCAAGGATCCCTTATGCAGCTGATGCAAAAGGCACAGTTCAGGTTTGGGCATTTGTATTATGTTTACATTATATAGGGAACTACTTACTATGAGCTCTTCTGAAATGCCGGCAAAGCCCCAAAGTGGCTGAATTAGCCTGGTTCTCCTTTCACACCAATCTTGCACAACTGTAATTCCATTGGCTTTAATGGGGTTACTTCTGAATCATGCCTTTGAGAGACCAGAGTCAGACCCATAATATGCAGAGGTGAAGCATGGACTCCTGTATATTTGATTTGGCTTTCATACCAGTGTAAACCAGGAACAGCTCCACTGAAGGCCAACTGGTGTGAGAGGAGAGAGAGAGAATTTGATGCTCAGTGTGTTAGCTTCATTGGGATGCTCTAGCAACTTCCTTCTGGCTGCATGCCACATCTTGAGATATTCGGTGACTCTGAACTTGTTATCAATATCCTTGTTCCTCTCTCACCATTATATATTCCTCCCCCCTGCGGTAATGTGTCCTCCTGATCCATGAGTTAGAGATGATTAGGCACTTGTGCATCATGCCAATGCAGTACAAAGTTAGATTCACTGCCAGTACCTTAATTATATTGCACCACTGATCATCTTAAAATGTTGTTTGATATTTTAAACTTTAGATTTTTCAGGCTTCTTGACAGTGGGCCATGTAGGTTGTCAGTAGAGTCTGTGGGGGTTACTACAACTAAATTCATTAGTTTGGGCTTTTGGAATCTTTTAGTGTATGAATATAGGCAGACATAGTCCATGATCTAAGTATAACATCTCTTAAGGGGCACTGGCACATCTCTTTGTTCCTGGCCTTTTATTAACACCCTGTTAGAGTTGTATGTCTACTTGCCTCTGCCGTGTTAATTTTGTGTACAATGACATGTCTACCTTGGGAAAATATGTGATGTGTGAGCAAGGCCTGGGGGCTATGTACATTTCAAATGTTTAGCTCTGGCCTTAGTGATGTAGCCATTTGCTTTTGGCGTAGGTGTGAAATTATAGCAGATGTCAGGGATCCAAAAGGGTATTTGTGCATTGCACCCGGAGGGTTGTGTGTGTCTTGCGCTTTGAGGAAAATAGTAGAAGTTGTTTGTCTCTGGTGTCCTACAAATACAGGTATGTGAAACTGAAAGGAAATGGATTTTCACATGACCAGAGCAAACACTGTTCTAAGGCATGCCAAGAGATTTATACCCAGATCACATTTCCCCCTCAGACTTGAGGTTCTATTGCTGATTTTTATTTCATTTCATGGCAGGCAGACTGGAAATATTTCTCTTTCCCTTCACATAAATAGATGAAAATAGATGGAGGTTTTTCCACTGAGTTCAAGGGCATTTACAATTCATTGACAAACAGCTTCCACCTGTGAAAAGGGGACCTCAAAACCAGGACTGGATTATCATCCTCGCCAGCCTTCTCTTCCTCCCATATGGGCAGCATATAGGGAGAATTCATACTTTTTTTCCTCTGGGGTGGCAAAAAGAAGAGAATAAAGACTAACACTCCCGTGTTTTTAATTGTCTTACCCCCCCCCCATGCCATCACTTCAACTTTACTCCCTGATGGAGACCTCACACTTTTTAGTGACTTTATTCCATGATTTAGGCCCATGTCTTAGGGCTTGTCTACACTTGCATAGGTACAGAAATAGGTAAGACAATCCCTTAGTCTTCAAAGTTTTGTTCAGGCAAGGACAAGATTCATCCATCCATCTCTGGTAAGTGTTTCTAGAGGGCCTATTTGCATGTCTGTTTATTGATCTGAATTAACCATAAAGATAGGATTAACCCTATTGTACAGTAAAATTAAGCAATAAGATTCCCAAGTCTCTCCCACAGGGGGCAGGGTTGTGGCTGAGCCCAAATAATCAACCATATCTGAAGCTCCCCGGCTGTCATTCGCTTCTGATCCATTAGCTAGTTATTAAACCTCTTTATCTCTTATTGCTGATCGAAGATCCACTGCCAAACAAGCTTAATTCAGTTAGCTTAAAAGGGAGCATAGTTCGGCCCTGATGGCTTGGAGTTAATGGCTTTTAATAAAACAGCATGAGAAGGTGCTTCAAGTGGGGGGCTGTTTTCCCCCCCTGTAAATGTAGAGCAAGTAAGGAATTTCCTCTTGGCGCGGGGTGGGGTGAGGAATTTAACCCCAACTGAGCACAGTCTCAATCAACCATTGAAGAGTGGGACTGGAGCAAAAGTAGCCGGTGTCCTGCTTTGGACGCTGATTGGAGACATTTGTCAGCTCTTTCAAGCCACTGAATTGTTTCCAGCGGCGAATCGATCCCTTTCCTTCCCTGCTCTGGCTCTGGCTAAGCGAAGCACCGTTTCCAGCCCTAAACAATCTTCTCTCGCAGCGTCTCTCCCGGCTCCCAGGTGCGCGCTGGCTGTAGGAGTAGGGGGCATGAGGCAGCGTTGGCTGGGGCAGAGGTTGCGGCTCCTGGGCAGAGCCCCGTGAAGTAACACCGAGGGGGACAAAAGACAGAGGCTTGCAGCAAGCGGGCAAGCCCTGGCTCCAGGGCCGGCGGGCCGGAGTTCCAGGGACTCAGCTCCCGAAGCAGACCCGGCGCTGGAGCAAGGGGACAACAGTGCCCAGCCGCCCGCGGAGCAGGAGGGGAGAGCTCGGGGCTCCGGGGCTGGCGAAGGGGCAGCCGGGCTGAGACAATCAGCAAACCCACTCCCGCCAGGCGGGGCGAGCCGCAGGAGCGGATTGGCTGGAGCGAGGGGCTCGGCGAGGAACATGCCCGAGCTACTGCCAGCCTGAGCCACGCCAGGCAGAGCGGCGCCCAGGTTACAGGCTGCCCCGCCGGGTTCGGGGCTCACTCGGCCACCGCAGCCGGGCACGGAGCCCGGGCAGACGGGGCGCAGAGCGAGTCCTGGGCCGCTCCGCCCTCGGAGCTGTCCGTTCAGCACCCCGGGGATGCGCCTGCCCCTCCGCCAGCAGCCGGTCACTCCAGCCACCAGCCGGGGCAAAGCCCGGGGGCAGCCGGCCGGCTGAGCCGGGGGCCGGGCCGCTGCAGCCGGCTGGGGCGTTTCATGGACAGCCCCAAACTTTCCTGCTCGGCGCCTGAGACGCCCCAGGGGTGGAGGAAGCAGCAGCTCCCAGCCGGGCAGCCAGCGCAGGGACTGGGGCAATAGGGAGCCAGGCACAGAGCCAGGGGTGTGTGTGTGTGT
>NW_020664444.1:11003380-11034865 GCF_002925995.2 Terrapene triunguis
GCTCAGCACCACACCTGGGGCCATGCGGATATACAACTTGAGGTGCCAGGTGAAAGTCCAGCTGGGACACAAGCGCAGGTGGAGGCCTTTCCACCCTCCAGGGGCATCTCCCCCCAGCGAGCGGGGCTGACAGGCCTGGGCTCTATCTGGGACAGGATAGTTTGATACTAACAGGCATGGCTCTGGGCTTCTTCCCGCTCCTATCTCTGGGCGATGCGGGAGGACCCGTTTTTCCAGGGATGTAGTGTCTGGAAATAACCACAGACTCCTACAAGCAATGACAGTGCTGTCCAGGGGTCAGAGCCTGAGGTGTCTGCCCAGCATTTACTCAAGCACTTTCTATGGGAGGACATCAGCCAGCCTGTGAATACTGGGGCTGAAATAAAACCTGTAGTGGCAGGTTATTCCATCGCATGCAGGGTTCTTACACCTTCCTCTGAAGCATCTGGTGCCAGCCATTGTCAGAGCAGGATAATGGACTATGGGTCTGAGCCAATCTGACAATTCCTATGTTCCTAAGGCTTTAAAGGCATCGCCCTATGCATGGAGCTGATAAATTCACGGGGAATCCATTTCTGACTATGTACAATTCCCCACACATGATTGAGCAACAATTAAGAAAGGAAAATATTTACAGTAGAACATTCTGACCCCTCTTCATTTATTCTCTTTCCCAGGCTTGTATGAGTCCATCGAAACATGCTAGAACCGCTCAGGGTCCAGTGGTGGCAAAGGAGCTTCCGGGTCATAGCATCATAGAGTTCAAAGCCAGAAGAGACCACCAGTCTACCCCTGAGGGGTGGTGTTTCCCTGGCTGCTTCTTTGTGGCTTGTGGGGAGCAGCGATGAATTCCTCCTTCCCTTTCCCAGAGAGCCACCTCCGCCTGCAGGAGCTTTTGAAAGGAGAGAACGTGTCCCTGCCTGGAGTATGGAATGGGAGCCAGGAGCTGAACTGGGAGGAGCTGGAAAAGATGCTCTTCCTGTTTGCAAAGGAGCCTGTCACCATCAGCCTGACCATCCTGTACCTGCTCTCTTTTGTGGTGGGATTTGTTGGGAACATCATGTCCATCAAAGTGCTCACCAGGAAGCGTAGCAGTCGGATGCCCAGTCTGAGTGCCACCAGGAGCCTCCTTATCAACCTGGCCATCTGCGACTTGATGGTGGTGTGCGTCTGCATGCCCATCACGGTGGGGAACTTGATATACAAAGCCTGGGTGTACGGGGACTTCCTGTGCAGGGCTGTGCCATTCATCCAGGCCGTGTCTGTCTCAGCCAGTGTGCTCAGCCTCACGGTCATTAGTGTGAACAGGTATTACAGTGTTCACAACCCTCTGAATGCCAGGTCCTTCTTCACCCAGAGGAAGATCCTCAGCGCCATCCTGGTGGTGTGGGTCCTGTCCTCTGGGATCTGCATGCCCCTTATATTCATGAACAAAAGGGATGAGATTGGGGCAGTGGAGGGACTGCCATTGGTGTTCCCAATCTGCAGGGAAATATGGCCTCAAGAGAAGCTCAAGCAAGCCTACAACTTCCTGCTCTTCTGTGCCCTCTACTGCCTGCCCGTGCTATTCAATATGGTCATCTGCTTCCTGACCGTGCGAAGGCTGTGGAGCTGCACCAGCCAGTTGAAGGAGTGCAACTCACTGAACCGATCCCTGCCAGCCTCCAGGCTGAAGATCCGCAAGAAGGTGGCCCAGATGGTGGTGGCCCTGGTCCTGCTGTTTGCCATCTCCTGGCTGCCCTTCTACATGATGGACATCTGGATTGACTTCAACATCCCCAACTCTTTGCAGGATGTGACTCCATCTCCCTGGGTCCTGCAGCTCAGACCTTTTGCTCAGTGGCTAGGCCTCACCAACTCCAGCCTCAACCCCATATGCTATTGCTTTGTTGGGAACCTCTACAGGTCAGCCAAAGAAATGAAGAGCAAATACCACCAGAGGATGGTTTCCCTTTTTAACTTCTCTCTGTCTGAAGGGACTGCACTTTCTTCTGTGCCTGAGTTGCTCTCTTACAGGAACTCCATGGACTCTGCAAGGAAAGAGTCCAGCTGCACCCTAGCAATGGGCAAGAGGTGTCAGGGGGACTCTGACCCTAAGAACAACTGTGAAACTTCACTAATGTCCTGCCAGCCTCTGTCTCTAAACACCAGGTCTAGTGAAAAGACTTCTCTCTAATCTTGTTCAGGAAGAACACCTATTAATACATTCATCCTTACTAAGAGGTGTATCAGACCCAGCTGATGGCCATGTAGTAGGTTTTTCTGAGTCTGATATTCTAAAGAGGGAGAAGAAACCTAGCATGCCTTCTCCCCACCTCCCTCGCCCCCAAATAAAGACAGAGGAAGGAAAGAGAGATAAAGAGAAAAAAATGCGGAGAAAAAGATTACTTCTATTTTAACTGAGATGAACTTACCAAAATGGACAAATCATCTCTATCAGAGACACCTGGACACAAGAAATGCACAATCCTCTCGCGCGTTAAAAGCTTTCACACTAAATAGATAAACTTCCAATCAGCTGTTCTCCTCCTGCAGCTCCATCTCTGCAGAGATGCAGGTTTGATACATTAGCAATTGTACTTTGACCGCTTGCTGCTGCTTATCCTGAGCTGATAAAGTCCAAATGGAACAAGCTTTCCTGGCTGAAAATCACATCAATCGTAGTTGCAAGCAGTAAAGAAACTCTAGAAACCATATAACATAAATAGTATTAGCAGAGAATTTCACACGCTGTGCCACTTGAGATGTCATTGTCTGATCTGCAACACACCAAGCTGCCATACAAACAAATGTTACTGAAGTGAGTTGTCTGTGACATAACCATTACAGTTCTATATTTGGAAATTCAGAAGCGATAATGTGGCCCCAGAGCCCCTCTGAGAAGTGCAGTAGGAAAATGGGCTCTTTTGGATTGGGAACATTTTCCTTTTGGTGGTTTGGATATAACTGGATTTCTGTTAACACATTTTACACTCAGAAAGTCAGCTCGCCCACCGCTCTACCTGTACAAAGCAAAGACGATGGCATGTGAAAATAAAAGTAAAAGGTGTTTTATAACAATAAAATCAGAACCAAACCGTAATCTGTAGTCCTGGTATATTTCTCTGGGGAGGAGAGATTCAAAGTGCTTTTCTTTTCCTAAAGAGGAAATGCAGGTTAAACTGTGTGCTATTAGCACTTCTAAAGGAGTCTTTGCTAAGTAAAATAGTAATGATTGTTTATTTGTACTATAGTAGTGCCTAGAGCAGAGGTGGGCAAACTATGGCCCGCAGGCCACATCCAGCCCGCGGGACCGTCCTGCCCGGCCCCTGAGCTCCTGGCCGGGGAGGCTAGCCCCCGGCCCCTCCCCTGATGTCCTCCCTCCCCCGCAGCCTCAACTCGCTCCGCCGCTGGCACAATGCTCTGGGCGACAGGGCTGTGAGCTCCTGGGGCAGGCAGCTACAGAGCCCGGCCTGACTCGGTGCTCTGTGCTGCACGGTGGCAGTGGCGGCGTGGCCTGGCTCCAGCTGGGTGGCGTGGCTGTAGCGCCGCCAGCCACCGGTGCTCCAGGCAGCGAGGTAAGGGGGCAGGGAGCAGAGGGGAGTTGGATAGAGGGCAGGGGAGTTCGGGGTGGTGGTCAGAGGATGGGGGTGTGGATAGGGGTTGGGGTGGTCGGGGGAAACAGGGGGTTGAATGGGGGCAGGATTCTGGGAGGGCAGTCAGGAAGGAGTAGGGGTTGGATGGGGTGGCACGGGGCAGTCAGGGGCAGGGGTTCTGGGGGCAGTCAGGGGACAGGGAGAAGGGGTGGTTGGATGGGGCAGGGGTCCCAGAGGGGCCATCAGGGAACAGGGGGGGTTGGATGGGGCAGGAGTCCTGGGGGGGGGGCAGATAGGAGGTGGGGGCCTCCCCTAACCGGCCCTCCATACAATTTACAAAACCCAATGCGGCCCTCAGGCCAAAAAGTTTACCCACCCCTGGCCTAGAGGCCCAGGCCCAAACTGTGATTTCATTGTGCTATGCAGGGGTTCTCAAACTTCATTGCACCATGACCCCCTTCTGCCAACAAAAATTGCTACACAACCCCAGGAGGGGGGAGTGAAGACTGAGTCTACCCGAGCCCCACTGCCCCAGACAGGGGAGGGTCAAATCCCCAGGGCTTCAGTCCCAGGCGGGGGGCCTAGAACCTGAGCTCTGCCACCCAGGGCAGAAGCCCTTGGTCTTCGCCTTTGAACCCGGGCGGTGGGGCTCGGTCTTCAGCTTTGGCCCTGGACCACAGCAAGTCTAACGCCAGGCTTGATGACCCCATTAAAACGGGGTCACAACCCATGCATCCGAAGAAGTGAGGTTTTTACCCACGAAAGCTTATGCCCAAATAAATCTGTTAGTCTTTAAGGTGCCACCAGACTCCTTGTTGTTTTTGTAGATACAGACTGACACGGCTACCCCCTGATACTTGCCAGCTTTTCTGCCGCCCTAGGCGGCGGAAGGTCCCGCCCCGAAATGCCGCCCCCGACAGAGGCAGCGGAAGGTTCTGCCGCCGAAATACTGCCGCGGTCGCCGCCCCCAAATTGTAGTGCCCTAGGCGACTGCCTAGGTCGCCTAATGGGTTGCGCCGGCCCTGTGTCTGCACTAGGGTGGCCAGACAGCAAGTATGAAAAATCGGGACGGGGGTGGGGGGTAATAGGAGCTTATACAAGAAAAAGACCCAAAAATTGGGGCTGTTCCTATAAAATCGGGACATCTGGTCACCCTAGACTCTGCACAGTGCCTACCACAATGGGGCCCCAAATCTGGCTGAGGCCTCCTGGTGCTACCATAATGCTTTGTTCTCTGCTTACTCACTCAGCAGCGCTTGGGAGAGTCGGAGTGTTGTGTCAGTGAGCAGCAAAACGAAGGAAGCAGCCTTTGTGGCAAAGGATTTCACATACTGTGAAACCTAAACTTTGGAAGACTAGAAGCCATCTTATTAGAGAGCAGGGGACTCAGTGTTCTGGGGGAACATACGATTCAAGTAACATCCCACTGCCTCCCAGGGAGCCTTTTGCTTTGAGAGTTCAGAGAAAGCCAGACCGAAATAGCCATCTGTCCCAGCAGGATTTCCACCTTTTTAATGATCATTAAATAACATTTCATGTTACTAATGATATGCCTGGAAAACAAAGGATTGTCTCCTAACAGACAGTTGCATCCAGAGTCTGTTTTCCCTTCTTTGTGTTAAACGGGCACAAAATCACAATTAAGCATTTTTACAGCGAGTGATAAATGTCTCCTGACCGCTGTGCTCAGTGTGAAAATGCCATTTGCATTTCTGCAGGTGATAACTCATGGGACATGGACAGCGCCTGTTGCCGGGTACATAAAAAGCTGGCCTTTAAATACCCTTTAGGGGAACATTTGCAATGATTTTATTTTTTCTTTCAAAGCATATGTTAGTGTTGGTGAAAGATGTCAGGCTGAGGAGCAGTAGGGGCCTAATCCAAAACCCATTGACGTCAGTGGGCTTTGGATCAGGCCCTATAAATTGAAATCCTCTACCCACAGACCAGGTGCAGCACAGCATTGCAAAACTTCCCTTATGTTGCCTTGATAAATGTACTCAATCTTGTTCTGAAGGATCTGTGTCTAGGGAAATGAGGGGAATATAGGAGTTGCCATATCAGATCCATCTGGTCCAGTATCCATCTTTGAGAATGGCCAGTAGTGGATGATGCAGACAATGGTACAAGGACTCCGCAGTGAACAATTATGGTATAACCTTCCCATGGGAGAAGTTTCTTCCTGACCCCATCATTTATTGGGTTTATTTGTGCCCTGAAGCATGAGGCTTTATGTATCCCTTAACAAATTCTTTAGAATCCTATTGAATGAAACTGTGGGTGTTGTCATTATCGATAAACATTTCTAACCCTTTCATGACTCCTACAAAGCTCTTGGCCTCAGTGATATCTTGTGGCAATGAGTGCCACAGGCCAATCATGCCTGCCTAAAAATATTTCTAACACTTTCAATTTTATTGAACATCCTCTTGTTCCTGTGTAAAAATAGGAGTGTCCAGTTTACCTTCTCTGTACTATTCATTACTTTGTCTCCCTCAAGAGGAGAGGAATAAGGGGGAACATCATCAACTACAGCCTCGGTCTTTCCACAGAGCAATCTCTCCTTGCTTCTTATCATCATTACTGGTACTGGAATCTCCTTCCCGCTCCATACCCATTCACTCCTTGACCTCTCTGCTGAAACTACCCAGAGGCCTATCAATTATCATGGCTTGTTTCTGGGACATGCACACCTGTTTACTACGGAGAACACCAATTTATTTTACTCAGTCTACACAACAACTGCTAAATAGTAATGATTTTCATTCACTATCACCCCAGGGCAGATTTGAATCAGTGATGTAAGAGGGAAAGCCTCTGTGTCCCATGAGACACCCTGTCCCTCAACACGTCTGGGTCATTCAGCCGTGTCTGTGTGACGCACGCTAGCTCGCTGAGGCACAACCGCAGCATTTGAGAAGGTGGCTTTTTTCCTCACTGCTCTCTGATAAGACACAGCTATTTATAGCAGACCAGATCCCCTTGGGGTCCTGCAATATCCTTGTTTCTAATGCCTGACAACCTGACAGGCGTCTAAATGCCATTAATGCTTCAGGCCCGGTGAGGAATACACAAGAGACACATCTTCGTTTACCGAACACAGATGAATTCCCTGCAAGGAGCCAAAGCTAAAGGTCTTGCTCCTGGTGTGTGGATTAGCAAACTTATTTCTCTGTACACATTGGTCAGCGGGGGCTGGATAGTCTGGGAAAGTGCATTTTAAAGATACTGTATCTTTTCCTAGGAAAGCCCCAAGAAGTCCAAAGGAAATGTCATAACTATCTAATAATCATCAGATAGTCCCAGGAGCAAACAGGCCCAGTTTAAAGAGCTCTGGAAGGAAAACGAAGATGCAGCCAACAGTCATCATGGTTTCACAGTCTTTGTTTCTCTTTATCCCCATCCGTCCTTGTTTGCCTCTGCTGAATCCCTCACTCTGGGAGCAGTAGGACAGGATAACGATGACCAGAGGATGGCATTGCTGGGAAGCTGAGTTGGCCTTCCTCGTTCCTAAGGCCAGTGGGCCTTGCTGAGTCCAAACACATGAAGGCTTTGGCCCTGGGCCATAAGAACAGCAGCACAGGATGCATTTTGGCTTCTTGATTAAAAGACGACTCAAGGTAACCACGACCAAACTTTCTTCTGTCCCTCCCTAGGGCTCGTGGGCAATCACTGCCCAAAGGTGGATTTCATCAACTGAAAACACACCCACACTTGGATCTTGGTGCTGCATTTAGTGAAAGGTGAAAGGCTCAGAGGTTCAGCTTGAGGTTTGGGGTTCTTCTTATTTGAGCTAAACTCATTGCTGGTCCCTAGTTACTAACCTCCCATTACATCACATAGCAACGACCCAGGACATGCGGGCCTTGTGAAAGGAGAAATCTAATTATCCAAGCAGTATAACTACTAACTGTTTCCACAGGAAACAGACAGTGAAATAGGTTAAGGGCATTGACTCATTTTCCATTAACAATGTTGTTAATACACCCCAGCTCCACTGTTTACCCTACAGGACTTCACCCTATTCTACACTTTGCCAGACTGGCTGCAATTTTGCCATTTGAATCAATATGGGCAAATATGCTGCAAGGTGGGTGGGCTTAAAGTAACTTTATCTGAATCTCTTTGCTGCTGCAGGAAATCACAGACGGTTGCTCTGTGGTGCCTGGACTGTCCTACTGTCTCTTCCTCTGCCAGCAGTCCTGTGCTCTCAGTTCTGTCTCAAAGCCTTCAGCACCTGCCAGTGAATCACTGAGGAGACACAAAGCTTTCACAGTAATCTTATTCCAGAGACACTGGTTGTCTCTAACTCCTATTCATAAAGACATGGGGGGCTGAATTCAGACCTGGTGTAACTCTATTAAAGGCAGAACTTTATGGGTTACATGGGACATGAACTGTACATTAACGCTGACACAGCAGAGACTGGGGAAAGCTCTTTCATTCATTGACAAAACAAGTGAGTGCTGCTGGAGATGTTGCAGGGGTGCGCCCCCCGCGCTTTCCTCCCTTCACCCCATTTTCCTTCACTGCTCCCTCAACTCTCACCCATTCACTCCACCCCCTCGGCTTCTCCTCCATCATCTGCCCCTCTATTCCCTTTCTCCATCCTCTTCCCCAATTCTCCATCATTGCTCATCAATGTATTGTTTATTATTTATTCCTCACAAGTATTAGTAATTATTATTAATAATAGTAAGTGTGTATATGTTGAGTCACTGATGTGCATAGCCATGAGCAGAGACATTTAATATTCTGGTCCCACTTACACTGCTGTAAATCAGGAGTGACTCCTTTGGAAGCCAAAGATGTTATGTGGGCATGAATGAGATCAGAATTGGGCCCATGATCCTGCCCCAGAAGTTTGTCATTTACATGGATTTCCTTCAGTCTTCACCGCTTTGATTTTCCCCCATGGCTGGGCTCCAACTGCAGGCCCAGATCCTCAGCTGTGCCAGAGCACCCCAGGCTGCAGATGAGGACAGCGGAGGAAGCATACATCACTGTCAGCCATCTTTCTACTCCCCTGAATTTGGGACAGCTAAGAACCAGTTGAACCCCTGGCATAAATTAGAGCAGCCTCAGGAATCCCCAGCTGCCTGGTTTAAAGTTGTTATTCTGGGGGCACATAGCAGCTTTAGCAGAGGTCAGGATCTGACCCTGTCTTATGATTCACCATCACTTACCCCTCAAGAATCTCAGAGGGCCTGCCCCATCCTTGGAATAATCCAGAGCAGGGCAAGAAGAGAGTTCTCCACAAAGGGGGGAGAGTTCTGTTTGCTCATATTTTACTTAACTGACCCCTGCCCCTCCCCAGAGATGGACATATCAGGCAGGTTAAATGCAAAGCCAGCAGCACAGGGGTCAGTTTTGTGTTTCTCCTTCAAAGCTCTTTTGCTCTGGTAGCAAGTCCACCACCCAGACACTTGACATACTCTAAACTTAACTCAATGGGAACCGCAATGCCACAGACTGACTGTGGCCTCCTACATTTTCTTATGTCCCATATGGTGGAGAAGGAGGAAGTTCTCCATATTATCTTTTTAGGAATATCATCCGCACCTCAGTTTTCCCATTTGATATTATCCTCCTGACTGCATGGAATTAAAGCAAAGGAGGCTGTTGGGAGGAAACAAACAGGAAATGAAACAATGACAAAGATATGGTACTGCCACAGCTTAAGGAATACCCAGGGCCCTTAAGGAAACAATGGGGGAGCTATTAATTAGGAAGTGCTCACCTGCCTGGTTCCAACCAGACTTGCAAGTTAATTTTTCCCAGGCCTGAGCCTACGATCCAGGGGACACCAAACCACTAAAGACCCCTGTCTAGAGAGGAAGTGGGGTGAGCAGGCAGCAGTGGCTGGAGATGAGTCGCTAACAGAGAGAAACACGCAGAGAACCCCCGTCTCTCCCAGGAGCAGAGGGCTGGGCTGAATGGAACTTACCCAAAGCTTGCAAGGTAAGAAGAAAAGTTAGGTCTGACCCAGGCGAATAGGCCCTTTGTTGTTTTATCCCTATGCTCTGAATGCTATATACCTGTGGGTAATAAATCATATTTTGTATTGCAGAAGCTGTTTGAGCCACTTTCATCAGCTGCTGTAACAGGCTCCCTGAGGAAAGGGGCATACAGGTGCCAAACACAGTTGGGTCTGTCACCTTATCATGGTTGGTAAACAGGGTGACTGCAGCCCTAAGACCCAGTCTAGGACCACGTGGCTCTATCCAGAGAGAGGTGAAGGTACCACAACCTGTCACTAAAGAGGTGCACTAAAAAGGGTCTAAAGTGCGGCTCGCCCTGTAACCACGATCTGTGTTATTAGTGAAATCCTTAAATCAAGCCTTTGGATTCAATGGTAAAGTATCATGATTGCAGTATATGAGTGTTCTTGTAACAATGAATACACAGCCAAAGTTCTGTCCCAGCATGCACTGGGCTCAGTATAAAATCTGGGATGGACACTGTCAGAGGGAGCCTCATCTTTTGTTGGTCTAGGATCCTGGTCAGGCACGTGGAAGGGGTCCCCCAGCACATTACATTCATCTCTCCATTATGCACCTTTTTTGGCATTCATAGGGGACATACTCCAAAACTAACAAGTGGGGCTGTTCCTTATACTTGCATATCTCCTGCACTCCACTCCAGCCAGCAGCTGTCCCAACAATCCCTTTACCTTCCCTAGCAAGGATGATGCCTCCAGATTCCCTTACAGGGCAATCCAGGATTCAATTCTCTGCTTTCTTGGCAAATCACTTAGTGGCTCAATGCCTCAGTTTCCCATCTGTAAAACGGGAGGAATGGTACTCCCCTGCTCACAGGTGTGTTGTAAGGATAAGTCTACTAGAGACTGTGAAGTGCTCAGATACTACAGTAGTAGGGACCATATAAGTACCTAGATAGATTCAAACTAACATTTTTCCAAGTGAGGTGTCTCCAAATCAAAGTCCTTCTGCTTGGTGCCCCTTGCTGATTGCAAGAAGCAGCCTGAAGAAATCAATGCCTGGAGCATTACAGTAAAGAAATGGTCTGGGGCTGGCAGAATTCAGGGGCTGGTTAGTTTGTCATCATCATCATTGAATGGGGGAAGGGAGTTTTCATGGCGCTGAAGTGTAACCTTTGATTTTGCATGTTTTCAGTGCAGCAGCCTGTTCCTGTTGCATAGCTCCACGTTAGCCAAGACACTGCATTTTGGCAGATCAATTAAAAAAAAAAAAAGGCAAGTACATTTCAAATATCTTTTATGGGAGATGTTTCCTGAACTCTGAAAATACTCAGGAGGTGGGAAGCATTGATCCCTTCCATACAAGCATACAGACAAGAGGCAGATCGGAGCGTACTGTTCCCCACAAAACTCTTCCATGGAGAATTGTTTTATAATAGGGAAGCAGTTATCACTGGGCCTGATTTTCAGAGGTGCTGAGTTTCCATTGACTTTGGCTGGGTTTGTGAGCGTTTAACACCTTTAAAAAATGAGGCCTTTCTTATTTATAAACGCCTCTCTGCTCACCGTGCAGTAGCTTCCTGGGTCTAAAATGGGTGTTTCTTTGTGTATGTCCAAATGTGATCAGATGTGTTTCTGATATGCAAATCTTTGCAAATCCTCTCCTGAACGTAAACTGATCCCCATCCATCTCAGATGCAGTTAGCTCCATACAAAGTGAAGGGTTCTCTAGCTTGACTTCCCTTCACCATGCTGTGCAGCCCAGAATTTTGTCACTCTTAGTCAGTGCAGGTTGGTGAGGCAGTGAGACTATTAGTCATTTCTGATTACCTTAGCAAAGCTGAACTTGCGAGGGATGGTCATCCCCGAGAGCACCTTTCAGAGGATCTCCACAGCTGCCTATTGACTATGAGTCAGAGATCCACCATCTGTCTCCGACTCCTGCGTCAGATATGGATTACACATCAAATGCATCCAACTCAGGTGTTGCATAATCCATTTTCCACTTGAGGGGTTTTTATTCAATTCCCAGGTTTTTTTTCTCAGCTATTTGTTGCAGAAAAGTGTGGCTGCTTATGCAAGATGTGAATAAAAAAAAGGTGTATGATGAATGTATTGTTTAGGCAGATTTATCCCATTATCTAGTGCTCACAAGCCAAGGAGTTGTTATTTCTCAGGGCAGTGAAGGAAAGTGTAATACGCTATATGGAAAATAAAAGAAAGAAAGAAAAAAGAAAGAAAAGATCTAGACAGTGAAGTGAAACCATCTTAAACTAGTTACTGGCCAAAAAACAGAACTGCCAATAATATTAAAGCTCACAAGTACCTGCTTATACATTACGATAAAGATCTGGACAGTTAAACTAATAAAGCTATTAAACCTGCAACAACCACACAGCCTGAGGATCTCAGAAAGCCGTTAACTCTCAGAAGAGGCCTTTCCACTTCCAGAGAGATAAGGACATTTCCAGATATTAACATGAATAAGCAGCAACAGGTAGATGGTATGTGAAGCCCAGATGACAGTATCAACCTAATCCCCCCTGAAGCTCCAATATCTCTTTAATTGTCTCGACTTCCTCCAAAGAAGTTTGCAGGTTGATGCACGTCAAACGTATTAGTAGGGATGGGTCCAAAGCACCTCCTTGCCTTCCTTCTTATCTCTCACAAGCAGTTTCATTATTTCATTACTTCTGCCTAGTGCACGGGGATCTTTCTGCAGTTCAGAGCATACTCTGCATAACAACTAGCATGGAACCTGCTATTTTACAGGCTATCTGCCTAGGTACCTAAATGGCACCATTATTGTAATTCCTCAGTGCTTCATGATCATTAATAAATTTATCCTCTCTGTGAGATAGGAAATTAGAATTATCCCCATTTTACAGACAAGAAACAGAGCTGCAGTGACTGGTCTAATGTCACACGGGGTCTCTGGCAGAGCAGGGAAATGAACCCAGGTTTCCTTTGTCCCAGCCCAGTGCTTTAATCACAAGACATCCTTCTTCTAGACTTTCTAAGCTCTTTTGGGGTACACAGTATTTATAGGAAGAACGGACAGGTTCCTTTACAGCTCAATAGTCAAAGCTGGAGTGGCTCACAAAAGCTCATCTGGGGATGGGGAGTACCGCGTAAAAACGGATGGCACAATATGGCAGATGAGCATCAGGGAGAAGATATGCTACAAAGACAGGAAAGGCAAAAATTCTCCTCCTAGAGCCACCTTGGCAGTAGCCAGGTTCGGTATTCTGCTCTTCCTACACATGCAGGACTCCCATGGAAACCTGCACATGCAAGGAGAGCAGCACTGCAAAGTCAAGCCTTATCATGAGGCTTGTCCTTTATGGGATGGTAGGTGTCCTCTTGAGAACTAGAGGTTCTTCAAGTGAAGTTGTAGGCAGAGGAGTAGCTCTGTAAGGATAACAGGTTGGCCTGCAGGATTATATGTTCTCAGGAATTTGCAAATCACTTTGTTCGGCGTACAGGTCAAGCAATGATTTTTCTGACTGCCAGCCCTGTAAGCTCCAACTGCGATCTGAACATCAAACAGGGCTCTGTCTGCCTCCCACACTAGCATTATCAGGAATAAATATAGTTGAGCATTTTATTGATGCTCAAGAACCCAGCCTGCGTTCCCGTGCCAGTGTTGGTTCTGCAGTGCTAACAGTAGCAAAAACTCATTTGTTTCAGTAGCGTAAACAGATGTAATTCAGTGACTGAAAACACACAGGGCTTGATTCTCCTCCACTCATTCTGCACCAGTGTAACCTGTTGACTTTGGTATACTTATTTCTATTAGTGTGAGATTGGAACAAGGCCCGCAGGGAACAAAATACAATCGATGCGAAGTTACTGTCATACCAGTTGCTGTAATTCCATTGACTTAATGTAGTTACTCCTGATTTACAAGTCAGAGCTGGATCAGGCACTAGAGGCAGAGTAAGGTGGTGCCATTTTTATATTGTCAGATTTACTTCTGAGAACAAATACCAAAACAGCACTTCCTAAGAGTTCCTAGCTTCAATGTGCTCAATATTCTGCCTATGAAAGGATGGAATTCTCATTAATGCTCTCAGGTAACCCTGAAGTCTCAATGTCTGATGGTTTGCAGCCATCAATCTGCTCTGCATGTGCCCTCGGGGACCGACAGGGGCAATTGCATCCTTAAATAAATCTTTAGGCAATTTGTGGCATTGGGTATTGAGTTGCCCTCCTGTTGTCTGGTATTTCCGGAGAACAATGCAGTGGCATGATGAGGCCCCGTACAGTGATAATTCCAATAATAAAGAGAGAGATTTTCATCCAAATAGGCTTTTGTTGGAACTTTCAGGAACCTGATCCCAGCTAATAATGACCTCTCCATCTCAAGTTCCAAACAGCCCCATTCTGCCCAATTCAGTGAACACCTGCCTGACTGCAGACTCTGCAAACAAGTAGCATTTAATGGGCTATACCAGCCACACACCGTAAACCAATAATCCAGTACCAAGTCAGAGCAAAGCTGCTGCCTCCACACAGCTCACTCCTTTTTAATCCCCCAATAAGGAGCATCTGGTCATAGGACACAGAAATAAACCATTGTCATGCTGGCTACGACACCGAGTGTGAAGCCAGTATCATAATCCCTGCACTGAACCAGTAATGGACAATTCCAATGCAGAAGTAAAATGCCCATCAACATTGCCAGGGTATATACACTGCTATGTATAGATGGTGGGGGCATAGATGACAAAAAGACATTGGAGTGAAGAAGCTCACACTGGTGGTATCCCAGCCATTAGCAGAGGCACATAACAGATCATAGCTGTTAGGGCAGAGAACTGCTGAGGAATATATCACACTGCTTAGGTGCACATCTAATCCAGTCTATTTCAGGTATTGCTAGGAGAGCCACTACAGGAGTACCCAAGCGCCCTACACACTCATTACATTTCCCATACCGATGTTTGCCGTGGGCATTGGGATGGCTGCTCTTATAGAAGGTGAGTGGAGTTAAACTGAAAAGGGGGGACTGTGCAGAATAACTAGACACAGTGTCCTGGAGAAACCCATTCTACAGTAGGGAACAAGCAGATGTATTGCAGTAACTCCTCAAACAGGGACTTTTCCTTGCTGTTAAGGTAAAGAACAGTTAGTTCTCTTGGACCCTGTCATGTGGTTCACTACTCAGGTGCCTCCTTATGGCCGTACCTTGGGAGTAGCTCTTGACCAATCTGACGCCCCCTCCTTCGGTTGCTCACTCCATCTCTCTCTCTCTCTGGACTCGATTGCTCCCTCTTCATGGCTCGGCCCTTTGAACAGGTCACTATAATTTTCCCCTTACAGGATACCAAAGTTCCACTGGACAATCTGTCTCAGGCAGTCTTCCGTTCCACTGCCCAGACCATGCCACATCTCTAGCAGCTGGCAGGGAACCCGGGCCTGCCCACTACTCTAGGATCCAGCACAGGCATCCTATGCCCAGCAACCATGGTCTACCCAATCTCAGACCTATTGCTGTTCCCCTGGGCTCTTCCTTTCTTCGTCTACTGGCCCACCCCCCAGGTTACCACTGGAGCCTCCTATGGTTACTTCACCCTCTCTCAGGTTCTTGCCAGCTTCTGTATTCCGAGGCAGGATCCCAGGGCTTACACTCCCCCTAGACCTGCTCCTTGTCTCTAACCCACTCCCCTCCTTTCTAGGAAGTGACTGAGCGTTCCTTCCTGTGCCACCAATTTCCTCTCTATATGCCTCTCCCAGGTCTTCCCCCAGCTGGGCTTCACCAGCCGTTAGGCCCAGCCAGCCCTGACTCTCCTCCAGGTGCAGCCTGTCACAGGGATAACTGGCCCTTTTTACCTGCTCAGGCCTTGTCCTGTTGGGTAGACCCCCCACCACCACCACCACAGTGCCATCCACAACATTTCCTGTCTCAAGTCCATGAAGGAGCGCTCAGAAGTCAGAAGATTGATATAACTGTCAGGCAGGCAGTAAAGTGGGACTAGAGTAACTGAGCTTCCCCTCCACACCAGCATCAGCTACTTCAGTCAGGAAAACAAGAGATGATGCTGAGTATCATCCACTCCCATTGCCTTCAGGATGTCCGGCCTCTTGTGGCTGGTAATGTTTATGTTACATGGTTCTGAATACACTTCTACTGGCCACCAAGTTGTGGCAAAAATAAACTTCTTTCTACCTTTTTCTGTCCCCAAAGGCTGATGTGCAGTGAACTGTCAGCTGCCTTTCAGTGTAGGGTCATCTGGCTATAATATGGGCAACATGACTGAATGGCAAAGACCAGAAAACTGATAAACTGATCATGTACCAAAAAAGCTTAAACAACGACCCATAGGCACTTAGGCCTAGAACCATTGGGAGTTAGTTACCTAAATACTTTGAGGAGCTGGGCCGTATTGGGTTTGTTATAGGAAGTGACAGGGGGAAAATCCTAATAACAGGAAAGTAACATCAAACAGCAGAAGTTCTTTGTCTGACTGAGATCTATATCCTGCTTCAAGACAGCAAATTTCTGTCAGTAAGACGGACAGAAAGGAAATGAGAAAGAGAAAAACCACAGTGTTTCATTTATAACCCTCCATTTTCTGCATGTGCTGATGAGCCCAAGCATGTTCAATCAAGAGGCTTTTGTCCCCAGTGGGTATGTTCTGATAGATTGTTTTCTCAAGTCCTTCCTCAGCTGAGAGAAAAGTTAAGAACTTTCTTTCAATATCTTGGCATTCTGTGCTGTACAAGAGAATTCTGCAACTAAATTGGTTCAGTGGGTGCTGTGTTTCCAGACACACAGACCCAAACATGCACTATGAGTCTAAAATGACTGATTGCAGATTAAGGAAAACTAGCAGCAAGAAGGAACGAATGTAACGCATCCAGGAGAGAGCACAGTGTGTGCCTCTCCTCTGTTAGTAGCTGCAGCCACTCTAAGAACAAGATGGCTGACGGAAATTCACCTGCAGAGGGCTAGTGCAAGGTCTACGCACTGGGGTGAATATCCCACCCCATAGGGAGCTCTTGTTTGGGTAGGAGAACTTTTCTCTTAGGCTGGATTAGCAGGTCAGCAGCATAATGTGACAGCTGCATCTTCATATGATATAAATGCAATGTTTAAAAAAATTAAAGCTGAAAACATGCAGATTGGAGCAGAAGTGGAGGCAAGGCCACAGAGTGGTGGAATACAGGGGTTTTTTTGCATGCTTGTGATTTTCTCCCATTCCTGCATATGCAGCTGAGGGTGGGGCTGTTAACGATTATTAATAATGAGCATTCGGCTGGAATGGTCGCTTTACCACCAGCCCTGGCAAAGGGCAGTGCTTACTGGGCTGCCCCTGGAGCAGAGTGAGATGCTAGCCAGTGCACTGGGGGGCAGGGGCAGAGCCCAGATCCTGTCCCTTCCCCACCATCCACCTGCACAGTAGGGAAGGGCGTAGTGGCTTTGAATTACTTGCTGTCTTCCTCATGCTGCAACCTGGCACAGGTAGCCAATGCAAAGGAGTGAGGGACACCTTCCACTCCCTTATGCCGCTGGGCCATGAGTTAGTCCTTATGTAGCACTTTAAAAGGGGCTTTACAGAGATATCTATAGACATATGGTTCCAGCTGAAGGGATTACAATCAAAAGCCTCAGCCTGACAAAGAGTGGATTGGGGCCATGCAGATCCCACTGCAGGATCAGGGCTTTTATTAATGGATGGTTGTTCACATATATTTGAAAGCATTGTTGTTCACCGTTTCCTTTCTTTTTTTCTCTCCTTTTATTGCCAGTTCTTTAAATTACAGAGATGAGATCTCCTCTGGTCTCTTGTCCACGGATCCATTAAACAAAGCATTCAAGCAATCCATATCTATTAAATAAAACAGTAAGAAAAGATAAACACATTGAAACTGCCATCCATTAATGCCTGCTGTTCCGAGGCAAACATAAGGATCAAATTAAAGAGGAAAAGCAAGAGGGGAGGCGAAGACAATTACCTCAGTGTGTCCCAGTGGCATTCTCCGATAAGTGCGATAAGAGAATTAAGCATCATTTCGATATACTCTGCCTATTTATGAGGTGTTTGCACTGCACAAAGTCACTAAGCAAAGTAAAAGAGGGAGAAGCAGCAGCAGAAGAAAAACAATTAAGTAAATCCAGGCATCTACGCAGCCCACAGCAGCATCACCAAGTGCAGGGTCAGAACCCAGACCTCCTCTGGCTAGTCTCTGTGCTCCTAGGGCCCAACCTTGTGAGGTGCTGAGAGCCTTCTGCAAGATGCTCAATGGCTTCAACTCCCATTCATTTCACTGGGGAGCTGAAGGCACTCAGCACCTGACAGAATCAGACCTCTAAGAAAAGACTTACCGGGCCAGATTCTGATCTTGACTCCAGCCCCTTTGCACCTCTCTGGCAGGGAAAGGGGGATGGAAAGGTGGCAGCTGGGGAGGAATCCCGAGCAGGCTCACCCGGGTCTATGAAATGTGAATGCCAGGAGAGGATGGGAATTCCAGAGATGGGAGAGGAGCTGGAGTGATCGCCAGCTCTCTGAATGGCCCTTGGGGGCAGGTACAAGTTGCCAGCACATGTTGCATCCCTGAGGAGCTCTGGAGCAGCTGAGGGTCCAGCCCTAAACTATCATCAGATTGACAGAATATGTATAACCCCTTTGTATATCAAGTGTAACTTTGCCTCCTGGGGCCTGGTTCCCTCCCCCCACCCCTTGCATCAATTTCACACCAGTGTAACTTCATTTCCCACAATGGAGCTGGTCCTGATTTATCCCAGCAAGAGGAGACTCAGACCCTATGCATTTATGCTTTTCACACAGTCCTTCATGGAGGACAAACATCTTCCTTCTATTCTGAGTATCATTCTATCTAGACGTGCAAAATATTAAACTCGCTGACCCTGGAAATCTCCTCCTTCCACATGCCGAAGCTGATCCTTCTCGATAATGGAAGAAAAATAATTAATGCAGCACCAGTAGCAGGTTACAAATCCAAGGTTATTTCCTCCGAGTTACTGGCTGGCATATAAAGGTAACTTTCCCTGACTGAATTATGAGTTTATTAGGCATGAGAGACATTCCTGCAGCGTGAACAGGCGACACGAAATGCAGACACAAACCCTCGGCCGGTGATTGTTCAGCATCCCTCTCCTGTCCAATTGTCAGCCCCAAGATTTGTACAGTGTATAGCTGCTACTTCGAATCAGAGTTTCTAAAAGTTCAGACTCCTATCTCTCCATTCATCTATTTCCCTTGCTTAGCTGTTTATAAATCGCCTAATACCTTAGAACCTCAACTTAGTTCTTTCCAATGCAGTGTAGTGTTTTAATGAAGACACTCTAAGCCGATGGGAGAGAGTTCTCCAGTCGGTGTGGTTAATCCACCTTCCCGAGAGGAAGAAGCTACGTCAGTGGAAGAAGTCTCCCGCCCGCATAGCGCTGTCTACTTGGGGGGTTAGGTTGGTATAACTGCATCGCTCAGGGGTGTGTGGATTTTTCACACCCCTGAGTGACCTAGCTATACGGATACAGGTCTGTAGCGTAGACCAGACCTCAGATTCGGTGGATGCAACATCCATTCTCTCCTCTAATCCTCGGAATCTTGAAGCAAGAGTCACTTTCCTGCTCCATCAATAAATGGCTCCACTTTTTAAAGAGACCCCGCATCCCAGCTTCCCATTTTGTGCCTGTGGTTCTGACCCCTCAGATGACTACTGGAGTGATTGATTGTATGCAGACAGCTGCCTCCATAACTTGCGGGGGCAACCATATAGTCAGGCAGCACTTGCACACGTAGTTAATTGTGTTGCAAAATCACTTCCATATTCACAGAAAATTCCAGGCCCTTAACATCAATTAATCATGTTCTTAAAGTTGCTGCTTTATATGCTGATAGGACTGGCTGCCTGGTCAGTGTGAGGTGTACAGAGGTCAAATATGCCCTGAATATATATTGTTAATAGGTTACTATAACTCCCTTTCTGCTTCAATCAGGAAGCAATCAGTCTATTCCACACTCTATGACAAGCAGGATTTAAGCAATCACCTCTTCGCTTTAGTCAGGAATAATTGAGTGTCCTGATTTGAAAAGTACTGTCCAAAGTAAAAGTAGATGTGAAAAGAACCTGGGGTTAAAATTAGCAAGCTAATGCTCCTGAACTCAAGAAAAATGATCATCACCTTTTTGGCAAATCCGGGAGGGATGTGACCTCCTTGCAAATCAAGCACCATCTGTACTGATCTCTGGCAAGGAGCTTAAGATGGTCTGATTGTATATTAAGTTTCTGTTCATCACTGGCAATCTTCTCCTGTTACTACAGCTTTTGGTGGCCACATGATCACGGGCCATGTAGTGGCATTCCTTGGTACACACGCTTCGGAATTCTTTGGTCTTCCTTTCTTATATGTCCCTACCAAGTGACTCGAAATCAAACACATAAGGTCTTTAAAACATCTAAAACTGTCTTTCACCCATTAAATGGGATTGGCTTTTTAAAAATTCTATACTGAAGTTCAGGGCTGGCCTCTCAGTCTGATACGGTCAAATTTTCAAAAGCGCCAAAGTCACTTAGGAGCCTAAGGCCCATTTTCAAATGTATCATAGGCACTTCAGGGGCCAGATTTTCAAAGGTATATAGACAGCTGAAGAAGCAGACACCCAGTGAGATTTTCAATAGTGCTTAACCAGCTCAGGTGTTTCTTTGAAAATCCTGCTAGGCAACTATCTGCTATTCTGACACCTAAATACCTTTGAAAATCTAGAGCCTAAAAAACCTAAGTCTTACTGAACATCAATGGGACTTAGGGTATTGAAGGAAAAATTTTAAAAAGCAACTAAGCACCTTAGAAATATAAGTCCCATTTTCAAAAGTGACTTAGGAACATAGGAACCTATTGATTTCAATTAGCTCCTAATGCCCAGATTTGTAAAGGTATTAAGGTATTTAGGCATTTCTGTGCTCAGCATTGAAATTCCTAACTGATTTAGAAGCCTAAATATAATTTTCAAGAGGGTTGGAGATATTTAGGATCCTAAATCCAATTCACAGTCAATGGTATTAAAAGGAGACTTAGGCTCCTAAATCAATTAGGTGTTGCAATACTGAGAGCCGTAATGCCTAAATACCTTTTAAAATCTGGGCCTATGTGCTTTTGAAAATTTTGCCCTAAGTCTCTTTTGAAAATAGGTCTTAGGCTCTTTTGAAAATGTTATCCCTAGTAGCTTATTTTCTCAAACTGATGCAGAATTTACCTTAGGGCTTGTCTACATGAATACTTAGTTTGCGGCAAGCTGGGGGGTAAACCTACCCCGCACTAGCTTGCCATGCTCTAAGTGTCTGTCTGGGTGGACCCTGCTGCCGTACACTAAGAGTTCCCTAGTCTCCCTTAATCTATTCCTGTTTCAAAACAGGGTTTCAAACCCTCTGTAATGGGTCCTTCAAATACTTTGGCCGATTCTGCATTAGCAACTAACCCATTTTCTACTCCAGTTGAGGGAGCACTGGAGTCCTGGTTAACACCTGTTGTCAGACATGGGTCCGTTCCCCTAGAGTAGCTAGTCAAACACTGAGGTCTGTACTTTGCTCTGTCATCTTGGTCACCCTGACTGGTAATAACGTGGCCGTGGAAGCATTTTGTTACCACTTACTAAGCCAGTGCTATGCCTCTCCTTACCCGAAAGCAGTGGGGGTGCCGGAGTCTGGAGGGCAGAAGCTCTCTTGCTCTGATGCTAGCACTGGTGTCTTTTCAGTCTCTGCTGCCCAGGTTTTATTTTCACCTGCTCAGATGTAAGGAGGGAGGGGGTTGGGGCAGAGCTGGCTGTCAAATGCAGGAATGAGATGGGAAGCATTTGAATTGGTTTGGGTCTCAGTGACTGGTGGGGCAGGCTCACAGCCATCCTCCTGCTGCTCTCTTAATGAGCCAGAACTCAAGCTGGACATCTCTAATGGCAGGAAAGGGATCGGCAGGCTGGATTCCAAAAGCCAGGAATAAAACACTTTCTTGAAAGCCCATCAGAGGGCAGGGCACATCCCTCAGGCTTCTGCCCCTTCCAAACCAGCCCCTTTCCTACCTACCTTAGTACTTAATTGCTCCTGTGAATGAGTTACGTTGACCTAAACTGTTGGTACCGACTGCAGACACAACGCTGGGCCATAAACTGCAGGTACAAGATGGAGACCAGACAGCAAAGTGCTGCTTTCTGCTACCTTTGACTACCTCCATGCCTGCTATAGATCCCTGATTGCATTCCCCTCCTGTCTATCTCTGTATGTTGTGCTCTCACGGCTACATCCCCGGGCTATGGAATTTGGGATCATGGCAGAGGCTGGCTACATTGAATCCATGTGATGAGCACGAGAGGACAGTAGTGCAGCAGCTCTGTGCAAGACAAGCTTTCTTTCCTGAATGACTGTAACTCATGGAGGTTATTCGAGGTTGGAAACACAGCGGGGACAAACAGATCTGGCAACATCACCTCATTTTTTCATGGAGCACTGCAGCCCGTTTCTGGCAGTCCAGGGGTGAGGAATCTGTTGTGCAATGATTCCCAGTTCCCTCTCCCCCACCCCTGAGGTATTGGAGGAAGCCTTGACCATGGTCTTCGTACAAGCAGCCAGTATCGGAGACAGATAGCAGCCATCCAGGGAATTTCTCTCTCAGAGGCCAGACACATTGGATAGCAGGTTTTGTGGAGACTCTACCCTGTCATAATTATGGATAGTGAACAGTCACCATCACCTGTTCATAGAAGTATGTAACATCTCTCTCTCTCCCCTCCCAGTATTTGAGATCATGTTAGTAATTTAATCCAAGCCAAAGTCATCTTGGACTAAAAGACGTACAGCGTGCTCTCCGTCAGTACCAGAAGCAATGGTTCCTGAAGAGTCTAGAATGGCATGTCTCCATGGTACCTACTAGGGGATGTTCTCCTCCAGCCGGTGAGAAAGGAGACCCCAGACTGAGTATGTGGAGAAAGAAAGGATCACGGGGATAGTAGCCTGGGTTGTCCTGCGCTGGGTGGGTTAAAGGACATTGAAGAGGCTTCTGGGACTGAGATTATGAACAGGTCTACCTGGTAGCAGCAGGAGCTGGGGTTGCTCTCCTTAGGTTGGGGATGAGGCAGGGCATACTGTGCTCCAGCAGGGCCATGAAATAAACCTCTAGGACAACTTGGTAAAGAATCCCTAAAGTAGGCTTCAGTCCTAGCCAGGAGTGGGCTGAGGACCAGAGCTCCTCTTCTCCTCTGTCCCACAGAGCTACATCCCCCACTCTCATTTACCATTGAGGTAGGAGGTTTGCTGTAAAACTCACACTGTATCTTGCCCAGAATGTCGCTTACTGACGGGCCTGGACAACTCTGGGTGTGATTCTCCTCTCCTTCACCGCTTTAACCCTCGTGTCTCTCCAGTGACGTCAGTGGCATTACTGCAGACTTACGGCACGGCAGTGTAAGTGACAGCAGAATCAGACTCCCAGTGTTCAGCCTCTGCTGACAAACTGAGTGGGTTCGGCCTCCCACCTTTACGGTGAGCTTGGAGCGGGAATGTGAATAGGGAGCCAGCGTGGCACATATCCTGTGAATACCAAGAGGAAATAGCTTTCAAGGGTGCTTCAAGCCTCACCTTTCATGAGAACAAAAAGTCCCCACCCCTCTCGCCCGGACATCAGCTAACATTCACTTTTGGTGAACAACACCTAGCGATGGAGAGATGAAGGATTCAAAGCAGAGAGCATGGGTCCTGGGATTAATTGTCTGAAATAACAGAATTACATAGTGCGACAAGATGATTACATACTATGCTCTGTGTGTACCAACCAAATACCCCAGCCAGACTGGGAAATACACACACACAAAATCTGCCACAGCTGCTCCTCCACAAGCAATCAGTGACCCCGGCTGGAAAGGTCATGCCTTTCTTGTAGTTCAGCTATTTCCAGTTTTCTGCTAAGTCCTTTACCCACCTTTGCTGTCAATGGCCTTCCTACACCCCCAGAGACAAACGCAGGCTCATAGTGACCCGTGAATAATGCCCTTGGACTCACACACTCATCTACACTTAGGCTTTGTCTACATTGGACTTTCGTCGGTAAAACTTTTGTCGTTCAGGAGTGTGAAAAAACACACACACACACACCCCCAAACAACAAAAGTTTTACCGACGAAAAGCCGCTTGTTGGGGGTGGCATTTTTTTGTCGGTGGGAGAGCTCTCTCCCGCTCACAAAGAGCGGCTACACTGCACGCCTTTTAGTGGCACGTCTGTGCGTAGTGTAGACACAGCCTAAGACATCTTCGCCCGTCAAACGCACAGGCATTCACTCCATCAAGCACAAGCACAAGCACAGATTGAGGCTATGTCTGCCCTACAAACCTTACTGCGGCACAGCTAAACTGCTACAGCTGCGCTGCTGTAAGGTCTCCCTTGGAGCCGCTCTTTGCCGCCGGGAGAGAGCTCTCCTGATGGCATAATTAAACCACCCCCAACGAGTGGCGTTAGCTATGTTGGCAGGAGAGCCTCCCCTGCCGATATAGCAGTGTCCACGCCAGCTCTTTTGTCGGTGAAACTTATGTCCGTCGGGGGGGATGGGTGTTTTTTCACGCCCCTGGCCGATAAAAGTGCTAGTGTAGACAAAGCCTTAGAGCTACACACACAGACATGAGAGACATAACGTACCCAACCACAAAAATCAGCCTGCCCCACCCAATTATATACACACAAGCTCTTTGGGACAGTGACAATCCTTTTGTACAGCACCTAACACAATGGAGTCCTGGTCTATGACCATACAATAATAATAATATAGAGGCAGCTGCACATCCATGTGACACTGTCGTTCACACATGTACACTCAAAAGGATTGATTCATCCTTAGGATAAGCAGTTGGTGGCGCTGGAAGTGGATGTGGGATGACAATGATTTAGTAGTGATGGTGTGACGCTCAGGAAGGGCTTAATCCTAAGCCCACTGAAGTCAGTGGAAAGACTCCCATTGATTTCAGTAGGCCTTAGATCAGGCCATTAGTGTTCAAGTCTTACTCCATGTGCCTGTCTGAGATGAGTCAAAAGGTGCATTGATTGCTACTGCATCTTGGGTTTAGTGAGAATGTAACAGGGTGGTTGCATTATGCTGGGGACGGGGCTGAAAACCATAGAAGTGATGGCCAGATGGCTTGGTAGTGGTGGTGGAATTTGTGTACCCTTGGGGGTCATGGGCATGGTGATGTGTTGTTTTGTTTGCGTGAGGAGGGCAGTGGTGGTGGGTCTGATGAGGTGTAACTAAAAGGTGCAATTTGAAACATGTTTAGTTAAACCAGTGCAAACTCCAGTGTGGACATTTTTAATTTGATTTAAACCTAGCTCCCAGCTGTTTCACTTAGTTCTGCTGGCAAATTTACAGGCACAAGCCCACCCAAGAGAATCGATTTTAAACCCAGCTTTGTGTCCCCCCACAATGGTTTTGTGTTGATTTAAGTGCATCTTCGGTGTGTGCACATGGCCCAGGGGCGTCCGTAATTCTGCCAATGCAGAGAGTGTTTTGATTTTGTGTTACGAGGACATTTTGGAGACTGTGTGATGTATGCACTTGGAATGTCATTGATCTCCCGTAAGTTCCATTTTCACCGCAGTGACTCAAAGGTTAGCAGCTACCCTGCAACTCGGATGCTTTAGGCTTACTTCAAGGAAGACAGATGTCAGGGCTCTAGTCTTAATTTCACTGATTATGTGGAAGAAGAGACTATAACCTTCATTCAAGTTTCCTTAGCAAAATCAATCCATGTTCCTTATACTATGGTTGGCAGTAACATAGAGTAACCCCAAGGCCCTAGCAGGGAGGGGACAGTAATTCACTGTGACCGTTCAGCTTTCCTTATACACTATGTTAACCCAAATCTGGCTGGAAGTTCTGACGCTGACCGACAGCCCCGGGCGCTCAATTAGGAACTCCACACTGCTTCTGCAACAGGCTGCATAAAACACCGTGGAGTACCTATCCGCTAGTCCTCCCTGGGTATGTGCATAGCACCCTGTCACTATGGTCTCATCTGGAGCACCCTAAATAATTCCCTCCATCCTCTAAGCTTTCACATACTTGCCCTCCTGGGGCAAATCCTGGCTCCACTGAAGTCAATGGAAATATTGCCCATTTTGAAGTCAGTGGGGCCTGATCTTTAGGGAAAAGGAAGTGCTGAGGGTGCACGGGCTGGCTTAACACAGGCTGCCTTTGCCAGGTATGGAGTCCATCGCTGCTGCTGGGGAAGGGGTAGCCCTGTTACCCAAACTGAAAGAAGTGAAGCACCCCCCATCTACTCAGCTCTTTGCCATTGTTTTTCCCCTCCCTGCGTTTGCTGTTTTCTTATTCCACTGGAATCAGCCCCTCGGTGTGATTGGTGGATCTGGCAGTTTCAGCTTTTAATACGTCCTCAATCATTTCTGGCTTCCCTTCCCTGACAATAGCGCTCCCTCCCGTGGCCATAAAACATCGCATAAAGCATTTCCCCTCATAGCCTGGCTGGAGAGAACTGGAACAAACCAATGGAAATTTCATCCTGCAGGCTGTTTTCTTTAACCCTGAGCGTGCCACATTCCCCAAGTGTGTCCACGTAATGATGATTCTTGCACTTATAGAGCCCCTTTATTGGATGTCTCAGAGCACTTTATCCCAATTTTACAGATGGGGAAACTGAGGCACAAGCTAGGTAGGTGACCTTGCCCAAGGTCGGTGGCAATGAGGATTGGCCAGGTCTCCTGACTCCCATTACCACCTATTCTATTCACCAGAATAAGCTACCCTCCTGGTAGTATCCATGGAGGTAACTGTGGGCCACGGGGCTGCCCTGCTGCTGGCCAGCTGTAATAACAAGTGACAGTAGTGCAAGGGGCAAGTGGGGAGGGGGGTTGTTCTGGAAGGATGGCAGCTCACATACGTATCCTCAAGGACAGTAGACTTGAGAATAGGATGAAATTAGGGGCAAAGTATCCTCACAGGTCTGTCAGGGATGCAGGAGATTCTGGAATCGCTTACTCCCCAATCCATGCTGCGTGACTGGAAGCCATTCAACCCTACCTGAGATGATTACAGAGGGTAGTGCTATCCATTTCACAGGCGGGCATACTGAGGCTCAGAGAGGCCATGTGGCTGAGTGAGTCCGGGGCAGAACCAGGACCACAGCTCAGGCCCTGCACTCATTCCTTCAGGCCAGGCTGCTATCAGGGAAGTTAAATTAAAAGAAAACAAAGCCAATGTCCCTTAGAGCTGGGGGGAGGAAGGGAATAATTTCACAAGGAGCCACGTTGGCCAATACAGCACTGCCTGGAACTCCCACCCCAACACATGCATGGGGAGGGAGCTCTCACCCCTGCTCTCCTCAGCTCCCGGATTGTCTCGGCTGCATAGTCAATTAACCACACAGGAAGGTGAAAGTCAAGAATCATTTTGAATATCTCCCAACCCCAACCCAGCCTGGTTCTTGTTCTGAACCCAAACCTTGTGAAGCCAGAGAGAGCAGCTCCCCCCCTAGAAACCAGAGACAGACACAGAGGTTTGGTTACTCCACATCTCTTGGTGTTGAGCCAGCAGGTGTACCGACTGCACTACAAACAAGGATATGAGCGGTAATTTTCCTGTGAGCGCTAGATCTATGCCAGTGGGCACTTTGCACTGCGCTAACCACACGCAGGGCCGTGTAGCCGCAGGGCAGGCAAAGCCATCTTCCCCTGGAAAGATCTGCAATGCAGACACAGGAAAAGTAGATCTGTACAGCAGGAGCGTTTTCGGGAGACCAACGGCACCACCCAATTCAATGTGGTGTTTGGAGTGGGAGACGCACCCCTGCCCATTACTGAAACCTTATTGGCTGTCTTGGATGAAACTCTGGCAGAGATGAAGAGAGACCTGTACTTTTGGGGTGGGCTTTGGAGACCCAATTACAAAATTCAAGCACTGGTGTAGGGGCTTTGTCCATCGCTGGACATTTTTATGTTAACAGAACCCTTGCCAGAGCACCTCTCTCCAGAGAAACGTACCTCTCCACATTCTAATCCAAATGATTAATAACATCCACGGTGCCTGGGTGTAATCTGGCTCTGAGTCACCCCTGGGGAAGAATCTTTGGCTTCACAGGGATCAGTGGAATCTGATAACCCTCATCCCGCATATAGATCAGGACAATAGGCTTACTGCTTCTTCACCCTCTCATCCCCAAGCAGAGAACAACGGATGAATGTACCAGGTAACAGGACAACGCATAGGCATTGGTTCTTTGTCACAAGGGGAACCAAGAAGGGCACTGAGGTGAAGGAGTTTGCAGTGCTGGATTTCTAACTGGCCCTGAAGCAAAGAAGCCTCTTGAGTTGGCAAGGGCAGATACTATAAAGGACACACTTGGCATTGGGCACAGCTGCATTCTTTTACTTCTTCTTTTATGTTTTGGTCGAGTCCTGCAAAGCTCAGGGATTGAGGCACAAAAACTCACAACACAGGAAGCAGTGGTGCCAATTCAGGTATTTCTTGGATGGGGCAAATTCCAGTCCCCGCCCTTCCAGCAGGGACCCCCTTCCAGTCCCCACTGATTCCACTCCATAGGCACCCCAGGTCTACCTTGACCATGGAGTCTCCCCTCTCTCCTACCCCCACAGTGCATGAGCTGGTATCGTCAGGCGTCAAGTTCTTGACGTACAGGAACAGACTCCCCGTGCACCAGGTTCCCATACCATTTGGCCCGGGCGCTCCTCTAGCTGGACGGAGGGGCAGCCAGGCCAAATTTGACTGGCATTGCAAACCTATGTGCCACTCGCTGAAATCTGGCGTGCTTGTAAACTCCCTTGCTTGAATATTCAGAGAAAGTGAATCAGATACCAAGAAGATGGATGCTGAGAAGATAAAGTTGCCAACCCTCCAGGATTGGCCAGGAGTCTCCAGGAATTAAAGATTATGTCATGTGATGAACTCTCCAGGAATGTGTCCAACCAAAGTTGGCAACCCTATGAGAAGACCCTAAACGCACGCACGCACACTAAGAGGTACAGGCACCTGCCTAGGGGACTGAGATGCATTACACATTGCAAACCTGACAATGTCCTCAGCCCACCATCTTGCTTACAGCTAAATATCAACTCAGTGAAACACACAAAGACACAGCTCAGACAGAACAGGGAGCTCAGCAGAGAACAATCAGACAGGCACAGGAAAGTGACAGCAGCCAGGCAGACTAGAGGAAATGGTAAGGGGGATGGGGGCGGCTCGGGCTTGCTTGGTTTCTGAGACAATTCTGCCCTCTGGTGGTCCACATCATTGACCGTGGTGGAGAGCAAAGATGCAGAACTTTCCTCTGGGCACGTTTCCTGCAGTAACTCTGCCAGGTTCAGCGCTTTGGGTCTAGCTTGTTTGCCACGAGGAGATGCTGTGATGGATGGTGGTACATAGAATGCTCATAGGTTCAGAGGCCAGAAAAGGACCGCGGTGATCATCCTGTTTGACCTCCTGCATAACACAGGACATAGAACTTTCCCTAAATGATTCCTGCTTGAACTACAGTTTCCTCCCTCAGTGCTGCTGCTTCTGTCATTCTGTCTCTGAAGGGCCTGGACCACAACTCAAGTGAGTTTTCAAGAGCAGAGGGGTGTGCATTTGTGCCTGGTGAAGCAAGAGATACTGGGTGTCTTCCTAGAGTATATTGCTGGGAAGTGGCCAGCCAGCTCTGCATGTTAACATGGGCGTTTTAAAGGAAGAGAGAGAGACTTGGAACATTTTCACAATTTGGGTTTGCACAGCACTTTGAAAGTGCACAGTATCATTGGACTGGATGCTGCTGTCCTTGCTCAGCCAAAACTTTCCCCTGAAGTCATGATATAATATTATTTTAACTGGGCAAAGAGACACAGGAGAGGAACACCGCCCACTAAGAGCTGCCATGAAATTATTTCATGCTCCTGGGTTTTAAATTAATCCCCTTTCTACTCTCCCTCTTGACACCATTAGGGTTACTGTGAATTTACCACATCTTCATATAACTTTTCTCCTACTTCTCTCTCCAACACAGACCCCATCCCCACCCTCACTCCCTACTTTACCAGCTCCAACATCATATTAAGTGGTAGCAGGGTACACAGGGGGACCAGACAGCAAGTGTGAAAAATCGAGATAGGGGGTGGGGGTTAATAGGAGCCTATATAAGAAAAAGATCCAAAAATTGGGACTGTCTCTATAAAATCAGGACATCTGGTTACCCTTTATGGCATTAATCTAATCCAGTCTTTCTGCCTCTTTTATCCTGGAGAGATTGTGCTCATTGGTGTTTCAAGAGACCTGTCAACTTCTTATCGGAGTTCACATTGCAACGAGGCACTTTTCATTTTAGATCTCCAACTGTTTTTACAGCTGAGGAAACGGAAGCAACAAGAGGTTAAGTGACTTTGCTGAAGATTGGAGCATGAGGCAATGGCAGAGCTAGGAACAGAACCCCAGGCTCCTACTTCCTTAATCATATGTCCTGGCCGCTGAAAGACAGCCACCTTCATAATGCTTGGTATGCTCAGAAAAGGGTAGATGAGTGTGATTCCAATACACGAACACCAATGTGGGGTTTATTAGTCATAAACTGCCAGTTAAACAGCACAGGAAGATGACTCAAATTTCCTCTCACTTCATTTTTTCACTTAGCATGTTACAAGAATTCTCTCTATTTACAGGGAACATCTCCCAGATGAGGATGAGGATGAGAAATGTTATTCAGTGGAACAGAACCTTTAAAAGTCAACAGGCTGCCAGTTAACTCATTGATTGCTAGCATTTTCCATAGTGCCAGCCGAAGGAGAGCAGAGGATAACAGACAATGTATGTCTGTGTATATTTCAGAGGGGTTACTTGCAACATCTTTCCAAGCTGAGTTCCTGATAAGACCTTGCTTCATAGTGATAAGGAAACTATGTTACTGTTAGGAAGACTGCCTCCTTATCTGTCTCTCTTAAAGCAACAATTACAGATGACTGAGTTAAAGTTGCTAGGGGGCTCTCATCCCAGGACTGAACTTTGCAGACTCACCTAGTAAAACCCACAAGTGCTGACGTGTTCTCAATTCTTAGCCCAGGGTAAAGTGAAGGTTCATTCTTTTTTATTCTTTGTGCCTCTGAAAAAAAATAATTAAAAACAATCACCTCACTGTGACTTTATGGATGAAAGGTTACACACGGAAAACTCACAAAAGTCAAAGTTAGCCACCACAACTCTATTCAGGCCCCTTGCCTGGTGTTCTCTAAAGTTATATATAATAAGGAATAAAAGTTAGGTGCAGTGTAGCAGTTACAGTTACCATGGGAACCATAACCAGTGTGTGTGAAAGTTCCACACCAACCGTTTGCATCGAAACAGTTTCTTGCATTTAAAACAACAGGAGTGAATGACCATCAACCAAAACTACAAGCCTGGCCCTACAAGGAGCTGATTTGCCTATGGCAGGGGTTCTCAAACTGGGGGTTGGGACCCCTCAGGGGGTCACAAGGTTCTTACATGGGGGGGTCGCGAGCTGTCAGCCTCCACCCCAAGCCCCGCTTTGCCTCCAGCATTTATAATGCTGTTAAATATGTAAACAAGTGTTTTTAATTTATAAGGGGGGGGTCACACTCAGAGGCTTTCTATGTGAAAGGGGTTACCAGTACAAAAGTTTGAGAACCACTGGCCTAAGGTCACCTCGAGCTAGGAGCACTGAACCCACGATACAGATTTTACTAGCCATGTTTTAATCACTGAGACATGCTTAAGAACACAAGAATGGCCACACTTGGTCAGACAAATGGTCCATCTAACCCAGTATCCTGTCTCCCAACAGTGGTCAGTTCCAGATGCTTCAGAGAGAATGAACAGAACAGAACAATTTCGAGTGATCCATCCTCTGTCGGCCAGTACCAGCTTCTGGCAGTCAGCGGTTTAGTGACGAGGGCTGGCTCCAGGCACCAGCCGACCAAGCACGTGCTTGGGGCGGCACCTTGTAAGGGGCGGC
>NW_020664444.1:11035265-11062498 GCF_002925995.2 Terrapene triunguis
GGGGTTCGGTGGCACGGCGCTCGGCGGGGGGGGTTCGGTGGTGTGGTGGGGGGGTTCGGCGCTCGGCGGGGGGGTTTGGCAGCACGGCGCTAGGAGGGGGGGGTTTTGGGGGGGGGGGGGGGGGGGGGGGGTGTTACGGCGGGACGGTGCTCTTTTTTTTTGCTTGGGGCGGCAAAAAAGTTAGAGCCAGCCCTGTTAGTGACACCCATAGCATGGGGTTATGTCCCTGACCATCTTGGCTAATAGCCATAGATGGATCTATCCTCTGTGAACTTAATTCTTTTTTGCACCCAGTTATAGTTCTGGCCCTCACAACATCCCCGGCAACAAGTTCCACAGGTTGATTGTGCGTTGTGTGAAGAAGTACTTCCTGTTGTTTATTTAAAACCTGCTGCCCAGTAATTTCACTGGGTAGCCCCTGGTTCTTGTGTTGTGTGCAGGGCCGGCTCTACTGTTTTTGCCGCCCCAAGCAGCGTGCTGAATTGCCGCCATGGACGGCGGGGGCAGTCCATGTGCCGTTACGGCGGCACACGCGTTTCCGCGGCGGCGGCAATTCGGTGGCTTCTGTCTTCCGGCTGAAGACAGAAGCTGCCGCCGAATTGCCGCCGCAGGCAGCTGAACATAGAAGTTGCCGCGGAAATGCGCGTGCCACCCTAACGGCACATGAACTGCCCCCGCCGTCCGCAGCGGCAGTTGGGCACGCTGCTTGGAGCGGCAAAAACACACGGACTGCCGCCCCTTGCAGATTGCACCTGCTTGGAATGCTGGTGCCTGGAGTCGGCCCTGGTTGTGTGAAGACCCTGGTTCTTGAGTTATGGGAGGTGCAGAATCTCTTCATTTTTCACTGAAATCAGAAGTGTCCTAGGTGAAAAAAGCAGCCAAATATTTGTTTAAAGTATGAATGAAGCCCCCGTTTTCCTCTCCATACTCCCTCCCCCACCCCAAACTGACTCTTGCTGATCTTCCTGGGGAAAATATTTTCTTTGGGTTTAGACCACGCAAGAAAAAATTTCAGCCTGAGGGTTAATCTTTGTGGATACTTCTAAAAAAGGCTTAAAAGGACAATGCTTCCAGCTCTGACCTCAGCACAATGCCGTCGAACTGCTGCTGCTGCACCAGTGAGCTGCAGAAGCAGAGTACCTTGAGATTTATTTTGTGTGTCAGAAAGGCTGCCTGGAATCCAAAACTCTCTGGGTTTCCCCCTTTTCTAGGGCTCTGCTTATTCAGAGAGAGACATAAAGCCGCAAAGTCACCAAACGAGATCCTGGGCAGCATCAAGCAGTCAGCACTGTAATTATAGAGACTGATTCCAGCTTTGTCAAAAGAAACTCCTGCAAGAAATCCTTGAAGCTCAGTGTGACAGATGGCAATTTCCCAGCAATATCCTGGACAAACCTCATTGAATTAAGCTGAAGTATTTTGGGGTCCATTGTATTAAAAATGCAATTGTTCGTGTGTTATGGTGAGACTGTATGCTACTTCGCTAGGAGGAGGGGAGTTATGCTAATGAACTTCCTCCACTGATCAGCTCTTTGAAGCTTCACCCTGGGGAGTGGGCCCATTGTCTGGCTGATTACCTATTCAACATCTCTTCAAAGGTTCAAACTGGATTCTCTAGAGACTAGCAGACAAAGAAAGGATGTTGGGATAAAGAACCTGGTGGGGAATTGACGCAGGGCTTTTTTCTTATGCAGCCAGGTCCTCTGGTCCACAGAGGGCCCCAATCCTTAGGGAAGGGTTGGAAAGACTTTGGCCTATGAAGGCTCCTTAAGACTGGGTTCTCATTCCGAGCAAAAAGTGTGATGAACTTGAAAACACAGGGGAAATCCCTGTGGGGGAAGAGGGACGTTTTGAAGGGCTGCTCCTGCCAGAGCCCTTGTTGGAGAGGGATGATCTCTACTAAGCTTATTCGCATGCATGTAGGTTCTTTTATTGTTTCTAATATGTTTTCTCTGTAGTGCTTTTACCTTAAGAATCAAATAGACTTGCTTGGAAAGAACTGTGTGGTAACTTATAACTGAGGCAATTATCCTGTGTACCCTCTCTGAGGGAAGAGGCGAAGCAGGCCCTCTTAGGCAGACTGTCTTTTGCTGGGAATTACACAGTGACGGCAGGGACTTGTTCAACCTGGAAATACCCCGGTCAGAAGGGAGAGAGACACAGGCCTCCACCCAAGAGAGGTGATGGCTGGGAAGCCGGAAGCCTACAGTGGGTGATGCTCTTAAGGACATAATTAAGGCCATACTTTGTCAGACCAATGCTTCATCTAGCCTAGTATCCTATCTTCCAATACTGGGCCCTTTGCTGGACCTCTGAGGGGAAATAAAGGTGCAGTTGCCTACAACTGTGACACTCAGTGTTTAAAAAAACAAGTGAATGTCCATTTGTTCCTCCAGGCAGAGGATAACATCAAACAATCGACACTATTTTAACCAAACTGGATCAATAGAGAAATTACATTTGGAAACTGCTCTATGCTGGAAATTCTCTCCCAGTCCCTGTCCTTCCAGAAGTCTTAAGTCTTTAAATGTCTCTTGTAGAAAGAAGCCAACAATTTCAGCATCTACAACTGAGACAAAATTAGAGATGAACATCCCAGCTCAGAGGCAAACTTTGCAGCTGGGCTGTATTGCTACAAGCTGAACTAAAACCCTGTATATAAAAAAAAGGCAAACTTTCTGAACGTTCAGAATTGTAGGCAAACTTAATGGCCCTTCCCCAAGAGAAAAAAAAAAACACCTATGTAATAAATAGAAACTGGGCCACCATTTGGAAACTGCTTGAATTCATATTCACACTTGCTGAGGACTGAAGCTCAGCATCATCTTCATACCAATTCACTCTCTCAGATACTGAAGTCATGTCTACACTAGAAACTGCTGTGCTGGGGGAACGCAGTTCAACATGGTCAGCAATGGTAAGGTGGTGCAATAGGAGAGGCCTAAACTGTATGCGAAGATACACGTCTAATCCTGCTAAGTGCAAGACTGCAGTATGGATCAGCAACATGGCTGGGTTCCATCTCATCAATGCTGCAAGGTGTTTTACTGTGTAACAACCTAGGCCCCTATGACCCTAGTTTCTACAGCAGAGGGAGAGCCTAAATGTGCAGACAATGCAAAATGAATACCGAGGAGAGATCGATACTCGGAGCTGGAGGTATCAGTGGAGTTACACCAGGGGTGATATTGGCCCACTGTATAATGTAGTCTTTGTCCAGCTACATGCGATGGTGAGGGCTATTACAACTTGATGCAAGTTGGGAGAATACAAAAAAAGGATGCAAGAGGAGAAAGACGAGTCTTATGGAGAAGAGGAGAGACTGAGGTCTGACTCCAATACGATTTCGGCTTCAGCATTCTGAGCCAGGGACTGGCTACAATCGCTATAAAACTAGGACTTGCAGCAATACCTAAGTCCCTGAAAGAAAAACCTTATCGTGGACTCTGCAGCCACCTACTACGGATGTGTTTGGTTTAATGTTTGGCTGCTAACGCTGGCTCGGTTTCAGTCAGGAAAAACACAGCCAGGCTGTAAGGCCATGGCTGGAGAAATGTCCACACCCACTTATAAATACAGCGTTGACTCTCCCACGCCCATTGCAATAACAGCCTGCAGCTTATGGTTACAGAATCTGAACATTTCCAGGACGTGAGTATTTTTATATACAAGGGGACTCATTTGGAGAGCACATGGAGAAAGTGAAACTCCCTTAGTAGAAACGTAGAACAAAAGTCCTCATTTGTCAGTGCATCGCAATATACTAATTGCAACCCTAGATCCGATGCCCCTCTGCTTACAGTGAAGTTATTTTGGGCGAGGGAGTGAATGGCTTTGGAGTCCAGGTGAAATTCACTCCTGCACAGAAGCTAAACCAAGGCTTGTGTATGACCTAGGCCAGGGGTCGGCAACCTTTCAGAAGTGGTGTGCCGAGTCTTCATTTATTCACTCTCATTTAAGGTTTCGCGTGCCAGTCATACATTTTAACATTTTTAGAAGGTCTCTTTCTATAAGTCTATAATATATAACTAAACTGTTGTTGTATGTAAAGTAAATAAGGTTTTTAAAATGTTTAAGAAGCTTCATTAAAAATTAAATTAAAATGCAGAGCCCCCCGGACCGGTGGCCAGGACCCGGGCAGTGTGAGTGCCACTGAAAATCAGCTCGCGTGCCGCCTTCGGCACCCGTGCCATAGGTTGCCTACCCCTGACCTAGGCCCTTTGTTGAGTGATTCTCAGGCCTAAATTGTGTTTGCCTTTTGCACAGGCATGAATTTCACTCTTTACGAAGTTCCATTGTATCTGGTCAGGCAATTCTGACATGCTTGTTACCGTGGGATCCGAGCACTCTGTTACCCTGCGTGTGTCTCCGCACAAGGCAAAAATACATATAAAGATGGTGAATCTCAAATGAGAACAAAGAGAATTATGTTAATGACAAAGCAAGACACACTGGTCTAGGATTAATTAAACCAGTCTTTAACGTTTATGTAGGAAACTGTAAACTGGGATATCTATGGGGAACACAAACCTGGATCTGTGATGTATTTGTATTATGTATTATCAAGATTGAGGTCCCATTGTGGGAGGCACAGGAGATGCCTACACCCTTTGAGTTAACTGATTGCTAATTAACTCAAGGGAGCTAAAAGCCTTTGTAAAAGTTAGTCAGGACACTTCCAAAACATTTGTTCCAGGCTACAAATGTTTGTGGTTTACACTAGAGATCAGCCTACCCCAAAGAAAAACAGACCAGACAGACAAAGGTTGTGTGACATAACCAAGGTTATGCAGGAGGTCAGTGGCACAGCATACAATCAACTCCAGCTCTCCGGTACCCTTATTCTAACCAACCACCGTGCTGAACCACCTTAAAATATACTACCTTTAACAAAGCGCCTGGGGAGCACATCGCTCACTAGAAGCTGGCTTGATTTTTTCTTTTAATATTTTTCTGTGCCGTTTTCATTCCTTATCAAAGGTGCTGGGTTAAACAACAGGCTCAGCCCTTGAAGCCCATCCCCTGCTTGGACTTGGAACTTGCAGAGAAGTTTCAGAATTGGCCTAGGACCTCACAGCAATTGCTACACCAGCAGACCAGTGCCACAAACACTGAGCGTATTGCAGGTCGGGCTGGAGAAGCTGGGCTGTCAGAGGGAACCTTCTGATTCCAATGTGGGTGAGAAACGCCCTCGACTGCTGGCAGAGTAAATTGCTTTTTGCAGAACTGCTCTTCACTTCCGAAGTCTGGAAGCCCCAGCCATCTCTGCTAAAGCAATCACATTTCAACGGCTGGCTGCCCCTGTGATCCCAGCACCAATTCCTCAGCTTTTGTACAGTATGTTTTGGCAAACTCCAACCCAGGTCAAATTAATTATTTAATTTCTATGCTATTTCCTTATCATCTGCCCTGGGCTCCCTGCTCTTAAAAAGCACAAGCCTTGATGCTATTCAAGATTTCATATGCTTTCTTGATATTCCCTCTTGCTCCTCTAAGGCCTGGTCTACACTACAAACTTATGTCGGTAAAACTACGATCCTCAGGGGTGTGGAAAATCCACACTCCTGAACAACAGTTAAACCAACCTAACCCTCAGTGTAGACAGAGTTATGTCTACAGGAGGGCATCTCCCATCAACATAGCTACCACCTCTCAGGGAAATGAAGTACCTACATGGACAGAAGCTCTGCTGGTGGCATGGTAGCGTCCTCATTAAGCGTTACTGCAGCGCGGTGTAAAAGTATTTATCCATCGAGCAGTAACCCTGGTTTTAACAGCCCTCTTGATTTTCCTCCTCCCCAGCCTCCTGTCCTTTATACTTTGCAAACCCACAACCCCAGCCCTGCTCCACTCCCTGTTGAACACTCTGTTGGCTGCTGGCCTGCTTTTGACACATTGGTTTTATTGGCTCTTCTCTATCCCCAGCGCCCCTCCCGTTTTTCCACAGAGAACTGTCCAGGGTCCAAACAAAACAAGCCTCTTTTCCAATCTCATTTTCTTCTCTCCATTTTGAATTCCTGCCACCCGGGGAAATAAACACTGACACTGGAGCTTCTTTGCTGCAAAGAGCAGCTCTCCGAGGCTGTGCCTTATTCATCTGCTTGGCAAGTAAAAAGACAAGTCAAGTCACTGAACTGCGCCTTTTTCTCGTCTGTCAGGCATTCCAATCTGACTTGGGGTGAAAAGACATTAGATGCCGACATGTTTTGGCACCAGGATCCTGCCTAGATCTGATCATTTTTGTGACAAGAGTCTGTGATAAAATATGGAAATATTAAAGACAAAAAGCAATGGCCCCTTAAAGTGATCAGTAATGTCCGTAGCCGGTTTAGTCCCTCTGCCTCTCCCTGCAGCACTGCGGAAAAGGCAGAGCTATGCAGCATTTCCCTGCCTTTCCCAAAGGTTGGGAGAGGGACCGGTTACCAAGATGGAGCTTGGAAACTCAGCTGTGCTGCTTAAACATCTGGGGTAGCTTGGAAGCCATCCCAGATGTGGAGTGCTAAATAAAACTCTGACCCACACACATTTCCCAGTCTGACTCTTCTCTGGGGACAGTACAAGCACTTGAGCTCTTCGTGGGACAGGCCCTTCTGCATCCGAGAGCCAGTATGTTAGACTCTCATGTGAACAGCCTTCCAAGTTCGCTCTTTGGTAAAGGAAGTCTGAACTGAGAGATGTTGCTGCACTTTACATAAGACCAACCATGTTTCACTATTGCTTGCACCAACATAAAGAAGGGAATAATATAAACCCCACCCTGCTCTCTCACCTCCCAGGCAAAGAGCTCTACAAATTAATGAATCACACCCTACAACCCCCCATGAGGCAGGCAGTATCTCGCCCCCTTTTACAGATGGGGAAACAGCACCGCACGGTTGAGTGCCTTGCTCAAGGGCGTACAGCAAGGGGAACAGCAGAGCTGGGAGTACAAACAAGCCCTTCTAAGTCCCTGGTCCTGTGCTTTCACAGCTAACCCCTGGTCCTTCTCAGATAGCTCTGTCCTGCGAGGTGCCAAGCTCTCCAAATTCCCACCGAGCTCAAGGACTCGGGCCAGGGGCACTACAACCACTGGATGATGGGGCACAGGGGGCATTTAGGACTCAGCGCTGTGATGATTTCACAGTGATCATCAGTGAGGCAGGAAGAGTGTGTCTACACTGCACCTGGGAGTGAGCTTCCCAGCCTGGGTCCACAGACTCACGCTAGTGCACTAAAAAGAGCTGTGTAGACAGCGCTTTGACGATCCAGCTCTGGCGCTGAAGCTGTGATATCCAGTCACATATCCCCCCCATGAAATTCTATTAGACTTACCCAGAGATGAAACCAACAGGGTTCTACAGAAATTACTCTACGAAACCCAGAGATTTGAATAGTAATCTCCTTTCTATAGGCTTTTTGGATCCATCCTGCAGAATTCTGTAGCAGGGGTGCGGTTCTCTGCTCAGGCTGACAGGATGGCTCAAACAAGCCGCCAGAAAGACCGCCATTCTCTGCTAAGTGCTACAGCAGCTTTCCACAACCTCAGTGCACTAGCCTGTCCCACACGCCACTCACTGCTCACCACCAGGACGGTTATTCACAAGAGAACGAATCGTGACACGGAGGCAACGGAAAACAGGATTTATCCTGTAGAAAAGGAACCGTCAACCGCAGGAAGCCACTTTCTCCTCTGCCAACTGCGTCGGCACCCTCCTGCTGGGTCTTTGGCACACTCGTAGGCCTTAGCTGCAGGTCATCACCTTGGGCATACAGCACTGCTCCCATGCCCCTTCGAGTTTAGCGGTACCTTTGCATTTGGGGGAACTGTGTTCTCTGGGCATTGGGGAGCCGGGCCTTCATAGTGCGGCTGAGTGTTAAACTACGTAGGTTTTATTTAGGGTGGAAACATTCAACTCCATTGCTATAGGAAATGCCATGTTTTCAAAGGAGACCCGACTCTGCCAGAACCTCATGGCAGCCTCAGTGGAATTCTCTCCCCACGCAACCAGAATGGCTTTCCACGTGGAGAATTCTCTCTCCTGTGGCTTTTTTAAGGCCAGGGCACCAGATCTAATAGCAAAAATCACACACGCACCTTGATACTTGCATGATCCTGCTGCTATGCATGTCCCACTTACATTTACTACATCATGGAATAAGGAAAGGAACCTGCTGCAAAAGCAAAGACGAAGAGAAAGAATTAACCAAAGGGTCCTGTTAGAACTGGAACTTCCCTTAGCCCTTTGAAGGGTTTCCAGGGTAAATCCAGTGTGAGCAGATGATTAAGCAGAGGCCGTAGGGCTGGTGTGACATCAGGTCTCTATAACAAGCATTGTAACAAAGGAGGCTACCCCACCTAAGGTACCAGAGGGTACGCTGACGGAGCACTTGGGAAGTTTTTACTTGTCGGGAAGGAACTAACACCAAGTAGGTATCGGGGGGCCTTCAGTACCTACAAAGACGACCAAGGGCCCAATTCTCAGCTACATCCTGCAGGGATGGGAGGTGGAAGGTGGTGGGTTAACATAGCTTTAAACCACCGTTGCATTCCCATATTTGGAGCTTTATGGCAGCTTTAATTTATGCTCTGCTTCCCACTGGTCCTGGGAAACACAGACTAGTCATAGTGCAGTGCACTCTGAGCCACCCCTGTCCTGGGGGCAGAGGGCAGGGAGCCTTCAGGCCAGCCAGATACTGCCCCCTGCACAGGAGGTAGTTTCCACTCACTCTGAGGCTCCTCTATGCTGCCAGAAGAGTGTAAGAGGGCCTTAGGATAATGAAGAATTAGACCTCCAATGTCTAATAACGTCCTTGTATTGACAAGCCAGCGGCAATGGCAGTCTGGTACAGACATGGTGGAGTGGGAGCAGAGGGCAGCTATGTGCACAAATCTCCTACCCACTGAGATGACAGACTCTTCCCCGCGCTTCACAGGTGCCAGTGCTGGAAGAGACCCTCCTAACCCGGTCATCCCTGAAGACCAGCTTCAAAGCCCAGCATTATCTTTGCAGATGCATGCACAGGGCTCCCCCCGTCTCTGGCAGGCCCTTATTGCCCTCTAAGGCCTTATATTACTAGTAACATCTGGTAACAGCAGTTTGCCCAAATAAAACTCCCTTGAACATTTCATCCTTAGTTCAAGGCAGAGCTGTGTTTACTTTGGTAGTAGCTTCAGGCTTCTCACTCTGACCGGATGGGGAGGGCTGCACTGGCCCATTCGGGAGCAGGGACGCAAAGCGCAGGTTAGAACGGTCGGAGCCTTGTTCAAGGAGCCAAGTGTCCCTGAAAGAAGATGTTTGAGATGTACCCATTCTGGGACCCACGCTCAGGGGAAAGCGAAGCTGTGGATAGCTCTCCGTGGGAAACAGGACTGAGAGCAGCGAGTTTATTGTGCCTGGGCCATCACAGCCATCACCTGGCACTGGTTTTCTATCCCTGCCGCCCTGGCCCGCACTGTGACCAAAAGCGAGAGGATCTGCAGCCCACATCCAGGCCTGAACCATGCATTCCCCTTCCAGTTATCTGTTATCAGACTGCAGCATCTCATTACAAACCCACCAATTTGGTTGTGGCTCCCAGCAAGGTCTCACACAAAGAAATCTCTCTTCTGACTGTGCCCAATCCCATCAAGCTGTTCTGATGACAAACCTCACGCCCCCATAATGGGAACCGCATCCTTAATTTACACATTGACTTAATGCTCTTTGTGGTTAAATTAAAAGTGCGCCGCTCACCCTTTGGTCTCTCAGATACGCATGATCCTCCCCTCTCCTCACCCACCCAGGACCCTCCATTCATTTTTATCCTCGGCTGGAGAGTTTCCTAGGGGAAATAATGTGGACAAGCCTTTTAGACTAGTCACATGATCTCTTTCCAGTCACTGCACACAACCCCCTCCCCGGTTTTATCTTGTACCTCAGCAGCATGAGATACCGACAGGACACGAGACGTCTCTGCTAACTGCGGCAAAGGTTCTGCTTAAGCAAGAAGAATCCCCCCACACATTCTTCCCCACCCCTTCAGTACTGGCATCCCTTCCCTGCCGATGCTCATTCTGAACCCCACCATAAGGAATTCAAGGGCACGGTCACAACCTTGTGTTTCGCAGTCTCATGTTTGTTGGCAGATCTACCCCACGTTTGTCCTTTGCTATCAAGATGGCTACTCTGCCCTCCTCCCCCTAACTAAGCAGCCGGGTAAATCTTAAATGGTTAAAGCAGCTGCCAACTGAGATACAGACATAATACACACATCAAGCCCTTAGCGGGTTGTAGTATAGCCGGGAATTATACAATCTGTGAGGCAAATGCCTGTACAACTTTACAAACGTGGGTCTAGCCCTGCCATCCTTATCTAGACCTTCCAAGGATTTCAATGGGAGCGCTAGATGGGTAAGGAATGCAGGATCAGACTATGTACATTACGCTGCAGCAGTGCACAGTACATCATGGCGTGTGCAATTGCACTTACAAAACGGTTGCCTGGAACACATCAGCTGAGACGCTAAACTGACACCGTGTATGGTCTCAGTCACACACATCTTGGAATTCTTCAGTCAGACTGTTCCTTATAAAATCCCGGTATGTTCATGCATCTACTCACAGGCTCAGTCCAGTTAGAAATGCAGCACAGCTTTGGGCAGGTGATCAAGCCTGGACAAACCTTACTGTAGACACGGAGTGCATCTGACAAAGCCAACTTTACTCATACATTTGAATGGGGTGGCTTGGAGGCACCCAATATCCCCCAGGAAATTAGTACTGCCATTACAGCTGTCTCAAGCATTGCAGTCAGCCAAGGTTTTAGCCCCTCTATTGGTTACAGTATCAGTACAGGTGCTCAAAAAGATTTCTTCCCCTACCAATCAGTCCTTTTCCATTTGCCAGGCCTGGCTTCCCTGGGTTTCTAATGGAGCTGAAATTAACATGCCTGGTTGTACTCCCCACAGCCCCCGTTTGCATCATCAGAACAGTCCAAGAAGTGTGTGGCTTAAACCCACATCCACACTCACAAAGCAGGAGGGTCCATAACTCGGCTCTGGGAACACAGCTGTGTCACCCCAAGGTTCTTGGCGCTGTCCGTAGAATCTCTGGCCTTTTAACCACAATTTCTCAGCAGCAGAGGGGGAGAGGCAAAACAGCAGCAATGAACGGATATTTTGAAACTGGAGGCCATTTCCTGCCAGATGAATGTCCTACGGAAGGTCAAATTTCAAGCTTTATTGCTCTACTCTGTAAGGTCCTGAGCACCCTAAACTCCCATTGGTACCAGCGGTGCCGACAGTGCTCAGCACCTCACAGGCCTGTGGCTATGTCTACACTACAAGCTAGGGGGCTGATTCCCAGCTCATCAGATATGCTCACCTTGAGCTAGCGTGTTAAGAAGAGTAGTGTAGCCACTGTAGCATGGGCTAATGGTGCCTGAAGCCCATGAATACGTACTCAGCGTGGCTAGCTGTGCCACCGCTCCCCATGCTACCACAACTGTACTACTATTTTTAGCACACTAGCTCGAGGTCTAGCATGTCTATGTGAGATGGGAATCACGCCTCCTGCGCCTAGTGTAGACATCCCCCTCAGTCCCAACTGTGACAGTCATCCTGCTACTTGGCTTTTCCGACTCCAAGGAGCTTTCACGCAGTAGAATGGAATTAACCATAGCCACATCCTAGACTTATGGAGCGGGAGGTACGGGAATTCTTTCTCCAGCAGGCACAGCAGAAAATAAACAGCCCAGGGGTGGCGAGGCAAAGGGATCTCCATACCACCCTTGTGTCTTCCTGATTCTGGGCTGCTGATGAGGCCCCCGGCATAAACTGGAGAGCCTCATGCTGCTCTCATTTGCAGCAGCCTTCCAAGAGTTGCTCCATAACTTGGAGCAGTACAGAATCTCCTTAGCATGCCACACTATGGAGACTCCCCTGGCATCCCCCTCCCCCAACCCGGGGCTTGAGGGAGGATTAGAGAAGCAGTGTGGGGATGACTCAGCACCAAGGATAATGTCCCCTGGCCAGCTGTGCCTCTGGAATGGGGCACAGAGGCTGTGGTGGAGGGGAGAACCTCTCCCCATCTCTCTGGGAAAATACCACTGGGCTCTGAGAGGGTGGAGTAGTTTGCCATTCAAGTCTTGCTGAACATCAGCAATGTGGGGTTTGCAACTGTTTCATGAGCTCCCTGCCAATTGCAAAACCAGCCCACTGCCATCGAACATGACACTGCACTAACGAAAACAGTCGCAACAGCAACCGCCTAGCAACCCATTTCTACTCTGTCTGGATCAAGCAACATGCCTCTGGTGATCTTAGCTGAGACCCCAGTGGACTGTGTGGGGGAAATAGGAGGAAATGCATACGGCACATGATGTCTATGGTATGTTTAGCACTAAGTCTGCATTACATTCCCGGCCTCTCATATCCACAAATATTTGACACCCATTAAATTCACCAGGGTAAAAAAATAATTGCCCAGAAGATGGATGAAAACATCCAAAATGTATTTTTAAAAAGCAGGGTTGACCGACTCTAGCTACCCCGCCCTCCAGAAATTAAGGAGCTGGGAATCATCAAGAGACCCCCATTACTACTCATTAAACAAGATGAGATTCTTGAGCATCTTTCAACTTCACAGCAATTTGCTGGGGATTGAAAAAATTAACAAGTGATGAAGTCAGACTTGATTTATTTTTTTAAAAAAAGCTTGGAAACGCTCGCTTCCCTTTATCCCTTCCTTTTCAGTTCACTCTCAAACACTCCAGTGCAATGGAGGGCTGAAAAACACTCCGAGGACCTGATTCTGGTCTCCCACTCGTGTAACTACACAGGCAGGATCAGAATCAGACCCTCCATTTCTAGTCTGGCCACGAGGTTTCAACCTTTCACTTGCAGGTGACAAGTTTACTGCAGTGGCTGAGTATTTATCAAGAACTGGAGCCAGGAGCATATCTAGCAGAAAGGAGGGGAGGGCAGGCAATAGCAGAACATCTGGGAGGCAGCAACAGGAGGACACAAGAACATGTAAGGAGGGCTGGAGAGAGCCAGAGAAGACGGAAGGAGAGATCCATGCCTGCAGACGCCCCTGGAAGGAAAATGAAATAAAGGTAAGAAATAAGGTAAGATCATGAGGCCAGGCATGGTGGTAGCATCTGAGGAGCTGAGCAACAGGTAAGTTACCAATATCACTTACAGGCCCGTGAAAGGGTTAAATACTGCAGCCCACAAAATGTTCACCAGCCAATCCAGAGTGCTGGATGGCAAGTCCTTATTTAGTAAGAGCGATGAAAGAAAGATTCAGCCAGAGACTAGAATATTTTTAAAAGCATAAATGTCTTTTGGGAACAGCCCACATGCCTCTGGCACGGCAAGCAACCATCACTCCCTGCAGCGGTGTCCATCAAAGCAGATGATTAAACCTACATCAATCATTTGGTGTAAACAGAGAGTCAGGGGACTAGGACATCATGTCATGAGCAATGGCAACACATCTCTCTGCTTTGCTTTAACACTCATCTGGCAGTAAGTATCCCAGCCATGTTCTCTTAATGAGTTTGGGGCTGTGAATGCATCACATGTCTAGAGATTGCCTGTGTTGAATTAGAGGCCAATGATAGGGTCAAGCGGCCTGGCCCTAAAAATAAACACCCAGACTTAGATGGATTGATGCTCCCAGGTGGCTGTTCTCTGTTTAGCTGCTTTTTGTTTATCTGAAACCCAGTTGCTGATATCTGCAGACGGCTTCATCCAGGAGCAAGCTCAGCACACAAGCATGTGGACAGGTAGAAACGACCACATAAAAGAGCGAAGGAATAGAGCCTCAGAGCACTAATAATGGCAGATCTGAGATAACAGCTCACTCCCACGCGGTTACCACAGAACAGGATGCTGTTAACACAGCCGTACCATGCACACAGTTTGACTGAACTGCCACACTACCGCTGAGGAAAAAAGGCTTTATAAGTGATCTGGACTTCCTATGGGTGAAACTCCCGCCGATGCCTATACACTCACACAGGCCCAGGGAGAATTTCTTCCTGAAACAGGAAAGGGTCTTTAACACTTGGGCCCCAAGTGTCCCATCCCCTCTTCCAGACCCGCTCTCTTTGCCCGACCTGCCTTTGCCAATTCACCAGTCACCTGCTCTGGTCCCCATGCACCATCCTGTCATTGATTGTACTCCAGCTGTGCAACGTCATGCTCAATATAACCTACTGGGGGCCAAATTCATAGACTTTAAGGTCAGAAGGGATCATTATGATCATCTAGTCTGACCTCCTGCACAACGCAGGCCACAGAATCTCACCCACCCACTCCTGTTACAAACCCCTAACCTATGTCTGAGTTATTGAAGTCCTCAAATTGTGGTTTAAAGACCTCAAGGTGCAGAGAATCCTCCAGACTCGGCATAAGCAGGGACAAGTGCCTTAAGATCAATGGGGCAGTGCCTGCACACACCAGCTCGGAGTTTAGCCTCGAGTGTTTTGTAAACCCCAGGCACTCCCAGAAGCAGTGCCTCCACAGCACACAACAGCACTGAGACAACACACAGGGGCAGGGGCATTGTTTTTTACTCCACCTCTCCCTTCACCACAACACGCAATTTGTATTAAATATTTTAAATATATTAATTTTTAAAAAGTATTAATAAAAAGCAACCGAAGGACACAGCCGACAGACTGAAAGAGGAAGTCTTCCGATTGCAAAGGGAGGGTGGGGGGTCTTCTGGTGATGCACAGCTGGCTGGAGTATCCTGGATTCTTGCAAATTTGGAAGGGGATGAGTAGAAAAAATATACTTAATTTTATCTTCCTGGGTTGGGAGATTAAGAGGAGGATATTGTGAAGTTTTAAATATTTTTGGTAATCCCCCTTCCCCCTCCTCCAATTTCCAATTGCTTTTAGTCTTTAAGCAGATTTTCTGGTTTGGGGTAGCCAAAGAGTACAAAATCAGCCTCGTAAAGTTTGTAGAGCTGCTGCCTCCAGGCCAGAGGGATTTTGGCAAACCAGTCCTCCTCCCAGCTGCTGGCAGTCCTGTTCCGGTAGCTGGGGGGGAAGTGGAGGAGCCTGTCCACCTTGAGAAGCTGCAGCAGATGAGCTGCATCTTCGTTGAGGGTCTCCAGCTTCCCAACAAAGTCATAGTCTATCTGGCACGGGTGGCACAAGCGGTAAACCTGCCTCCAGTGCTCATTGAAAGGGGCCATCTTCTCTGTCCGGGGGTCCAGTAAGTACTGGATGAAGTCAGGGAAGGAGACTTTGAGGCCCGCCCTGAAGGCCTCGCTAACAGAGGTGGGGAGGTTGGTGTGGTTGGAGTAGAGCTTCAGCATGGGTATGGCAAAGCGCCGGTAGAACTCCTCATTCTCCAGCTCAAACTTGCTGCGGAAGGCAGAGATGAGCCGCACGAAGGGATCGCGTACAAAGAGGAACTTGGTGTATTTCTTCAGCTTGATCTTCATGAGGTGGCGGGAGAACTTCCCGTAGCGGCGCCAGAACTTGTTGAAAGTCAGGTGGGTGCTGGAGTTGTGGACGTGCTCTCGGGGAATGTCCAGGGGGTCCCGGTAGGGGACACCCTGATCCAGCAGGCTCTCACTCAACACGATCATCACCCGCTTCCAGTTGGTGCAGGCCACCTTGGGGACATAGCAGTAGATGATGCCGTGGCGGTCGTCCACGATCAGGTGGTTCAGCTCGTAGTTGGGGATGTCGTCAAAGGAACGCTCCTTAGCGGGGAAGGCGAAGCTGGAATTGGCACAGAACTCCCGCAGCATCCTCCGCCGTTCAGCCTGCAGCTTCTCCTGGTCCAGGCTCACTCTGGCAGCGCGGGTGGACCAGTCATAGCCTCTCACATTCTCCTCCAGATTGTCCAAGACAGGCCTGCTGGAGCCTTGAAGTGGGGCCTGCTCCATCTTTCTGTTCAAGGGACCATTCTGCCTCAGGCCAGAACTCAGTAGCTTCTCTAAAAACTCATCCATGTCCAACAAGTCTTCGCGGTCTTCATCCTGAGCAGCGGTGGGCGGAGTGCCCAGGGCATGAGGCCTGGAGAAGGACGTGTGCAGGTAGAAATGAGCCGTCCCCACGTTGTCCCAGTACACGATGATCAGCAGGATCATGAAGACGGAACCCAGCACCACCGAGAGGCGGAACAGTCGTGCTTTGGTCATCCTGGCTGTTGCTGGTGTGGTCTCTTTCTCCTAAGTTCACCTCAGTCTCACACAATGGTGCTTGGGATACCACATTGTGCTGCTGACAAGGAGCCTGGAAGGGTACAAAAACCAAAGTTAGTCAGTCTCCTGAGCACTCTGATGTAGAGCGACCCTGCAGGGTAACGGCTTCCATGTGGCCATACGTACTCCTCACCGTAAGGTTTTGTGTGACAAGTGCTGTATGAAACATCCTGTTCCCACCCAACTACACACAGACCACTGGCCCTCACGGGGTTAAATGCAGGCCTTTCCCCTTGATGTGGCCCAGCATCAGACGTACAAGTCGACAGCATAACCAGTTGCTGCTACCCCACTTACTGGGTTGCAGGCGGTTGGGGATCAGAAAGTGAAAGTAACCGGCTCTTAGGCATGGTGCTGCATGCATCCAGGTTAGTGCGGACAGGCTCTGCCAAGAGAGGGCTCTGGCTACATTAGAGGATTGTTGGAGTCAAAGTCAGTTGTCATCTCCTGCAATTTTATCGTGAGTGTTGCAACAGTCGGTGTTTTTCTTAAGGACTCCAGCTCCGAGAGTCATGTGATTACTTGAGACTCTCCACTTCCATTACAAAAAAAATAAAAATAAGATTCCAGCCCTCATGAGAGAAGCTTGAAAACATAAACCCCGAAGTCTCAAAAAGCAGAAAAAGTAAAAATTAGCCAGAATTTATTTTTTTTAAACTCATTTTTTAAACCAATATTATTCATGTCGGGGGCCTGCCTCATGATTTTTGAATACTTGACGCTAGCAATCCCATAACGTGGTCTGACCTCCTTCATTCAGATGCCCCTAAAGCCACAATACTGTGTTGAAAATCGAGATTCTATCAGCTGAATGGGCATGAAGGGTGTCATTGCTGGGGACATCAGAGGTCAAAATTCACCTTCCTCTATGGACTGTGAGTTGGCCCGGTGCTATGCTTTATCTAATCTCCGTTTGAATGTATCCCACGGATGATAACTCAATGACCTCTCTTGGCAGTTACTCCCTTGTCTATTTGCTTTTGCCACAAGGAGTTTTTCCTATGATTTAATCCAAACTTGCCTCTAATTTATAAAGGGACCTGGATAAAAATCCGATTTAACATTCCTCAGGGTTTTACATTGGCTGTATGACTACTGAGATCATGCAGCTTCAGGGTTGCTCCAGCCAAGAGAAACCTTTCCTGCTTTTCTGGAATGTGTTGAGCAGGGGGGGGCCTCTTGTCTGGCCCAACATATTTTGCATTTCTTATAGCATCCAAGCCATATTAGCTAAGCCTCACACACCCCGTGGCAGGCGGTGCTATCCCAGTTACAGATAGAGAAATTGAAGCACAGAGGTTAAAATACTTGCCCAACGTCTGTCAACATAGATTGTGTCAGAGTAGGGAACAGAACCCAGATTTCCTAACTTCCCCTCACTAGCTGCACACATGGTCCCAGAGGGAGGTTTGTGGAAGGGAAACAGCTGTATACCCCACTCCCACGCACGGATGCATTTTTTCTAATCAGGGGATCCATGCAAGGTGAGGGCTGGGGAGCCAAGCAAGCTGAATGCAGTGGCCTCAGCTCCTCCCCAATTTAGCTCTTCACTTAGTCAGACCAGCAGCGGGGAAAAAGCTTGAGAGCTCAGAACTGCCCCACAAGCAAAGCCTGTCCGGTGGCTTAATGGAAGGTAGGAGGGAGCAAGGAACAGACAGCATGGCCCAGTGGACAGGACACTGGATTGGGACTCAGGTTCTCCATGGTCTATTCCTACCTCTGCCACTGACCCGCTGTGTGACCCTGAGTGGTAGCTTCACCTCCCTGGGCCTCTGTTCCCCCTCCCATCAACTTTCTGTCTGTTTTGACTATAGAATCATTACAGCAGGAGCTCTCTCTTATAATGGGTTTGTACAGTGCCTAGCACAAATGGGCCCCATCTCACTTGGGGCCTCTGGATGCTACTGTAATACAAATGATCAATAATAATACACAAGAGGGGAGAGAGACACTGAGTTGCCTTTTTGCACCTCACTCGGCATGGATGGGGAAACTGGCCAGCTCTGTTTATTGTCAATTTCACATCTTAGTCATGATGCAGGAGCTGGATTCTGCAGCATTCAGCTCTCACAAAATCCAAACTGTTTGCACTGAAACTAATGTATTTATTTACTTTTAAGTTTCATGATTTCCCCCCTCCTCCTAAAATTCTATTTATTTTCTGTAAACAAAACCGAGGTTTTGGGGATTAGTGTCGTTCAAAGGTCATCACTCCTGATCTTCACCCCGATCAACTGCAAATAAATCTTCTCCTTGCCCTCTTGCAGTATATCGAGACTATTCGGCCACTCGGTCTGCTCCTTAAAGGACCTTAGAAGCATCTTAGACAGTGCTCCTTTCATGAAGGTCAACTCAAACTAGTGAGGGCAGGACAACAGTTCAAACAACTGAGCTGGGACTAAGTTGGTGACATTTGGAAGTTCAATTCATAAACCCCAAGCAATTAGTATTATTCTTTGAATAGCTGTAGTACCTAGGAGCCGTAGTCATGGGCAAGGAGCCCGTGGTAGTAGGTGCTACACAAACACTGACCAAAATAGATGATCCCTGCCCCAAAGAGCTTACAAGTAGCGGTAACACTGTGAGCATTTGTGCACAAGTTAACTTCCTGCAAAATACATGTGATGCGTCCCCCTCATTGATATTAATAGCACTACATGCACATGTACAAAGAAAACAATTCTGAGCAGAGTCATGTTTGCAGCCAGCAGGATAGCAATGCAGCTTGCTTGGCTCAGCAGCCAAGGGAAAAATGGTCTTGCAGTTAAAGCAGAAGGTCAGGAGATCCAGAGTCTATTCCCGGCTCCCTATGGGAACTTGGGCCCGTCACTTGTAGCCAAATTTTCAAAAGTGGCCTCTGATTTTAGAAGCTCAACTCAAGACACCTTGAGCACTCTCAGCGCCCACTGACTTCCAATGGGCGCTGTATGCACTCAACATTTGAGGAAACCGGCCTCTTGTTGGGCTCCCAAAAACTGACCTATCCAAAATAAGTGACCACTTTTGAAAATGTTGGTCTTGGCCTCCCTGTCTCAGTTTCCCCATCTGTAAAATAGGTACAATGTAGGTGAGTATTATGACAGGGTAATTATGCTGTTTAGTTCATTAATCTTTGTAAAGCCCTTTGAGATCATTGGATGGATGGCAGGCAGGGGCCAGGGAAGTGCAACGCATTAGAGTGGTTAGAAAGTTCCCAGTATTTTGAGAGAAAGAATCATTTTTCTTTTTTAAAACCTCTCTCTCGGACGAGATGTTACTTAGGAAGGTGAATAAAAAGGTGTTAACTGCACAATCTCACTCCCGAGGAGCATTAGGGCTATCAACAGAGAAAAGCACCAATTAAAAAACCAAAACCCCTAAAACACAAAAGCAGCCCTTTCTGCTGACATCCCCATTCTGTTTAACAGCCTCAAAACAAACCATATCCACATCAGTTATGAAAACAAAACCATTTGTGCACATTAAGTAGCTCTGAAAGGAACCTTTTCAAAACCAGCGCTGGGTTTCTTTCCTCCCAAAATGCTGAGGTTGATTGCCAGCCAGTTCACACACACACGGCCTCTCAGGGCAGCAACAATTCCACGTTGTAAAGGGAGAGAAATTAAAAATAAAGAGCATCGGCCAAATTGTAGCAGCACCTGGCAACGGTACATTTGATTTAAAATACAACATCTGAAGCGTATTGGGATTCGTGGCTAGGAGGGGGTTCTTCATGGAACCTCATGTTCTGCACCCCACCCAATGGGCACGGAGACTGGGATTGGTTAGACAAACTGTGAAATCATCGGTAGTGAATTTTCTCTACATATGGGAAATTTGTAGGGAAGAGAAGAATCTAAACAAGTCAAGAGCAATCGTGGGATTGTTGGCATGCAAAGTTAGCATGGGGTCAGCATCTGCTTTGAGACACTGCTCTCCATCCAAATGAATCAGGATAAACAAAAACAGCAACCAAACCCCTCCCCGGTTTGTAAACTAAACAAAAATGGCGCAGAGGGAAAACTCCACAACAAAGTCCAGTATCACAGCTCTGGGTACATGTGCCCTGGAGATAAGCACACTTCCCTTTTTCCCACGTGTGAGCCAAAGCATCATAGAATCATAGAACTGGAAGGGACCTTGCAAGGTCATCTAGTCCAGGCCCCTGCACTCATGGCAGGGCTAAGTATTATCTAGTCCATCCCTGACAGGTGTTTGTCTAACCTTCTCTTAAAAATCTCCAATGATGGAGACTCCACAACCTCCCTAGGCAATTTATTCCAGTGCTTAACCATCCTGACTGTTAGGAAGTTTTTCCTAATGTCCAACCTAAACCTCCCTTGCTACAATTTAAGCCATTGCTTCTTGTCCTATCCTCAGAGATTAAGAAAAACAATTTTTCTTCCTCCTTCTTGTAACAACCTTTTACATACTTGAAAACTGTTATCATGTCCCCTCTCAGTCTTCTCTTTTCCAAACAAACCCAATTTTTTCAATCTTCCCTCATAGGTCATGTTTTCTGAACCTTTAATAATTTTTGTCGCTCTTTTCTGGACTCTCTCCAGTTTGTCCACATCCTTCCTGAAATGTGGTGCCCAGAACTGGACACAATACTCTAGATGAGGCCTAATCAGCACGGAGTAGAGCGGAAGAATTACTTCTCATGTCTTGTTTACAACACTCCTGCTAATACATCTTAGAATGATGTTTACTTTTTTTTGCAACAGCGTTGCACTGTTGACTCATATTTAGCTTGTGATCCACTATGACCCCCAGATCCGCAGTACTCCTTCCTAGGCAGTGATTTCACATTTTGTATGTGTGCAACTGATTGTTCCTTCCTAAATGGAGTACTTTACATTTGTCCTTATTGAATTTCATCCTATTTATTTCAGACCATTTCTGCAGTTTGTCCAGATCATTTTGAATTATAATCCTATCCTCCAAAACACTTGCAACCTCGCCCGGCTTGGTATCGTCCGCAAACTTTATAAGTGTACTCTGTATGCCATTATCTAAATCATTGATGACGATATTGAATAGAACCAGACCCAGAACTGATCCCTGCGGGACCCCAGTCGTTATGCCCTTCCAGCATGACTGTAAACACTGAAAACTACTCTCTGGGAACGGTTTTCCAACCAGTTTTGCACCCACCTTATAGTAGCTCCATCTAGGTTGCATTTCCCTAGTTTGTTTATGGGACGGTCATGCGAGACAGTATCAAAAGCTTTACTAAAGTCAAGATATACCACGTCTACAACTCCCCCGCCCCCATCCACAAGGCTTGTTATCCTGTCAAAGGAAGCTATCAGGTTGGTTTGACACGATTTGTTTTTGACAAATCCATGATGACTCACTTATCACCTTATTATCTTCTAGGTGTTTGCAAATTGATTACTTAATTATTTGCTCCATTATCTTTCCAGGTACAGAAGTTAAGCTGACTGGTCTGTAATTCCCTGGGTTGTCCTTATTTCCCTTTTTTATAGATGGGCACTATATTTGCACCCTTTTCCAGTCTTCTGGAATCTCTCCCGTCTTCCATGACTTTTCAAAGATAATCGCTAATGGGTCAGATATTTCCTCAGTCAGCTCCTTGAGTATTCTAGGATGTATTTCATCAGGCCCTGCTGACTTGAAGACATCTAATTTGTCCAAGTAATTTTTAACTTGTTCTTTTCCTGTTTTAGCCTCTTCTGATCCTACCTCATTTTCACTGGTATTCACTATGTTAGATGTCCAATCACCACCAACCTTCTTGGTGAAAACCGAAACAAAAAGTCATTAAGCACCTCTGCCATGTCCACATTTTCTGTTATTATTTCCCCCCCCCCCCCTTCCCCATTCTGTTCCGGGTCTACCCTGTCCATGGTCTTCCTCTTGCTTCTAATGTATTTGTAGAGTGTTTTCTTGATACCCTTAATGTCTCTAGCTAGTTTGATCTCATTTTGTGCCTTGGTCTTTCTAATTTTGTCCCTAAATACTTGTTATTTGTTTATCTTCATCCTTTGTAATTTGACCTAGTTTCCACATTTTGTAGGACTCTCTTGATTTTTAGATCATTGATCAACTCGGGTTTGTACCCCCACAAATGCATAGCAATGCAGACAGGCTACAGACCAGGCCCCTCTGTTGCAGCACAGCTGCTTAATGCTGCACCAATGGCAGACTGTGGCTGTAAAGCTGGATGATCCATCCCCAATGGGAATCCTCTGCCTAGTGACAGAGATGGGGCTGAACTGAAATCCCCAGGTCGGAACATCCCCAAGCTGTGGGGAAGTTCAGATCCAGGTTCAAATGGGCCTCCCCCTTCTCTAAGGGGCCAAACTAGCCATCCAAACACCCACAAACTCGTCCCTGCTCTCTGAACACTGCCATAATCATCCCAATTGGCATTTCGACAGCACTCCACGCAGGGCTCTCAAAGTGCTTCTCCAGCTTTAACTAGACCCTCTCTGGGAAGACCATTTCAAAGCCAGGAAACAGTCTGGATTTTCAGAGATGCGAAGAACCCACGCTCTCACTGACTTCAAGTGGGGTGGTAGGTGCCCAGCACCTCTGAAGTACACACAGGCCAAGGCGGCACAGTGGGTCAGTGACAGAATGGGATTAGAACGCAGGAATCCCATTACCTAGCCCCTGGATCTACCCACTAGGTTACCCCATTAGGACTAGGCTAAATACTTGCTAATAAACAGAAGAGCAGTGAAAGATTAGGGCTTTGTATCAGCGTTTTAGCTCAGTTTGTCCGAAAACACTTAAAATTCACCATTTAGGGATTTTTTTTTAATGCATTTGCTTGCACTGATGAGGTATGAAAGAGCCAATGACCAGGAGTGGCTGGTGATCTAACTATCGCTTTGCACTGCAGCACCAAGCACTGAGATATGGGTCTTGGACTCAGCCTCTCGTTCTGTACGTCAGCAGGGGTTGGAAGAGGATAGAATACATGCCATTCTGAAGAGTAAGAAGGCAGGTATTACTCTGCAAGATTTCTCTAGGTGAGGTTAGTGAAGACGAGGACTGACTGGATCTAAGAGTTGCCTAGGAAGATGCAAAGGGGGCTAAAGGAGGGGTAAACTGTAATGTGTGTGTAGGCAGGGCTGCTGGAATTAGGGGTGCTGGACGCACGGCAGCACGCCCTGGCTTGAAGTGGTTTCCATCATATACAGGGTTTACAGTTTGGTTCAATGGCTCTCAGCACCCCCACTATACAAATTGTTCCAACGCCACTACATGGATGTTTGCGTGTTTATATGCCAATACTTAGGCTCACAGTCTCAGCCCATTCCTGGAAGATTTGGAATGCTGCTGCTTAGCAAATTGCTTTTTTGTTGTTTGTCTGTACCTGTCGGCCTGTCTTGTCGGTAAGACTGTGAATTCTTTGCAGCAGGGACTGTTTTCTATTCTGGGTATGTACAGTGCCCAGAATAGTGCGTTCCCCCAATCCTGGCTGGAGGCATTAGACGCTACCGGGATGCAATTAAATAATAATAATAATGTTTCAAAGAGAATCATTCACTTGCAAACTCTACCCTCCATAACATGGTGCAACCACAGCAGCCTGCCAGCACTGCTGCGAAATCTCCCACCCCAGGGCGCCCTATCTCAAGTAACGGAAGTGTTAGCCTTACCAAAACACAGTGTTTAGCATGGTAACAAACCCTCGCAGCCAGGGCTGGCTTTAGGCCAATTCCACCAATTCCCCCGAATCGGGCCCCGCGCCTAAGAGGGCCCCACGCCCAGTGGCAGGGCCGCCGGGGTGGGGGCAAGTGGCCGAGAATCCGTTCCTTGGCTAGAGGCTCCTTTTTAATTTTTACTCACCCGGCCGCGCTCTGGGTCTTCGGCGGCACTTCGGCGGCGGGTCCTTCACTCGCTCTGGGTCTTCGGTGGCAGGTCCTTCAGTGCCGTCGAAGACCTGGAGCGAGTGAAGGACCCACTGCCGAAGACTAGGAGCGCCACCGGGTGAATACACGCCCCGCGGGGTTTTTTTACGTGTTTTTTTTTTTTTTTAAGTTTAGACGGGGCCCCGTCGAAACTGTTCGAATCAGGCCCCGCACTTCCTAAAGCCGGCCCTGCTCGCAGCCCTCTGGATCATTGGACGGATGTTCATTTTGAAAGCCACTGAAATCAGGCAGCTTTACCCAGCCCACCCCAAAGGCTCAAGCCTGCTTTCCAGGGGACAGCACGCCATCTGCCAGAGCACAGATTGATTTTCCAAGATACAGAGCAATGATCAGCGGAGGATCAAACCAAATCCTCTCCTGTTAACTCGGGCAGTGCCATATTCACTGATGGGATTTCGATCAGAGACCCATAAGGGGACTTAGTTAAACTAAGCCAACTAATGCCGAGGGAAAAAACCACATTCTGTCAATTGTTATTGTCTCTCTTTTTCAGTGGCAGTGTGATTTTAGTACAAATAAAAGATGCCAGGCTGAAAGCATTGGAGACTAAAGGTCTCTATATATACACACACAGAGAGAGAACAGGGCTCTGAGATAGGTGCCTGAGCCATAACCTGAAGAGACAACCTCTACAGGTGAGTAGGGAGTTCACACTATATGGCCCATGCAGCCCTTGGTCTCAAAGCTGAGAATGCCAGCAAGAATACGCTTCAATGCCAATTAAGGTGGTGGTATTTGTGATGTGGATGCCTGCCAAGTGGGAACCGGGCTGAGCACCAAACTCATTTCATACAGGCCAGTTAACAGCCATCGGATGGTAATAACTTTTAGCTACTACTGACCTGGCCTGGACTGGAACCAGTGACTGGCTCTCCCTCTCATTAGTAAGCGTGGCTATTTATCTCAGGTGACAACAGTCACAGATGTCACAGTAACCACCAGAGACAGCGGCTCCTAACCTCTGGCATAGAGCCGGGGTGTTTATCATAGGAGTCAGTGGCCACTGACTCCAGTGGTTATTATTGCAATGGATTCCACGACTCCCTCTTCCCCACTCCTAGGACTGCCGGCTACACTTTCCCCTCCAGAGAAGCTGAAGATGCAGACCAGGCCCTCATCAATAGGGCTTAAGAGCTGTTGCTATGACCCATTTTCTTCTGTTCCTGGTCCTTTAACATTTTTTTTTGGCGGGGGAAAGGGGTTTGCACGATATAACAGGACATGAGACTTTAGAAAAATTGTAGCTTGCATTTTTTGCCAAGACTTACCACATTTTCCCCCAATGACTGCCAGGGAACTCTACTGTCCGTCACCTGAGCCATCCAGCCCCCTGACTCATAAATCACCAAACCTCCAGTAGGATATGTTTAGTCAAGCGCATTTCAGGTTTTTATTTCAATATATGGTGTAAAACGTTTGAGACCAACTCAGTTCTGGTGATCTGCTTTCTCCAAGAGGGGAAACTCAGCAGATTCTGACATCAGAGTCAGACCAGGACTGTGCTGACTTAAGCAAAATTCTTTCTTGGTTTTGGTTATTTTCCCAACATTCAAAATAAACTGCTTCTCCCCCACGCTGCAAAAATGTAAAGGCTTGTCTAGACAAGGCAAATTTGCATCAGTGTAACTACATAGTGTAGTCACACTGATACAAACCCCTAGTGCAGACACAAATCGGGCTTACGCTAGTGCAGCGGTTCTCAAACTGTGGATTGGGACCTCAAAGTGGGTCGCAACCCTGTTTTCATGGGGTCGCCAGGGCTGGCTTAGACTTGTTGGGGCCAGGAGCCAAAGCCCGAGCCCCACTGTCTGGGGCGGAAGCCGGAGGGCTTCAGCCTTGGGCAGTGGGGCTGAGGTTACAGGCCCCCTGTCTGTGGCTGAAGCCCTAGGCCTTCAGCTTTTGCCCCTCTCCCCCCCGAGGCAGTGGGGCTTTGCCCCTCTCCCCCCCAGGGTGGCAGGGATCAGGTGGGCTCAGGCTTCGGTCCCCATTCCTGGGGTCGTGTAGTAAGTTTTTTTGCTATTGCATCTTAGCACAGTGTGGGCTATATACCCGGGGGGGTTGCAGAAGGCTGCAATTCATATTGTCTGAGTTTACACTAGAAACCCCTTTTGTAAGGCCAACTGTCAAGTGTTTATAGATTTAGTATTTATAATTTACAGCTGTGATATTTTACTCTGTACTGAAATTTTGCTTCTTGGGTTTCAGTGCAATTAATAAATTGCTTTATAGCTTAGTAGCTTTATAGCTTAGTAGTTGCGTGGGTTAGCAAAGGGCAAGTTCTGATGGCAACACTAGCTTGCAGCAGCCCACGTTTATCAAAACAAAGATTTCCCAGGAAAATGGTAATTTACCATTTTTCTTTCTGTCGTATCTGATCAAAGTCTGCTGTTCTCTGGTCATTAGAGCCCAGAAGAGGGAGCACAGACCTCAGGCTATTTAATACCCTGTCCCAACTCAAGAGTGAAAGCTTTTTAAAATGTCAAATGGGCTATTTTAAAATTATAACCCTAAGAGTCAGAGAGAAAAAGAAAAGCATAAAAACACCAGAGTGGGGATTTCCCCATCCATTAACCACACCACAAACCCGTGAAGACCAATTAGGGACTGCCAGTTTCCAAAGCCATGGAAATGACCTGGGCTAATATAGGAAACACACGACTGAGTTACAAAACCCATTACACAATGTATTGAAACAAACATGTTATTTGGCTGCACTTGAAAGTGCAGAGTTCCAACACATCCCAGCCAGCCAGGGCTAGGACTATGGAGGAAGATGACTGCATCACTCAAGTATCCTCTAGGACAGTGGTTCTCAAACTTTTTTTTCCACGGACCACTTGAAAATTGCTGAGGGTCTCGGCGAACCACTTAATGATCTTTCCAAATGTGGTTTGTACCGTTAGCTAACTATTGTAAAGCGCTTTGGATAAAAGCGCTATATAAAAAAAACCCTTAATAATAAACTTTTTTTGTTCTACAAAATAATAAACTTTTTTTGTTCTACAAATAAAAGCACACAACTCATATTTTAATAGCAGTAGTCTTACCTTTCTAATGCGATGGATGTGCTGTCTCTACCCTGCCACAGCAGCCCCCAAGCTGGGGCTGGGAAGGAGGGGGGTCTCTCCCTCTCTCCTCCACCACAGCAGCCCCC
>NW_020664444.1:11062508-11136866 GCF_002925995.2 Terrapene triunguis
AAGATCAATGACAGGAAGCTGGACAGCTGGAGGAGGAACTGAACTGGTGCGTCTGAGCTTCCCCGTTAGTATTCACATTAACAAAACCGACCCAGCATTAAATCCATGGAAATAAACTTGGGGTCGGCAGCACCGATGGCCAGCTGTGCCTAGAGGGGAGGGTCAGGTGCGCTGCACTCCAGGGGTAGTAGGAAGCCAGCCTGTGCCCTGATGGAAGGGGCAAACCACGTACTGTTGGCCAACTGTGCCCGGAAGGGAGGGGCCGTTGAACCCCGGGGATAGAGGAGGGAATCCAGCCCCACTGGCCAGCTGTGCCTGGAAGGGAGGGGCCGTTGCACCCCGGTGATGGAGGGGGGAACCCAGCACCGCTGGCCAGCTGTGCCCGGAGGGGAGGCGCTGCACCCCGGGAATGGAGGGGGGAACCCAGCACCGCTGGCCAGCTGTGCCCGGAGGGGAGGGGCCGTTGCACCCCGGGGATGGAGGCGGGAACCCAGCACCGCTGGCCAGCTGTGCCCGGAGGGGAGGGGCCGTTGCACCCCGGGGATGGAGGGGGGAACCCAGCCCCGCTGGCCAGCTGTGCCCGGAAGGGAGGCGCTGCACCCCGGTGATGGAGGGGGGAACCCAGCACCGCTGGCCAGCTGTGCCCGGAGGGGAGGGGCCGTTGCACCCCAGGAGATGGAGGGGGGAACCCAGCACCTCTGGCCAGCTGTGCCCGGAGGGAGTGGGACGCTGCGGACCCCTCGCACCCTGGCTAGGGGGGGTCACGGCTCCATCCCAGCGCCCGGCCGGAGCCCCCGCCCCCAGGTCCCGCTCTCACCTCCGCCCGGAGCCGCTCGGCTAGCGGAGCCTCCGGCGGCGGCAGCAGCCCCGACTCCTCCCCCTGAGCCGCCGCCTCTCGCGAGAAGCCGGCCGGGGGGTCCGGCCAGTGGGGCCGCAGCGCAGGCGCCGCTCGGTCCAGCCGCGGGCGCCCCGCGGGCCTGTCCCTCCGCCCCGCCCCGCGCCGGCCGCTCGGCTCCCCGCGGGGACCCGGCCCCTGGCTCGCTGGAGCCGTTGCACTGCGGGGCTGGAACGGAGCCCGGGCGCGCAGCTCCTGCTTGGCTCCCCCCGCCGAGCGAGGTTCGGCCCCAGCCCCGTGGGTGCAGCCCCCCGTGCCCCGACCCCGACCCCGCTCCGGGGTAGGGGATGGCGGGTAAAAGTCAGGGCACGCCGCAGGGGTGAACTCTTCCAGGGCATCCGCGTGGGAAGCGTTTTCACACATGGGAGTTCTCTGGGCCCAACTCGGTTCAAGTTCTGCAGGAGTTGGATGGAAGTTGCAAGAGCTGCTACGCCCCCTTCTCCCACGATAGCGGCACTCCTTGCATGGGACCATGGGGATCCAATCCACGGGAAACCACACGGTCTAACGATGGCGGGGGCGAGGGAGAACTGGCTTCTGTTCTCCACTCTGCCACTGACCTGCTGTTCATCCGTGGTCAAGCTGCTTAACTTCCATGCCTCAGTTTCCCTATTTGTAAGATCTGGGCAGTACCAGCCTCTGTAAAGCCCCTCGAGGCTCATGTGAAAGGCATGATATAAATGCAGAGTATGGATCCAGGCAGAAGGGCCCAGAGTATTTGGAGTTCATCCATCCAGGCTGAAGGGCCTCTCTGTTCAGTCTCGTTCACTGAGTGATCTATTCATATCGCCTTAAAGCAACTGTCTGCCAAGTCCCTCGCCCCTTCATTGCCTACTGGGACAGCTCTGCTCCCTTCTCTGGGATTTTTCCATCTCTCTTTCAGGGTGCAAATATTTCCTAACGGAACTAAATTGTTTATCCCTGTGGGTGGCTCTCTCTCACATATTCATTTGCATCCTAATAGCAAACAAAACTTCCCCCTCTGCACTGGACTGGAGTCAGCAGGAGAGTTTGTATGTAGCATCTGAGCTGAAGGGCTGCCAGTCAAGCAGCAATGGCAAGCCTACAAAAATGCTATACAGCTTCCCCTCTGTAAACCAGGCCAGAGACTGAGGGATTAGAGTTGGCATCAGATTAGAAAGCAGTTTCCATGAATATGATCTGTTGCTTGTGGCTCAGGTGCCAATAGCAACAGGTACTCAAAATAATTTGTGGGAAATGGGAAGCCAAGGATTGCTCATATTCTCCTCTCAAGCAGACAAAGCTAGACGAATATGGGTATAACAATTACAAAAAGAATCTTAGCTCTCTTAAAAGATTTATGGGAAACCCACTGCACTGTAAAACTATATTAACCAGTTACTGGTAGTAGGAAAACTTGTTAGTAGTTATATTAACCTAAAAATCATTGTTGAATTGGTTACTGATTTTGTAACCAGCTTGAAGTAGAAAAAATACTTTAGGCAAGTTTATTTTGTGCAAGTATTTAGTTTTGTGTGGATCGTGGAATGCCGGGTGCCTAGAGATGAATTGACAGAAAAGACCAGTCGTGCAGCAGGGCCTGTTTCTGTTGCAGGCTGGTGTTTTGGTTCTGTGCTTTGGGGGAGAGAGACCACTTAGAAGTGACCTGCTCCGAGGTAGGCATCTCGGTTGTGCAAATTTGCACGGTGAGACCTGTGATCTCTGCCTGCTGCACCTCCTGTGAAGATGAAGGCAGCTACAAGCTATCCCATTTGTGCAAATTCGGTGCAGCCCTTGGGCTTCCAGCAAGTTGTCAATTATGTGAACCTTAGGTGGGCAAAGTTTGAGCTCCCCTAATTTAACACACCTAAAAGTTATCACACAAAAGGCCCAGAGGAGTTTAAATTCTTGTCTCTTTCCTCACACGTAAAAGGCAAGAACAGGAGAGTCTGTCGTTCCAGGTCAGAGGCAATGTCCTTCATCTGAGTTCTGAACATTAGTGCCCTCTCTCTCCTATGATACAGACACTCAGCTTCAAGAGACTGAAGACCGACTCTTTGGAGTGCAGTAACACAGACATACTGACTCCAAGTGTCTGAGGTCTTCTTTCTCAAATCTCTACATTCATATTTTTTTAACTTAAATGTAGGAAAATGATTAAAAAACATTGCATACAATGGCTCCGATTCATCTTCAGCTGTGTGGGGTTCCTGGAAAATTAGCATCAGGTTCCATTTGTTTCCAAATGCGCAACCTCCAGTCTGAGTTATGTCCACAAACCAGTGCCTTAGTGTCAGGCTTCAAAGTAGCAGCCTGTGAGGGGAATAGGATCTAGCTTCTGAACACTGACTTTTCAGAGTGAATCAGCCCAAAGGTATTTAGCAGAGATGTACACATTTGGAACATTCATGGTATTCCATCGCACTAAGTTTCTTGCTCCCATCTGGTTCACATGGTGTCCTGTAAATAGAAGACTGGCTCAAGGCCTGCTGGAATGGGTTTATTTTCACATGGTCTGTGCTTATTTTATCTAGGTGTGCTTTTTATTTCTTTGCAAGTTCTCCTGGCCCCTCTTGTCTACAATGTGACTCATCAGGCTTTCTGCTGTTTAACAGAGAACTCAAAGAGGAGTGTCCATCAGACCTTATTACATTATACTGAAATAGTGAATAATTCTTCATAATACATACTTTGCACTTGTATTGCATTCCATTCAAGGATCTCAAATCAAGCCTCCCAATCCAAGGTGAAGTAGTGGATTATTACTATCCCTAGTTGACAGATGTGGAAACAGAGGCCCAGAGTGGTTAAGTGACATGCCTAAGGTTGCATAGTAAATCAGTGGCAGAACTGGGGACAGTATCTAAGCATCCTGACTCCATTGTCCTGTGCTTTAGCTGCACAAAGACCCTTCATAATTTACATCCCTTTTGAAACTGAATGAAGCCATAAAGATGACATTTCCTTACATGCTTGCACTGAATGCCAAGCGGGTGGCAAAGTGGGTGTGGAGAGAAGCTATTCATATTTGGGAAATAAAGACAACATTTATTCAATGGAATGGCCACCCTGTGCCACTTTATTTGCAACGTGAAGAAAATAACAGGGCCAAGAAAGGAAAATGGTAAGTCTAGTATTGATTTACAAAACGCATGTCCCTCCAAGAAACCAGGGGGAGAACTGCTGGAAAGAGGGGTTTGGTTTTTAAGAAGAAAAACACATTGCCTTTGTTCACCTCCAACCCAGCTCATAACAAAGTCTCTGCCAGCCACCAAACCTCTTTTTCAAGCTCCTGTCAGATCTGAAATGCTCTGCACGTGGCCAAGTGCTTAGAACGCCGCTGGCTGCTCCCACTGCCAAACATCTGCTCAGCTGAGCAGCATTCCAGATAGGCTTCACCTTTTCCAGCTCCAAGACAATGCGTATAAACCTCTGAGAAGAGGGCAGGGGATACTTCAAAAGAGTCTGCAATTTCTTTTGATAATTAAATAGCCTCCCCCCCACCCCCATATGTGTGGGACGTTTCCACAGAAAAGAGGATATGCTGCATGCAGAATCCCAGATGGTGGACTCCATACTGCTGTCTCCTGGAGTAAGAATGCTGATGGACAAATGGGGTTTCCTTTTCTTTTGCATGTTATTAACAAAAGAACCCGCAGTTCATCTTAAAGGAAACTAACAGCTGGAGCACAGTGCAAAAAAAAAAAAAAAAAAAACTGTAGAGAGGCTGTGGGGGAAGCACCAAAGCAGTGTGCACACCTCCCCTTCCGCTTCCCAGCCTCAGAGCATACTGCTTAAAATGAGTATTAAGAAAAACCCTCCCTACTTTTTAGTACCCCTGTAGTCCTGGTCCCCGGGAACAGATGGAATCTTGCTCTCCCTGGTGATTTTATTTTGACCTCGGCAGGTTCTTGAAGCTTGTGATTGGTTGGTTCTTCGGCTGGTTGCTGGCACCATCTATGGGCCCTACGTGCGAAGGAAGATTGAGATGTTTTTTATCATCATATTACAGGAGAAGTGTCTTGCCTCAGTGTTCCAGAGTAAAGGAAACACTAAGCCTTGAACCTCACTGACTGGCATGAGGCGCACTCAGCATTGGTCAGAGCTGGAAAGAGATACTGGTAGTTTTGGGGCCAGATGGAAAGCCAGCTTTTCATTCACTTCCTTAAGCGTGTGAGAGAATCTTAGTGCAATGCATTAAATAGCCGGAGCACATTCTCATATTACAGCAGTGCTTCCTACATGGATCAGACGGGGATTGTGAACACATCTGAAAATGTTCTCCTCTCCCCCCAAAGGAGTTAGTTTTGGCCAAAGGGGAGGAGGAATGTAACAGAGATGTTTGGAATGTTTTGAGTTATCTGCTGAAGCGTGTGGCTTAAAAGTTTGGCTGTAAGAGACATACGCACAGGATTGCTTTTCCAAGCAAGCAGCTTGTGTGGCACCTACAATGCATTCAGTTACGCCTACTACAGAGCAAGCGTCATAAGGAAGTATTTAATAGCGGAATATTGATGTCTTCCATACTGACCTTTGACCCGCTTTTGTAGGACCTGGCCTCTGGTCTGACCTGCATTGCTCTGCTGAACGGTGCTTGGGGGAGTGTTGCTTATCTCCAGCACCTGTAATGGATTTTCTTCTTGATAGCATGAGAGAGAGAGAGAGAGACAGAGACCTTTACTAGAAACAATGGGAAAGGAACACAGTTTATGTAGCAAGCAATGACCATTCAGTATAGGATTCACTAATGGACCAGCTGAAATAAATGGAAGGGCTGCAAATGAAATGTTAACAGTATCTATCTTTGGGAAACAAACTTAAAAGGGAAAGAATTTAGCTGTGGTGGAAGGGACCAGGATGGGGATTGAGACTTTCAGAGTCTCCACAGGGATCTGAATGCCTGACTCCAGTTAGAATTTAATGGAAATTGGGCATCCAGTTCCCGACCCTAACCAGCTTTGAAAATCCCACCCTGAAGTCCTCTGTGTTCAGCCACAGATCAGGTGTAGCAGTCTGAGCACAATGTGCCTCAAGCCTGACCTGGACTGGCTAGCCCTTGGGCTGTGAGATGGTTATACAACAGGCTTATTCAGTTTTTGGCCTCTGCTGAGGATGCCAAAATGGAGGCCAGCCAGTTCCAGTTGTGGACTCCTGTCTGCTGGGCACTGGTCAGAAACCAATAACTTGTTTCATATACGACACTGAACAGAAGTGAGATGATAACTTTTGGACACTACAGTATGGGGACATATTTGAGCCAGCCACTTCCAGAGGAAACGCTTCTGAAATCCCATTACTCATCAAGTCTACCTGAAACACAGTTTTTGTGCGTAAGTATCAGGCTCCTTAGATAAGTTCATTTTCAGCATAAACCTCTGCTGTGGCTTGTTTCTCAAACACTAATCCACATGTTGCTGCCATACAGATGGAGTCACATCAGGAACCTGGGGTCCTACCTGTATGGGGACTGATGGGGAATTTGACCTTGGTGGCAGCAGGAGTGGCATGGGATAAGTTGCTCATGATCTTCAACGGCTGGAAGAGTTTAGCTCCGGGCAGCTGGTCCTCAGAAACATTGTCCATATTGTGGCTCGAGGGAGTCCGATGCTTTGCTTTCGAGATCTGAAAGACACCGTCAAGGATGCTATTGACTTAAACCTCCCAATTCAGGAGGCTCTATTCTCTGACCGTGGGCCACATTACACCAAAACAGGTTCCCTCACTCCCTTGTCAGTCTCTTTGGCTCAGGCTGCCCTTTAGGAAGGGGATAGAAATGGTGTTGGGGATATGTGACGTGTCAGCGTGAGTTATTCAAAACATTATCTGCGTTATAACTCAGTGCTCCCTCCATCCTTGGACATAGCTTTCTCCTCTGGCACTACTGTATGTGGCCTGTTTCCCCACCCACCTCTGGCTGCTGCTGCACCTATCCCCAATGGCTTCCTTTCACTACTGCCTCCAAAACCACCTCTGCTAAGTCCTCCACCTGGTCTCTACCTCCTGATCTACCCATCCCCCCTGAAGGAAACATACAAAGTGTCTACCTTTTGGGAGATTGGTTCAAGGGAACGAGATCTTTTCTTCCTGGCTTTCCTCTCAGCTGATTTCTCTCGTTCTCGATCCTTCTTCAGTTCTCTCTTGGCTGTGTAGTACAGCTGCTCCTTTCTCTGGGACTCCGCTGAGAGGCTCTCGATACTCACAGTGTCTTTCACGTGAGGCTCTGGAGTGAAGCTGGACTGCAGATATTTCGGCTCCAATATATCCTCCTCAAAGAAATGCCCCGAGGCGAGTTCACTCCCATGATCTCTGTGTCGGGCTCTGGAACGCCGTCTGGCTGCAATGCGGGAGATGCTTTTGGTGCTAACAGCAATCTCCGTCAAGGCCTCCAGACTCAGTGGGGCAAGAGCGATCTCTGCAGCTGACTTTCTCCTATTTAAGTCCAGGGAGGTAGGGGAACATAGCTTGGAGGTCATCTTTCCTACAGCAACGCCAGTTGGTTTCTGCTAAAAATCAAAGCCAGGGAATCAGACAACTTAGGATTTGCTTTTTACTTAACACTTAAGGTGTTTTTCATCTTCCAAGCATGTTAGAAACATTAATCAATCATTACCACACTCCAGAGAAGTTGGTAGATGTCAGTATATCCATTTTTGCAGATGGGGAAACTGAGTTAGAGAGAGTAAGGGAAATACCCAAGGTTACAAAAGGAGTCAGCCTTGGGATTAGAACCAGGAGTAACTGCCTCTTGGTCCTGTGCTCAGGCATTAGGCCATGTCATAGACTCTCCCAAAGTGTCCATAAATTAGCCCCAAAGGAATCATATGTGATTAGATTCTTAAAAGAATTTTACAAAGGCATCATTACATGAGATGGCACCAGAAAGTACCAAACTCCATCCAGCTTCAGCTTTTGTGGGGAACAAGCAACATTCCTGGCCTGAGTATTGCAACATCAACACAACTGTCAGAGAAGCTTGACACCTGAGCAAGAGTCACTTCATCATCTTCCTTCCTCCAGATAGACACGGGTACAAATATTACTTTGTGCCTTTGATGCGCTGAGTAGAAAATACATTGGTCTACAGGAACTGGCTATTGATCTAGAGGTATCTGTCATATCACTTCCCTGTCCCATAATTTATGTTGTATCTATCAAGGTATTTATATGACTCTCATCACAGGAGTTACTGAGCATCCCATGAACATTCATTTATCCTTCCCGCCTGTGTGGTAGGGATTACTACTGTCCCTGTTGTACAGATAGACAACTGGGGCCTGTAGAGATCAGGTGATTTGCCTAGAGATCAGGTGATTTGCCTAAGTCTGTCGTGGAGGTGGGAGTAGAACCCACAGCACTTGAATCCCAGCCTTATTCCTTATCTTCCTCATCTAGAAAACTAGTCTTGGACTCCTCACTGCATCATACAACTTGCAGCCACGATGGGTCTGACTGCTACGTGCACCCTGCTCTTGTCAGAGGAAAGTGCTGTCTGTGGCAGCTAGACCTTGAACTCTGTGCCTGCCAGTACTGACCTGGTGCAGTGGGGTTCTTGGCAAGCGAAAGAAAGTAGGGCTGAGATGGGTATCTGGATTCCCCAGTTTCCTAGCAGGTGTCGTTTTAGATGATCTGTAGCTGTCACTGTGAAAAACACACACACGGAGACGTGAATAGATTGAATTACATGTATAAGAGTCAGGCACTGGGCCCTGAGGGGAACGCTAGTCAGCCCTTCTGGAGTGTTTGGAGACACCTGTTTGGATTAACTCCTCCAAAATGTAGGGGAAACCAGGACTGATTTAAAAGCAGGGGCAGGGAGGGAAGTTCTAGGGTGGAAAGAGAACTTCAGAACTCAAGGAAACATAGAGAGGACCCTGAACCCACTTAAAAGAGCTTCATTAATATATATTGGTTAAACTCTTTCACTGATTGGTTTAGAACCGAAGTCCCTCCCACCCTACCCCACCCCACCCCATTCCATCCCATCCCATCCAATCCACTCACTCCCTGGAGAAAATTCTAAAACACAGAGCTACCTAGCAATTGCATAATACAACAGGGACTTCTTTCCTATTGGCTCCCTTTTCTGGGGGTTCCTCTAACATGGTCACTCGTTTGGGGATCTGGCCTCTAGAAACCAAGTCTGGCTTGGGACTCACATTGGAGAGACTTTGGGGGGCTCTGCATCATTGCGCAATGTTCACCTTAGTAAGTATGTTACTACAACATCTTGGTTTCCCTTTTCCTCTCCCCTGCCCTGCCCCATAAAAAGCTCAATGCAAGCAGCTGGCTATTTGTACTGTCTGTCAAGTTGCCTCTCACTCCTGTTTTATTCTGTCATTGGTTTGATCTCCGCACAATAAATTGCAATTTTATATTTTCCATGTCAGGTGATACCTTCCTGGGCCTGATCCTGCTCATACCGAAATCAATAGGGGTTTTGTCACTTAGTTCAATGGGATCAGAATTAGGCCCTTCGTGGAACATCTGTGTTATTGAACCAGTGAAGGACTAAATCGGACGGGGTGGGGGCAGAGGTTTCCTAAAGGCTACAAGATTTTTCACCTCTGTGCTTAGCAAATGGCATGTTCGGAAAGTCCAGGACTAGGGCAGGACATGAAAAGACTGCAGAGTTCAAACCAATAGCAAACCCCTGTGGCACATGAGATTCACATCCCTAATTATGTGTGGCAGACTGATATTCCTTTCAACCCACCGATAACAGCAGATAGTCGGTGCTTCAGCCACATTCAAAATATAACCTCAATCTCTACACCAGCCACACACAATCCAACTCAGAAAAGATAATGGGCAAGTTACATAGTATAAAAGCAACAGAGAGTCCTGTGGAACCTTTAAGACTAACAGATGTATTGGAGCATCCGACGAAGTGGGCATTCACCCACAAAAGCTTATGCTCCAATACATCTGTTAGTCTTAAAGGTGCCACAGGACTCTCTGTTGCTTTTTACAGATCCAGACTAACATGGCTACCCCTCTGATACTTGATAGTATAAAAGGACAGTGCCGACAGACCTCTAGCCATAGCAGCACAGGTAACACTCTGAAATTAACTGCTGAGATGCAAGGCCCGGGAGAATGGGGCTGATGATGGGCATGTGGACAGAATAGATGGAAATGCATTCACCTCTCTGACTCCAAGACAATGGACGGAAGCTCAAACTTTGCTCCAGAAGGAAGACCCTTCCTGTTGCCAGATAGCCCTTTTCTGGCCTCTTCTTTGTTTAGGTCCAGCTGCTGAGCTATATTCAGAGCAGAGCCACCCTGGGGCCACAGAAAAAAAGGAGGTTGGTGGGACTGTAGGCAGACACAGCATAGATTTTTTTCAGTACAAACCCCTCTTCACTCAGTCGGCTTCTTTACACACAGATCTCCTAATGCAATAGCCACCTGCCCTCTCTCTTGAATCCCTCATTACAACCTGTATTTTATTTTCAGTTTGAGACATAGCTTTGGCCTGGCACTGAAGGAGCGAAGAGAAAAATCTGAAAGCAAGGGGCATGTAAGAGGATTTCCCCACTTCATCTGCATCTGTAAACCCTCCAGCCCACAAACCTAATGGGCTTTGTTTGGCTCAAAAGGCACCAATCCACAGCACAGCACAGCTTCCTACACATGCCCAGTTACTGTTGGAGCCTTTGCAACAGAGCTAGCCTCCTAATCAAATGCAGGGAAGTTGGCTGATGAAGCATGTGTGGTTTTCTTCTTCAGGATTCAAAGCCACAACCTGCCATCACCCATTAACATTAAAGAGAGTGTCTGGAATAATTTTGGTTTCTGTATATCAACGTGACTGACAGCAAGTTTATTATTCAGAGTGAAAACCAATTCTGTGTCAGGTTTATCAGAGACGAGTCATAATAAATGTGAGGAGCTGCCACTGGGGAGTCCCACCTGTTATTACAAGACATTAAGAAGTTGTCAGTAAAATATCACCATCTCAAGAAATACTCACAAAATCTGCAAAATGAGCAGAGACTGGCAACGTATTCCCTTTTCCTTCTGACCAGGAGTTCCTAGGATTCGAATGCTGGCTGTGTTTAGCATGCAGGATGCCTTTAGAGGTGATGGACACCTTTGGTTATCAGGGGAAGCAGGTTTACCCACAGTAACTCTGGCTCTCCAAATGTATTGTCTCCACAGAGCTCTGCTGTAGGAACTGCCTGCCTGGCCACAGAATCTTCTGAGTCGTAGTTGTCAGTGAGGGGGGCATACATATCCCTCAAACCCAACATGATAGGGACTGAGGGGAATACCCTGCCCCTTCCAGCTGTCTCCTGGTTCCTCTCTACCTCCAGAAGCCCTAGGCCTTAAGCTCTGAGACAAACAAGAGTGTAGATCCACTAAATAACAAGAGTATCTCCACCTAAGTAACACCTGAACACTAGCCATTCCTCAGGAGGTGGGCTGAAGAGGACCATCTGCTGAATGGTGACTGACCTATTATCTTCCCCAAATCAGCATGCCATGTGGTATTGAGGCTCCAATCCAGAAAAGCACTTAAGCCTGGCACTGAATGGAATTCGCTGAGCTGGGTTCAGCTCTGCCTTACCCTCAGCGTGCTGGACATCACAGAGTGAAGCAGGAGCAAGCGGGTCAGGGTCCCCTCCTCTAGCTCACGGCAGTGCAGTTGATACAGCGTCCCCAGGGTCTCTGGGACAGGGATGTCATGGCCTGGAGTGGGGGGGGGGTGGGAAGGGAGAAAGTTAGGGATCACAGCAGAAGCAACAGCTGGCCTGATTTTTCAAAGGTGCTGAGCACCCACAGCTTACGTTAAAGCCAAGGGAGGACAGTGCAGAATTTGGCCCATGAGCAGGAAGGCCTCTAGATGGAATTATTTCTAATGTTCCCCATTTGTCATCAGCTGCTCTCACTCCAGAGCAGGAGTAGTGCTGGAATTTTACCTTTGATCAGCATTTGCTGCTGCTGAATGATTTCCTCGCAGAGCAGCCCGTGCTGCTGCTGCCGCTGGATGACAAAATCCTTCTGGCACAGCAGATTCTCCTTGTACAAGGCATTCGCCTGCAACTCCGTGTTCCCCACCTCCAGCTCATGAGCCTTGCAGAGAAGTCTCAGCACCTCTCGCTGGTCCTCACTGGTGATTTGTTTGGGTAACAGCTTCTCCATCTGGGAGGCTTTTTTCTTGGCATTGGCTAAGCGCCGCTCCAGCTCCGACTGAAAAGGAAAATGAAGGTTTGCGTGCACCAGCGGCTCTGCACTGAGGTTTGGTAACATTTATTTATTAAATGCTCAAGATACAGCTCTGGTATCTGATCTGGTCCAGCTATCTGCAGGAAGAGATTATACTTCCCTCTTCCTGGAAATGGGACCTAGGCGCATTTTGTTTAGCAGTGATGATGAAGATCATTCATGTTCTGGTATTGCTCACAATGTGGCTAGGTAATGTCCAAACACACAAGAGGAGACAGTCCCCAGCCTGAAGAATTTACCAATGTGAAATGCTGTCTAAGCATAAAGAATTACTGGAGTACTTTACAAACACCAGCTAATGAATCCACATAGCACCCCTGAGAAGGAGGTACAGAAATATGATTATCCTCATTTTACAGATGGGGAAAAGGAGATAGAGAGAGTTTGTGACTTGCCCAAGTAAGAAGAAATCAGTGACAGAACCAGGATTAGAACTCAATTTCTAGCCCCTACCTCCGCTCACTATCCATGTTATCCGTATTTAAGTTCCTGTAAACATCTCATCATGACCATCTTAAATACTGGTGTGGTAATTTCCCAAAGCAACACTCCTCAGTGACTCATAACAAATACCCCTCTGCTTCCCAGGGGGAAATACAGGTACAATCTCTTCCCCTTGGTCTTATCACCGTAAGTGCAGCAGTGTCCCAAAAGCCTGTGGTACAGAGCCGTCTGTATACTGATACCATATTCTCAACCTCTCAGCTTCAACCTGCAGACAGGGCTCCCAACATCCATCAGAACTAGGGTTATATGCAGAGTGGCCAAAGGGTACGAGAGGACCTCTGCACAGAGTTGACTGCTCGTGTGCATTTTCTATTTCCTCTTTCAGGTCCTCTAGTGTCTAAAGTGCTGGCTCTGCCTCCATGTGATGCCCCACTATGCTGCTGACATCATAGCCACCCTGGTACTCCAGCTGGAGCATGGAACCAGGCTATGGAGAGGTCAGGTAAGTGCTTTATGCTTGCTCTCACCTTTAAGGTTGCTGTTTTTCGCAGCTCTGCCAACAGCATGTTGATCTCCTCTCTTGCTACAGTGACTTCATGAGGTTCAGGGGAACCTGCCCCCTCTACTTCTCTGTCTGCCTCCTCCATGTTTTCATCTTCCTTTCCGTTCACCAGCTTGTTATAACACTTCCGAGCATGCTGAGTCTTCTCTCGTTCCCAGCTGCCAGCAAAAATACAAGAGTGAAAACCATTAACAACTAAGGGCCCAGCAACAGTCACTCAAACACTAGTTAGCCAGTGACCCAATGCCATATTTGCCCAGTCTTCTGGTGCTTTCCCCATTTCTGCTTGCATGGCAACAGCTGAACTAACTACACTAAGCCTGACAGCACCATGGTCAAGAACATCACGTATAGTAGCCTGCAAACAATGTCCTAGTTTCTGGGGTGGATATAAAGAGAGTCTCCAGTGAGATGTTTAAACAGCAAAGGGAGCACTGCCTCTGCCATCACTACAAGCTGCTGTAGCAGCAGCTGTAGAGAGATATTTACTGGACCTACGTAATCTAATGGAGATTGTTTTTCTGAAACTTACCTGAATTTTATAGTGCTATAAAAATGTACAAAGGTGTTGAACAGACTGACAGATAACAAATAAGCACTGTACTCAGAACTTACCACAACTCATAGTTTGTCCAGTAGCAAGGACTGGTTTAGCTCTATTTACAATGGGAACGTGTACAGCTGCAGTATGGGAAGGTGGAGAGAACACAGCAGAAGTACAGGGCGAGATACCCCAGAGTTGAGGATGTTAAGGCCAACAATCCAGGTTTGCCATGACGAGATAACATAGATTTCAATGAAAATTCAAGTCCAGGTTAGTGATCAGACACAGGCTTTTTTGGGGGGGGGATAAGGGGGGGAATCTACCATTTGCACTCTCAGTTGTGGCTCTAAACTTTATGCTGGAGAAAACTGGCAGAACCACCTGCTCAAGGTAGCATCATTACTTTGTATGAATGATACTTTTGACCACATGCAGCCTCTATGAATGAAGAACTAGTTTAACTCCTCGCTTACATTTCACAATGGCGGCTAAAGCCACAGAGTTTCCCAGGCTGGAGATCCAGTCCCTCTGGAAAGACACCACCATCTTACATTTCTACATATTGATGTTGCAACTGTAACTGATAACTGCAGTGTGTTGAAACCTGACCTCAACCGTGCTATCTCACTCCCCTCAGAAGCGCTAGGAGGGATCTGGTGCTTGTGTCCAGATGGCAGAATCTCCCTCCTATCATAGTGCAGCACACAATTAAATCACTATGACTCTATTAGGTTATTCTGCCCAGCGGTCTAAGACTCTCCTGCCTCAAGACCATGTTGAACTACCGTGGATGTTTTATCCCTTTTATCCAGAAAAGTCTCGTTTCCAAACAAACTCAGATACAGATTTATATATTTTTAAAGGAGTCTCTTCCCCCTGCAGAGCCCTGAAATAGTGATAGCCACCAAATTCTTGCCCTGCAGAACCCCCTCCGCACCCTGGGGAATGAACACATGCAGGATATGCAGGGAACAACTGACTTCTTGCTGGATAAGAGACATTGTTTACAGCAGGGGTCGGCAACCTTTCAGAAGTGGTGTGCTGAGTCTTCATTTATTCACTCTAATTTAAGGTTTCGCGTGCCAGTAATACATTTTAATGTTTTTAGAAGGTCTCTTTCTATAAGTCTATAATATATAACTAAACTATTGTTGTATGTAAAGTAAATAAGGTTTTTAAAATGTTTAAGAATCTTCATTTAAAATTAAATTAAAATGCAGAGCCCCCCCAGACCGGTGGCCAGGATTTGGGCAGTGTGAGTGCCACTGAAAATCAGCTTGCGTGCTGCCTGCGGCACACGTGCCATAGGTTGCCTACCCTTGGTTTACAGGCTCCATCTGTAACAACCCAGTGCAGCAGTAGGAATTGAGGGCACTTGGCTGGAGAGGCTCATGTCCGTGCATAATCAGCTCGAAGGTTGCTCTCGCCTTGTTAGTTCAATCTCTCTTGTGCACAGACTTCCTCTAACCACAACTGCCAAAGGGACAGTTATGTGAGCTGTTCTGTATGCCTATGTATGAGACTGGTGCGTGGCATGTAGTGAACCAAAAAAACGGATCTGCAACACTGTTTCTTACTCAAAACGTAGGCTACGTCTACACTGCAATTGGGAGGCAGGATTGCAGCACATGTAGACCTCCCTGAGCTAGCTCACTACAAATAGCAATGTGGCTGTGGTGGCCTGGATGGTGGCACAGGCTGCCTGCCTGAGTATATCCTCAGGGTCCCAGGCCGGACTGTACTCAGGTGGCTAACTTGTATCGCCAACAGTGCACTGCTATTTTTAGCAAGCTAGATCCACAGAATCATAGAATCTCAGGGTTGGAAGGGACCTCAGGAGGTTATCTTGTCCAACCCCCTGCTCAAAGCAGGACCAATCCCCAGACAGATTTTTACCCCAGTTCCCTAAATGGCCCCCTCAAGGATTGAATTCACAACCCTGGGTTTAGCAGGCCAATGCTCAAACCACTGAGCTATCCCTCCCCCCACCCAAGCTAGCTTGGGCACGCCTGCACCTGCTGTAGTCACCCCTCCTGATCACTATGTAGACACACTCTAAGTGCCTTTGGCAGGGAGCTGCAGCTATGTTACATTAGGGTTTCTCATAGTGATGGCAGGGATCTGCATATTAACTTTGTGCTCATCAGTAAGCGCCCAGCTATGCAGTGCTCGTACTCACTCGGCAATCGTTAGCAAATGCCTGGAGGTATCAATGTGTAGCTCAATGTTGGTGTGCTCCAGCTCCATGAGGCTGCGGCGCATCTCCATTTGCTCCTTGAAAGCCCCGATCAGCTGCTCCCGTAACTTGTTCATCTCTTGCCGGCTGTACGCCTCCGAATCCTGATGTGCCTCCACTGGGGGAGAAAACAACAGCGCTTCTGTTTCCAATCTGCCAGCTTCTCAGAACAACCCCCTGGGACCGATAAGGCCCAGAAGAGATTCCTTGGGGGCTATCACCCATTCCATGTGTTATGAGGCATGCCTGATACGAACCTTTGTTATTCAGCAATCCGTTGGGTCAGTGGTAGCGTTGTACTTTGAAGCCAATGGGACTATTAACTTTCAACATGTACTTAAGTGCTATGTTGTATCATGGCCACTTAGCCCAAAATAGTTTTCATCGGTGTTGCTTGGGAGGGAGTGGTGAGAAGAAGCCTGCATTGCAGGGGCACTTACCTAACTCTCAGGGAGGGAAAAGCAGAATCTGCTGCATTGTTTTCCCCTTCCTTGTTACTTGGGAGCTGTTTTCTCTGAAAACGGTCCAGAGTATTTTTGGCTGAGATCCACTAGCCTTTGGGGGCAAGGGGACTTGTCTATCAGACACCTTTACTATTTTCTGTTATTGGAAGGAACATTCCCCACGGTGAGATCAATTGAAAAATTATTCTGAAAACAAAGTACTCCAGGAACTGAAACAAAGCTCTCTGGTCTGACACAGTTAGTATCAGAGCCTGGAGATGGGCAGCAAAATAATAATGACATGATATCATTTGCCCTTATATATACACTGTTGTCACAGGATCTCAAAGCACTTTTCAAAGGCAGATGAACCTCATTTTCCAGTGGAGGAAATTGAGACACAGAGAGGCTAAGTGTCTGCCCAGAGTCACACAGCTAGTCAGTAGTAAAGATTGGAATGGAATCCAAGTTTCCTGACTCCTAGTTCTCTGCTCGGACCACTAGACATTGCTGTCTCTTCCACCTTTTTAAAAGCACCATATGTCAGCTCTGTAAATTTAAAAATGGGACAAGGGAAAAGACTTGAAAAAGCCTCTGTAAAGGAGACAAAGACAACTCAGATGTGATAAAGGGAGACTAGAGGGGAGAGTTTGATGAACCCATACTATCATAACTGTATACAAAAAATGGTTTGCTACAAATCTATGATCAGCAACTGGAAAAGCTAGAGCCCGTCTACAGGAAAGCCTTTACAGGACACATGAAAGGGACACTATGGAGGGTGTATGATAATCACTCTAATCAACAAGATGATTACAAGGAGGCACAATAGACAGAAATGGAACCTGGATGAGACCAGCATCTGCTCCCAGCTCTACCTTGTACATCCCTGAGGTCAGAGCTGACTGCACTCTTCTCCTTTTCCTGATTTTCAATCTTTGCCTTCAGACCCTCAGTCTCCCTGCGTAGATCTGAAATGATGCTGGTGTACTGTGCAATGTGATAGGAGACATTCAGCAGGTTGCGTTTTACCTGGTGGGTGAGAACACACGTGGTCATTAATCCCACAGCCTGCTTTGTCACTTCGTCGCACAAGGGCTGTAAAATAAAACATCCCTTCCTAGGAGAGGAGCCCTAGCTCACTGAAAGGGATTCAGTAACCCTCATTCTATGGGATAATTGTTTGTAGATCGTTATCTATCTACCTTCACCCCGCAGGCCTTTCCTTCTGCCACACTCATCAGCCTTCCATTTTCTCTGTCTCCATTCACTCCTTTCTGCTGTCCTCTCACCCATTATGGTATCTGCCCACTGCTTCTTGCCATACGCATTGCTATCTTCCTTCCATCACACCCCGTATGCTGTACGTTGTCCTCTCCCTTTCCATTACACCAGCTTCCCCATCCTTTCGCCATGTTACTAACTCCCTGCTGCCTCATTGTTAGGCCTTCTCCCCACTGCTTTCTTCTGTGTTCTTCACCTTCAACTAGGCAGCCTTTGTTCTCTCTCCCATCAAGCTTTCCAACATGCATGCTGTGCAAACCACTTTCTCTCCCCTGTCATACACTGTTCCTCCTTTCCCAGCAGTATGTTTATCCTCCTTTCCCCCCAGCATACCTTCCTTTTCCCTGGGCATGCTTTTAGTCTACACAATTTAGCTCTTGGATTGCCTGCTTGCTTACCCTTGTCTTGATGTTTTTTGCTCGATAAGCATAGCTCAAGGTTGTTCGAGATTCTTCAAAGTAGATGCTGGCAGGACTGATGTGGGCAATCATAACTGTCCTGCTGTTCCCCCCTAATGAGTCCTAAAGGAATGCAACATTTCCACTGTTTAGCTTTAAAAGAATAGAGGCCAGGCATGTTTGAAGAAATAGGAAAGACATGCACCTCTACCTCGATATAACGCTGTCCTCGGGAGCCAAAAAATCTTACCGCGTTATATTGAACTTGCTTTGATCCACCGGAGTGCGCAACCCCGCCCCCCGGAGCACTGCTTTACCGTGTTATATCCTAATTCGTGTTATATCGGGTCGTGTTATATCGAGGTAGCGGTGTACTAAGTGAAAACATACAGACCCTAAAGAAACATTCATTAAGATGCTCATTTAGATTCCGATGGAGGATATCCACTAAAGGCTATAGGAAAAGCTGGTCAAAACATTTTCAACAAACAGCTTTTTTTTGATTATCTGGGATTTTTGCTGGAAAATCTCTGTTTCCATCAAAACACCAAAAACATTTCACATTTTTTATTTTAAAAGTCTACACATTATTTTAAATATTGTTTGTTTGTTTGTTTTTCAATATTGTGGGTGTGTTTCAATATATTTTTCAACCAGCTATATCAGTAGGATCAACACCACGTACTTGGGCTGAGATTCATGCCAAAAGCAATGAAAGCACCCTAGGGTCCATAAACAAATACACCAAATGGCCATGGTTACTCAAGTCACCTCTGAAGTTCACCATGTTACCAGTAACAGCGCACTAGCATAGTCCAGGACTTCCAAACCTTGACCTTTTATTTATGTGGTCACAATAAATTACTGGGTGGGTTTGAAATCCCACATAAGATCCTGGAGTGATTTCCTAAACTTAGAAAGGATAAAGGGGTCAGGACATGAGGATCAGCTCTCAAGTGCCACCAGATTTGTGCACCAATACAAGCCAGCAACCCAACGTGTCGATTCCCTTCCTAACCAGTTGCATACAGTACCTTCAACAAGCGTGTGAGTTTGCTGTCTCGAAAATTGACATACTGGGCCCGACTTCCTCCCTTCTCACTCAAGGCACTGATGCAGTTCCCCAGAGCTAGCAGCGAGCGGTTGATATGGGCTCCCTCCTTCATTCTCTTGCCTCGGTTCTGAGTCTGCTTGGAGAGGGAGAGAAGTCACTTCAGAAAGACAGAGTTGTACTGTGGGAATGGATTCACCCATGCAACGTTAACTTTAGGATCTGCATTTCAAAGCATGAGCTTCTCTCACAAATCTACGTGGAAACCAGGACCAGTCAGCTCTGACATAAGTGGGTGCAGTGTCCATTGAAATCTCAATCTTAATCTGACCCATGGTCTTCATTAGATGTTTTGCAGTAAACTAAAAATCACCCTCCCATGACTCGTTTTCTGCAATTGGGGTTGCAGAACATAGAAGATCTAACATCTTTCTGTGGAAACAGCTTTCCATCCATTCATTCCAATACTGGTCTCCTCAACCGCCAATCATTTCTGTGTATCTCTGTTGATATATAATAATAATGCCTAATTTATACAGCATTTGTCATCAGTAGATCTCAAAGTGCTTTACAAAAGAGGTCAACATCATGCTACCCATTTTTCAGACGGGGAAACTAAGGCACAGAGAGGTGAAGTGACTTGCCCAAGGTCACCAGCAGGCCAGTGGGTGAGCCAAGAATAGAACCCAGGTCTCCTGAATCCAACCAAGTATAATGCCTTGACGGCATCCAGCCGTCTGCTTATCCCACCCTTCTTGTCATTGACCCTCCCACTGATTCGTAAATTCTTCCTTCAACCAAGAGGAGTTCAAGCCATGACCTGGATGCTGCTGGAGTCCCTGGAGTCTTAAGCCAAGGCCCATCACCAGCATCATCACACATTTTCAGGGTGAGGACAAAGCTAACCGTTTGTAGATTTTTACTGCTGATTAATTCAAATAGCAATAGATTTATATTCATCTTTCAGGAAGCCACAGGCAAATGCCGTTGTGTGTAGTGTGTTTTGTACATCCTGCCAATTGCACAGCTTGTTATATGTCTAGTTATTTTCTATTTTAAAATTTCATGTACATTTACATGCATGTTTAGTGCAGTCCTTGGGCTCTTGGCAAATTGTCTTGGTGGCCTTTAGTACTGCAAAGTGTCAGTATTTTGCTCTAACCACTGATCTGGCCACCTCTCCTTCAGTATCTCCTTCCATCCATCTAAATATCACTTATCCCCATCAAGTGGTAATGAAGAGTACCAAGAAGTGGCGATCAAAGCCTTCAATTCTCCTGCCTGCTTGTCCACCTCTTTCCCACCCAGTTCCGTATTCAATCAATACATTTTCACTTTCCTTTTGACGTCCATCTACCATTCTGAGCCCTTTGCCTAAGAGTCCATCCGTCTTTTCAGACAGACTGCATACCAGTCTTGTGCATCCATCCTTTGCCTTCCAGCATCTGTCCATGCAGTATTCAACATACGCAGTACTCAACATGTCTATCCTTCCAATAATTCATTGTCTTCTATCCTCTTTTCTATCTTCTCTTCCTTCCTGCAATCCAATGTTGCACGTAGGTTCTATTTATTCTGGCTTCCATCCCTTTGTCCTTCCAGCTACCTACTTATCCATACTCTCTTCATCAATGATACCATCTACCATTTCTCCTCTTTCCAAATAGCTGCCACTTTTTTTAGGTATCATTTTCAAATTCTCACATTTTGCAGTGAATCATTCACTAAGATGAAACATTCTGGCTCTGATCTCCTGCATATCTTATCTGTATTTCCTCTATGCAGTCTATGAAAAAATATTCACAACTGTCTTTGTACGGGCCTACACGTCAACAACACACAAAGCATTTAGTTAATTCCTGCACTAAAAAATACATGGCCCACATCACCTGAATTGAAATGTTGTAATCTCACAGTTTTTAAAATGTCAAATACTCATGCAGTAATCTTTTCCAGGAGAGTAAAACATGCTCACTCACTCACTCACTCACTCACTCTCACACACACACACACTGTGTGAGCTCTTTCAGATCTACTCATTTCATGACACGCCAAAGAATTAAGACTTGTCTTGTGAAAGGCTGGTGAACTACAAGCTGTACCTGGGCTGCTCTCTCAGACCCTGCCAAGTCAACCATGAAAAGCTTCCCCACTCGCACTTCCTCATTAATATTCTTCACCCGACTCTTCTGTTTCACTGTGACCTGGAGGACTGCATGTGAGCGGGAAGATGTCTTGTTGGCAGCGGTGGGTTCCTGAGTGCGTTCTTTGTTTCCTTTTGTTAACAGCTGCTTGATCTAAACAATGCAGAAAAATATGCAGAAGTTTAAAGATCTGCTCAGGTAATAGTATGACTCTCTCCTTCAGTGACAGCCTCCTAGAGGTGTGATAATGAGTAAGCAAACAAGATAAACCATCCTGCGTGTTTGCCAGCATTGGACCAAGTTCGGGTCTCACTGAAGTCGATGGGAGTTTTGCCTTTGATCTCACTGGGACCATGACTTGGCTCATTGACTACTAATTGTATAATTATTGGGGTTTCACTTTAGGAGGCTTTACAATGGGCTGAGATACGTTCCCCTGGGATGCATTGTGCCTTGGCATGTTATCTCACGTTCAACGCAAAACAACACTGCATGACATAATAGAATACAATAACATGATGCTCCCTAACCTGGTAGCATGGCATAACCTTAGAAAAACTGCAAATCAAAGGTCACGTTAAAGTCCTAGCATAACTTACCTCACAGTACACATCAGTGAATTACAAAAGCTTGTTTCAGTTATCTCCTCTCTACCTACAAACAATTTTGTTTGATAGGGCTTGTGAACACAGACCTTGGCCTTCCTATCCTTCCAGAAAACTGGCAGTCACTTAGGGTATGTGTACACAGCAATGAAACACCTACGGCTGGCCCGTGCTAGCTGACTCAGGCTTGTGGGGATTGGGCTGTTGGGGCTATTTTATTGCCATTTAGACTTCCGCGCTTGGGCTGGAGCCCAGGCTCTAGGACCCTGCGGGGTCAGAGCGTCCCAGAGCTCAGAAGTCTACACAGCAATGGAACCGCCCCACAGCCCAAGCCCTGCAGCCCGAGTCAGCTGGCATGGGCCAGATGTGGGTTTTTCTTTTCTGTGTAAACATACCCTTAGCCTATTACTGACCCATATAGCCGATCTTTACTGCTTAGCTACGGATTTCATCCTGGTTTCTACTATTCTTGTGCCTGCCTGATTACTCCTATCTGAGCAACTCACTTCATTAAGTAAGTCCCCATAGGATCCTGTTACATGAGATGTCTTACACCAAGGAAGGCTATGCCAATATGTAGATGTGAGAGCCTCTTAAAAATCATTATTCTAGCGCACCAAACACCTCCCTCCCCCTGGAATTTCTTTCAGATTTACCTCCTGCGCATTTGTAGTGGAGACTTCAGTAATTCCTGCTATCTGGATGCTACCCCTAGCATCCTCTCTGAGGTCTAGGAATCCAGAGGATGGATTCAGGAGGTCACGGATCACTTCGTTATAAATCTGAAGGTGGAAGAGAAAGGCAAAGGAAGTCTGTATGTTTGCACTGCTTTGTCCTTAGGTCAATAATAAGGATGGCGTGCTATTTAAAATATATTGTGCATTACATTGGCTTGGTACTTTTTGTATTTCTCTGGAGAGGAGAAGAGGAGAGGCTAGCTGAGCCCCACTCCAGTGCATGGCTGATACAGGAGATAACAGAGATAACATGAATGGATGATTGAGGAAACCACTCAAATGCCTGTTACTACTGAGAGCTGTCACAGAAATAATGGCAGATATACCACTTCTGCTTTACATTTTTGTTACAGGGAGTGTGAGGCAAAAAGCCATTTATCAACTCCTTTATGTATCTTAAATTATACACAGGGTGAGTGCAATGCATTTGTCACTGTCCCCACCGTGAGTCACCAGTAGGGAATGAGCCTGGGATTATCAGCACCAGAAGCGCAGGCTCTTACCACTTAAACCAGAAGCATAATTATTAGCCGGTAAAAGTAGTAGGTTCTTATCCTCTATGTGAACCAGCCTCTCTAGGGACAAATGTCACATTTAGCAGCATGTTATGCATTAGAATAAAAGAAAAAAAAAAAGAAACAAGAATTCTAGACTCAAGGTAGGAGTCACCATAGGGGAATGAATGCAGGAGCCCTGGCTCTGGATTCCCAGGTTCTAGATTTATAGTTTCTCTCCCAGCAGGAGTGTCTCTAAGCTATTCTTTTAAAGCATCTTCTACACAGAACTGGTCCACATGACAAAACAAAGACACCTCACCTCTAGGTACGACATGGAGACGGTGTAATCCATGTTGTCACTGGTTGCCTCAATGGCTTTAAAGAGGTCATTTAGGGTGCGGATGTAGATACCAGGATCACAGTCTGTCCCTAGCATAGTGTAGGTTTTCCCTGCCCCTGTGAAAGATACAGGGAAGAGCCGCACAGATCAACTTCCAGAGAAAAAAAATCTTCTAATATAATCCACGGCAGTTTATCAGCACCCGGATCTGCCCTCCTGTGTGATTATCACACAGGCTCAGCTTTGCACAGAGAAGCCCTCCTTTCCCTCACCCTTTTTGGAAAGGATACATTTCTCTCCAATGTTAAATCTATTTTCAAAGTTACTACAGCTTTGCTGTTGCTTTAACTTTTAAACTAAAGATTCACATCTCGCAGCCAGAATGGTATTTTTGCTGCTCTGCTCTGAAGTGATCAGTTAATTGGCCTTGTTACTTCAGATCAAGTCCCTATAGTTATCGCTCCCCAACCCTGGCTCCAAATCCAGTCCCTGCAGCTATTGCTCCCCCTGTGGTATAATATTTTATTTATGTTACCTGTTGGGCCATATGCAAAAATGGTTGCATTGTATCCAGAAATGACTCCTTCTACCAAGTTTTTGGTCGTGGACACGTACACCTCCTCCTAGTCAGTCAGAAACAGCATAGGTCTTGGGTCAGGCATAACAATATTTTCCAGCTGACACAAGTATCCAATGTCTAAACTTGTCACAACATCCCTCTCTCGTTCTCTATGGTTCACTCAGCACATTCATTTTCTCTATGGGCTTCAAAACCATTTCTGGCTTCATAGAACAAAATGATTTTGCCAAATCATCAAAACAACTAATAAGGTAGAGATCTTGCTGAAGTATCTAAAGATGCGTGCGGCATGTCAGGGTCCAAAAATAAAGTTTGATTATTTTCTTAGATTTTGAATTGGGAACGTTTCAGCTAGATTCTTTGCATCAGTGGAACAAAGATGAAAATACTGTTTGTGATCATGTCCTCGCTAGTGCCATCCATGCTTCAGCGGACTGTTATGTTTGCAGCATACACACAGAGAAGTTAGATAAAAAACACAAACACTCTTGCTGGAAGGTAGCAATGTAACCCTACTTTATTTCTTAGAATTCAGAACACACAAGAAGTGGCAGCATTTAGTTCTAGTACAGTCCTCAGTCCACCACAGACACTCTTTAAAAAAGATACTTTATTATAATATAACCACAGATGGGGAAGTTACATACAACACAGAGAATAGATGAGGACACACACACTGCATTCTCTCTCTCACACATACACATATAATATATTTTCATAAATATACAATATACTAATTATCATATAAGGCAGTGTTTCTCAAACTAGGATCCACAGACCCCTAGCGGTCCACAAGGGTAACACCAGGGGGTCTGCCAGCCCTGCTGATCAACTCCTCCCCCTCCCTCCCTCAACTCCTCCCTCTCCCTCCCAGTGCCTCCTGCACACCAGGGAACATATTCAGTGGCGTGCAGGAGGTGCTGGGAGGGACAGGGACGGGATGCGCTCAGGGTAGGGGGTGGAAAGAGGAGTGGAAGAGGAGGGGCAGGGGTGTGGCCTTGTGGGAAGGAGTGGAGTGGGGGCGGAGCCTGGGGCTGAGCAGGGGGCTTGAGGGTCTGCAAAAAAATTTAAATCAAAAAGGGGGTCCTTGGGTTGCTAATGTTTGAGAACCGCTGATCTAAGGGAATACTCTGTGGGGAAGTAGAAAGGGTCTGTCGCCACTCTTCTGAGATGACTGCATTACTCACAAGAACCGCAGCCATGTGTGTAATACAGACCATCCCGAATAAGTGCCGATAAAGTCTTCATATCACACCATAGCGTAGATGCCAAATACAGCATAACAGAACATAATCATTAGCTATATGTTAAGGAAAAATTATTTATAAAAATGCATTGGAACTCTTTCTTGTATCCCTCTGCCTGTAAAGCCAGGCACCTTAGCAGGAATTGGCTGTGCCGGGCTCAGAGAGAGAGAAAAATTAAAATTCATAAATGTAAAATCTTCAAAAAATGACCCAATATAGATTTGCTGTACATAAATATCACTGTTCTAAAGTCCAGTACCCCAGGCCCTTCCAGGGCTAGAAGCAGGGGCTGTGACCCACTGGAAAGATGGAATTTCCCCCTCCCAATGGTATAAAGCTCCCATTCTCCTACATCTCTCCCCACGGGGCCATGAGTTATTGGAATTTAATGCAGAGACATTTTTATTTTAAAGCTGCAGACTGAATCTTGTCCATCCTGGACTTCAGACAAAGGTATTATTCCACATGCAAGGGGAGCCCTTAGGGAACCTTGTCTGGCAGGTTGTTCTAAAAGAATGAAGTTCATGGCTCCATTGCCTCCAACAGAGCCGTGACTATTTCTACCAGCGGTGGCTCTTCCCCAAAGTGTCTGTGTGAAGCTGCTAACAGGTTTGGGATATTCAAATAAGTCCCAGGGAGATGGGTGAACAGGTGTTGCAGGCATAGACCCGTGATAAACTGCACCAGGCATGTCACCTCTACATGCACATGCAGTATTCCCAAGGGGGTGTAAGTCTGGAATGAGCTACCAGTAAGAGGGACCAGTAAGTCAGACCCTGGCCACCTTCAGAACATGCTATGACACCCACCTAGTTAACAAGCCTTCCAAGGCATATCATGTGTCAGGAATACACTGACATGGGAGGGAATAAAGAAATACTCTAGAAGACTCCCTAGAACCTCCACTATGCAGTCAATTCTGGACCACATATTGTGGAGATTAAATACTTGTTGGTTGCTTAGAAGATATTATGATGATGGGCTCTCCAGTAAATCCTTAGATAAATAAATTGCGATGTCTTGATGTCACCGTGATAGACCCGTTAGACATTTGCAGATAGGCAGAACAAGTAACTTCCCTAGAGTCCATTATTTCATACATTAAATCAGTTTCTCACCCCTTCTATCGCAGCACACAGCTGTGTGCATCAGTCCTGCCTAACTGGACTAGGGTTCAGGAACATGCCTCCTTTTACAGAGCCTTGTCCATAAAAAACAACAGAGAAAGACGAGAGGAGCACACACAATAGAAGGACCCAAACAAGGTAACTATGATCTCGTTCACCAGAGGCCCCAGGAGTTCTGGCTCTCAGCTCCAGAACTCTGCTTACTCATGGTGTAGAGCTGGGTGATGCTGTCCCTAAGGAGGGAGAGATAAAGAGTGAGTTGTATACTGCAGATCACAATAAAGAGAAGAGAGCCTTTGCTGCCTGCTTCTACTTAGCGCTACTGCCTTTTCACTGGACGCCACGTAGATTCTGGGATGCACATTATTACTGACATTGTCAAACCAAATATCCATGGAAAGGAAAGATTCCCAATTGTAAACCACACCTTTTGGAAAGGGAGGGAACGTTACCTGGGTCGCTTTGTGATCAAAAACCATATCAAATATAAATGTCTTCTCTCGGGATCGATTGGCTCGCAAGATGTCGTCTGGATCTTCACTTGGGTCCATCAGAACCACCATCTGTGACAAAATAAAGACAGAGAGAAAATCTTTACATCCTTAATTGGGTCTGTAACGGAAATCCAGTGGAAGTTGCAATCAAGAAAAGCCAGTGGTTCTCCCAGCTATCTATCTTAGGGTCTTCTATAACGTCAATCACTAGTATTCACGAATCATCACAGGAGTGTTGCATTATGGCAATATGTGGAAAAAACCACATACATGCATAATACCAAGTCTGAGATGCTTTGGGGCCTAATTTAGTCACACTGAAGCCCTACAACTCACACGATCACCAGCTGAGGTCACATGGGTAACTAGCAATTATGGCAGAAGAGCACCCCTTACTGTGAATAAGAGGAGAATTGGCCCCTTCCATTTTTATTGTTAGGCAAGAGGGTGGGAATTGGAATATTCTCAAATGACAAGGGAACCAATAAAGAAACAAATTAAGTTCACTGGGATCAAAATTGCATGAGGAAAATCCCCCCAAACCTTTCCTGTGTAGGGATCAGTGGAAGTATCAGCTCTACTCAAGGCCCGAAACTTGCTCCTTTTGTGACTTTTATTAGAAAAAAAGGGGGGAAAACAAAAGAAAAATATTTTATGGCAGGTTAGAAAACAGGTTTTGTTTTTCCTGATTCCCTTGGGACCAATTTTGCTCACTCACATAAATACATAATTATGGTGGGAAAAGTGTATTCCTTCCCCTCTGCTGGAACAGCTCATAAGGGGTGTTCCGGCCTCAAGGGGGATTAGAGGGGAAACCATGCACCATATCCTCCCCAGGAGCTTTTGCCGTCTCTCAGATAAATACCTAATTAAGTGTTTACAGTGCAGATCATCAACCACCTGATCTACAAAATAGTTACAGCATTTGGTTGCTAATCTGTAGTAAAATCATGTAACTAGATAAGAAAGATGTAGGGCAAATCCCCAGTAGCTGGTCTGGAAACGTCAAGAGCTTGGCGGGGTTTTCTATTCCTCTCCCCCAGCCTAAAATTCCAAAAGTATCCAGTAAACATCCGAGGCTAATTTCTTTCACAATTTCACTTGCTAGAGAAAAGCAATTTTTTCTGAGCTAGGCAGATGAAAAAGAATTGAAAATAGTAAATATCTAGGGGCAAATGCCCAAAAGACCCTCTTGATTGGTGCCCATAATCTGTAGTTGGCACATGCAAAATGGGTAAATGCATAAGTGTCTGTCTGTGTGATTTAACATTGGATTCCACCCATACAACTGGGCACAGAGAATTTACTTTAGGCGTTTTCTTTGGAAATGTGGGCTGTAATACTTTTAGGCCCTGATCCTGCGACTGGTTTCATGTGGAGTCGGGATCTTATATTCCACCTCACTTTAAAGTTTATTTTTAATTAGATAGCAAAAACAAAGTTAGCTTCATTCGTCCAGGGTTAATGCCTTGTTTGACTGACAGGCATTATGAAAACATACACAAAATTATAAACCATTCACTAGTGGACTGAACTGCTGCGGCATAAGCCTTTCAGTTTTGTTTTAGGCATCAGTGAAGGGGCGTAAATGGCTCCAGGTAAACTATACTTGAGATCAGAATAGTAACGTTATCTAAGAAACCACCAAGGATATTCAGCTGCCAAAGAACCCATGTTCACGTCATTTGTTACGGTCATTTTCATGGCTAGGAGAGAGAGAGATTCTCCAGGGTAAAAATTATCCTTAAACCAATGCAATATCTGAATCCTTCCCTGTCCACTGGAGGAAAACAGAGCTCAGGGCTGGTGAGGGGGTCTGTAAATAAGCTATACAAAAATAAAGTTGGTGATTGAGCCAGCGTGATGGCCTTTAAAGAATGATGTGCCACAAATAACTCAGTAAATGGAAACCAGGCTTGTAAGATAATTTGTACAGGGAAAAATAGATTTGTTCCCTTTTCACTTCTTTATGATGTAAAAGGCAGCCTGGATGTTTCACAGCAGTTCCTTGTTCCCACGTGACACAGACCTAAGGTCTGCTCATCTGGAATACTGTGTGCAGTACTGTACTGGTCACCCCACCTCAGCGAGGCTATTGCAGAATTAGAGGGAGTTCCGAGAAAGCTGATGAAACTGATTAGGGACCTGGAGAAAATGTCATATGAAGAGAGATTGAAAAGAATGGGATTGTGTGCCTTAGAAAGGTGATGATGAATAAGAGGGGACATGATGAAAGTCTATATAATAATGAATAATCTAGAGAAGGTAGATGGGGAGCTTCTGTTCTCCCTTCTCATAACACATGAACAATGGGACATTCCATGAAATTAAAAGACGGCACATTCAAAACTGATAAAAGGATTTCCCCCCCCACACACAATATGTGCTGAAACTGTGGAACTCATTGCCACAGGACATTGTTGAGGCAAAGAATTTAACAAGATTCAGAAAGAGATTGAACATTTCTATGGATATAAAGAACATCCAGGGTCATAACAGTTCATGTTAGCATAAATTTGAGAAGGAATATTAAACTGAATGCTTCATGGTTTAAAGCAGCGGGTCTCAAACTGTGGGTTGGGAACCAAAATGGGTCACGACCCCGTTTTCATGGGGTTGCCACGACTGGCATTAGACTTGCTGGGGCCCGGGACCAAAGCCTGAGCCCCACTGCCTGGACGCCCAGGACGGTGGGGCTCAGGCTTTGGCTTTGTCCCCCGCTTAGGGTGGTGGGGCATGGGCAAGCTCAGGCTTCGGTCCCCCCTCCTGGGGTCGTGTCATAATTTTTGTTATGAGAAAGGGGTTGTGGTGCAATGAAGTTTGAGAACCCCTAGTTTAAACCAGTCTCTAACTACTATTTAGAGACCTGATGCAGGAGGGTGATTATCCCACATCTGCCTAATGCAAGGTTTCTTGCATCTTCCTCTGAAGCTGCTGGTACGGAGCATTGTTGGAAACAGGATACTGGACTAGATTGATCTTGGGTCTGAACCAATCTGGTATTTCCTATGTTTTCAAAGTTTCCAAAATTCACAGTTTTGTCTTTGGATATAATGTCTTTCAAGCAGCCCTGGTGAATCCTCCATGGTTTAGTTCCTGGGCAGTTTCATGAACCTAGCCCTGCAGGCAATTCACACAGGTTGAGAATGAGCCGACTCCTGTAGGAGCTCTCTCAAGGGTAATCCCCTCTTCTTCCCTTCCTTCCCCTCAAACAAATGTCATGAAAGTAGCTCAGTTGCCTACCTTCCTCTTGGCTCCCAGCCCTGGGAATCTGGGGACTTCTCAGGGGTCTGCAAATTTTGTAGCTGCTCTAACAACCACTGCCCAGGTTTGCAGAACTTTTAACATCCCATAACCCTTTCCATGTTCAAGTGAGTCATTGTGTTTGCCCCGGGGTTCTCCTTCCAAGAAGCCATTAGCTACCAGCTAAGCTGTAAACTCACCCATGCTGCTTTGCTCAAACCTCACCTGGTCACCCACTCTGTGGGCTATGATAGCAGCGTTTTCCTCCAGCTCAGCTTCATTGATTGGACGAATCCGAAGAGCCACCTGCACACATACACAGGAATTGAGCTGGTTATAAATGCTTCTCCAGCCAGCTCAGACTGATCCATCACTGAGTCATTCTCTCTGTTCAAGTGACATGATCACCTCCTTAGAATAACTTTATATTGATTTTTTTATTCTCCAGGATTTTTTAAACCACCAGAGAAGCTTAAAATATTTAATTCCCCAATCATTTTCACTTTTTCTTTCGACAAGTGAAAATTCCCACTGCCCCCTCTGTTTCTAAAGTAACAAAACCCAAGACCATTCCGTTTTGCTTACTTCTCTGCCCACCAACGCCATTGCCATTCACTGATGTGGGGGTGTTTCTGGATGCTGCAGAGCTGTTAGACACATTGTGTTTCTATTGTGTCCCCAAAACACTGATTACAATTATGTTATTTACTTCTTGTTGTCAGAGTAGTCGAATTTAAGATTTGAACATTTTGGCCTTAGAATTTGAACATCATAAAAAAATTCTCATCACTTTATATATTTAAAAGGGCTAAAACCTAAAACAAACATTAGCTGAAGAAACTAAAGAGGCGCCCTCAAATCTCTTATTTGTTTAATTTCACAACCATATGGGTGAAATTAACCATTTTGCAGGACCTACAAAATCACAACAGTTTTTGCTCTTTAGCGTCCTCATCTGAAACTATAACGAGCAATAGACTTACAAATCCTTTCCCTAGAACACTGCTGCTAACATCACAATGCTGCCATACAAACAGCAGCAGCCATATGCATTTTAACTATCCAAAGCTCAGGGAGAAGAAAAATAAAAAAACAAAACCAAAGAAGACACACTTAGGAAAGATATTTTATTTTCAAACAGCTGGAGAAAATGCTACCCAACATGCGATTGACGCTACATCTGTGACACAGCACACATTTAACAAGGTTTAAGATTACATCATGTTATGCTTAGTGTGATGTAGAGAGATAGGGCCAAATCAAAATCCCAGATCTAAGCACCCCTGAACTTTGGAAATATTCTAGATTTGAACTCGGCAGCTTGGGGTCTGTAGTAAACTGTTAATTAGTTACCCATAAACAATACATAACTCCATAGAAATCTATGGCTATGTTGTCCCAGACCCTCCACTGTGCACATGCCCATAAAACACTGTGTAGAATATATTATGAAAGAGCTCTAGAGCTGTGCATATGTAAATAGTCCATAGATAAGGTAGCAAAAGACAGTGTCCAATAATATGTAGCATGGTTCCAAGATTTTGTAGATCTAATAAATTTGTTGTTGTGGACTGCAAATGGCTTCCTATGTGCAGCTCTTTACATCAGCTCTTAAACTATACTACACAAAATACATTTATTGTACCAAATTTACTGCCAGAAAAACACAATACCCAGTTGCTTATCCCTGTGTAACAATCACTATGACCCTGATCCTAGGATGAGTTCTCAGTGGTTCTCAAACTTTTGTACTGGGACCCTTTCACATAGAAAGACTCTGAGTGTGACCCCACCTTATAAATTAAAAACACTTTTTATATATTTAACAGCATTATAAATGCTGGAGACAAAGCGGGGTTTGGGGTGGAGGCTGACAGCTCGCAACCCCCCATGTAAGAACTTGTGACCCCCTGAGGGGTCCCGACCCCCAGTTTGAGAACCCCTGGTGTAGATTGACACCTAATCTGTGCAGAACCCCACTGGAGTCAACGGGATTCCACCAAAGTCTGGAGTTCGGGACGCGGGACAAAGGGCTAAATAACAGGACAGTCCCAATTTTATCGAAGCGCCGGGCCCGGGCTGGTCTCCCCGATTTGCCCTACCCAAGGGACGGCTCTGGGACTGAGGCACTTTTGAAAATGTTACCCTATCTATAGCAGTTCCTCCTCATGCAGAGCGTGCAATGGTGTAAGACTGACAAGCCTCTCTTGCATGTCTGTAACTGCTCACATCCCAAAGCAGGTAAATTAAAATAATTACTTGTAGCCACCAAGGGAAGACAAGAAAGCATGTGGTGAAGGATCAGACTCAGTATTAAGGACTTACTGGCATTATAAGGGAACTCAAAATATTTTACATGCTATTAGACATTATCACATAAGAGATTCCCCTGACGTACAATAGTTACTATAGGGTTTAGAGCTCAAAGCAGAGATTACTGCACATGCAATCATGTTTCTGACACAAGGTCATGGCAAAAATAAGTCTGAGGAGTGAGAGATTTTTGTAAATTATATCACACCCCCCCCCCCCAGAAACTTGGGAGCAGGATTAATTAAAGAACTGTCTCTGTGCACAACCATTACCGAAAAAACAGTAAATTCCCATGATCCACACAGAGACATGTCAAAATCTTGGGACTCTGATGAGTGCAACCTACCTGCTTTCTACAACAGACAATTTCAATTCAGATGGAAAAGCTCACACGCTCAGTTGCCTTGGAAAAGTTTTATCCCAAAGGAAACATGGGGCAAACCTGCTAGTGTATCCTGTCCCACCCTCTACCGCTACAGGTCTGTCCCCTGCAGGGTGTTTTCTTTGTCCAGTCCAGTGCTTTCAGCCCTCCGAGGGTTTGTTTACAGGCACCGGGGCTGGAGCGGAGCTGCACGGGGCTCGCAGAAGGGGTCTGCGGGTGCAGCCGGGGATTGCAGAGTAGCCGGGAAGGCCGGGTGCCTGACTGCGCCCAAAGCAGCCTGAGTGCCCCGGGGCAGCCGGACTCACCGTGAGCTGCTGCTCCACGCTCGGATCCTTCATGGCCGAGCCGGGGCTCGGAGCCAGGCCTCCGGTCCGCCTCTGCCCCGCGCTGAGAGGGCTGCCCAAGGGGGAAGCCATTGGGCTGCAGGATACAGGGAGAGCGGCTCGCAGGCGCAGCCCCGGGGAGACCTGCGATCCCCGGGCGGCAGGTGACATCAGCGCGCGGCTGTAGCAGCACGAGGCGGCGGCGAGCAGCTCCGAGCTGCACCAGCCCCAGGGAGCCACCGGGCGGGACAGAAGCGCTCGCTGCCCCCGCCCCGCCCCGCGGTGCTCCGGGCGGTGCAGGATGCAGGGTTTCGGCACGACTCCCGCATGCCCCATCAGTGCCATCCCCTGCTGAGGCCGGGTACGGAACCGGCCAAAGATGCTCAGCACGTGGGTGCGGCCCACACGCCCTCTGCCTGCAAGCTAAAGCGCCTCTGGGCTGTACGGGGCCTTACCCGCTCAGCGCCGCCTGCTTTCAGCGCAGTTAAACCCGGGCTGAGCCTGGCGCTGGCGCCCTAGCAGCACAGAGCGCAGCGCTACTCGCCTTCTGCCTCACCGTGAAGGCAGGGCACCTCCTCTGCCCCCAGCCCATCAGACTCCGCTGCTGCCCCAGCTCCCCCTGGCACTGCAGCTCGGGAAGAACAACGTTCAGGGGGCCGGAACACCAGGAGCCCTGCTGGCCCCTGGGAATTATTCAAGGGGCAGGGAAAAATAAACCCAATCGCTAGCTGCATGTGTCTCCTTCAGCAGGAGTCAGGGACAGCATGGTTGAAGATGCCTGTTTTCCCATGGACTTTCCCCCCCCATACTTAAGCACCAACCCCTCAGTTGTAACAGTGATAGATGTTTAAGGTACAGCCCCTTAGTGAAATATTTGAGTTTAAGAGGCTATTGTCCTTTTTCCTAGTCCGAAGTAGAACACTTAATAGTGGCAGGTGAGAGGGGTAGGCCTTGCAGCTCTTGGATTTCCCGCTCTAGTTTGCTGCAAAGTGAAAAACAAGGAATGTGTGTTCTATTTTAATTACTGGGGTTTATTAGCATAGAGAATTATACTAAGCAAGACTTAACTGGATGAAACACTAGAGCTTTAATTTAGAAGTTAGAGGGCCTCGGGGTAAGAGACAACCACCGAGGTTAGTTAACAAATAAGAAACAAAACTGGGTCCATCTACTTCCATTCACAGCAGGCAGAAGGAAGAGGGATTGTTAATGAAAGAAAAAACACATTTCAGGAGAAAGCCATTTTATTTTTTTAAAGATTTTAAAAACTGTTTATCTAAACAAAGAACTAGACCAATTTTTAATATAATGGGCCCCTGAGCTGTTTGTCTTATTTTAACAGTGGTGGGATTAGAGGTTATTGAGAAGTCAGAAAAAAATAACATTAAGTGATTGAGGCATACACACTTTAAAACACAAAACAGGATAGAGCAACTAGTAGATAAGGGGAAAATTTCAGGATAGGAGATTTTTTTAAAAGGCCAAGACCTCTTCTTCCCAGTACAACTCCTATAGTTGTCTAGGGCCCTGTCAGATGGAAAATATTGGGGATTTATCACACACTAAGCACACTGGACCATGACACTCTTGAAGGAGAGGCAGGAACTATAGGAATGTAGATGTTTCCCCTCTAGATAGAAACATTGCAAATGTTCGTAGCCTCTCTCTTTTTAAATGATTCAAGAATCTATGACTTTTTCATAAAAAAGTGTTAGCAGCACTGTTCCCGGTAAAATGCTTAGAATTTTCCTATAGTCAAGTGTTGAGTAATGTTGCTCTACCACATTGTTGAACAGCTGCATGTCAGTGGCAGGCAGAGAGATTGCAAACTGTGTAGTATAGTAAAAACACTTAAGGTAAGTGCTACAAAAAAAAGGACACTCATCTAGAGCAGCAGCATAAGTCACTAATGTCAGCAGTCAATATTGAAGTTAAAAAACCCAACTAATTATTTGGTGAAAGAGTACTGACTGGACTTCCAAAGTGCCTCATACAACATGAGCATAAGTAACAGACTTTATGACGTCATAAATATTTAAAAAAATACTCCTTGTTCACTGGTGACCTGGAGAGATAAGATGTTAATATCTTTCATCCTGAAGGAGGCCAAGGTTCTTTACAACTTATACAAACTATAGTATATAAAGGTCTCACTTCATGCATCAGTTGTGTGCTCTGAGAGAGAGAAGGAGTAAAGCATAATAAATCTACTTAAAACCGGAAAGGAAATACAATAGACAGATTTCTTGGCTTGTGATTGCAAGGTACAAAATGGACACTTGATATTATTTGCATTAGTGTAGTGCAGTGGTTCTCAACCCTTGGCCTGCAGACTGCACAGCACACAGTTGCAGCCCATGTGACATCCTGAGGGTGTCTCTCTCTCTCTCTCCCAGGATCATGATGCTTTAGGTTACTATATCCAAACATGTGTCCAGCAGATCTGTCTCTAGTAGTTTCACTACTCATTATTGCCAAGAAGTATAGAGTATCCTGTACCAAAAAGTAAAACTAGAAGGCATATTGGACAAGACTAAACTTATTCTTCAAACCCCAAACAATTAAACAAATTCAGATCACAACAACATGTTCGGGGAGAATATTTCCCTCTTCAGAAATAGTCAGAACATATACCTGACTAACACTTATCTAGCTGTCAAAATGGCAGACAGTTTGACATTTCGCAGTAATGCGCTTCACAAGCTGAGTTCTGGGACTGGTGATGGGTAGAGGACAAATCACCCCCACTACAGGAATTACTTCAGTCCCATAATAAATCCTGTATGCCAACCCTGAACAACATCTTTGGACTTCCACAAGACAGTTTCTCACTACTGAAGTGATATTAAAACTACTTCCCTTATTTAAAAAGTTACAGTATTCCTTCAACATGTTATAACCTTGCAGAATCACTTCTGAAAGATTAAAAAAAAATAAGATTAAGGGATAAACTTGATTATGGATTATCTAAAAAAATTTAATTATCTACATTCAGTGTGGGTATCTGGAATTCTGTTTACATCACCCATGATAAATATTAATTGCTTATTTTTCTGAAGGATGAAAAGTTGATGGTACAAGACAGACAGTATTGACTTGTATTTTCACCATAAAACATGCTCATTTAAGAGCTCTTATCTGCTAAGAACTAGATTCTTACGGTTGATTTGGTTTTGCTGCTGCTGCATGGAAGTCTGCTCAAGAGGAGTTGATCCAGAAGTTAAGTATTCTGTACTTTCTTCACCACAAGGCATAGGGCTCCAGACATCAGAATATAGGCTTCCTTGCATATCCAAAGGCACACATGAAGAGTGTGTTCCTCTGAATAGATTTTCAACCAAAGCTTGCAAATAAAACCCAGGAAATCTCCCATAATCCTGCTGTTGCCAATAGCTACACCTTGTAAGTAGGTCTCAGAAATTCACACACTGATCTTCAAATCATTGCACTATAGTTATTAAAAACATGTAAGCCGGTCTGCCACCTAATACACCCTGGACTAAATAAAGATCAGTGCAGCCATGAAGGAACTGGGAAACAAAAAACCAAATGCAGTTGCAAATTCTGAACCCTGACAGATTCATATTCAGATAATGATCAACTCTGGTCACTCAAGGGAAGATTTTTACAGAACACACGGACGGCCTGTTTTTAGTATAGGTCTGCTTTTATTTCCACGTTCAACCTGTTGAATCCTGTCACAATCTGAATGGAGGAGGGTACAGCCCACTGTAGTGCTGCTTCAGCACACTAACATACATCATATGAAAAATGGTTTTCCTGCTGATCTTTCCCCATACAAAACGAACACCTGTCCATGCACCTGGGACGTAAAAAGAGTCCTCTGCAAAGAGAAGCATTGTGAGCGTGCAAGATACTGGAAGGTGCACGGATAATGCTCACCTACTGGCAACTGTTCAAAACTGCCAACTGGTAAGCAATGCACAGGAGTCAGACAGCAAATACTGGTGGTGGATTTAAAAAGAAAGACAACCCCCTCCCAAATGAATAAAAATTTAAAAGCAGTGCCTTTCAAATAGCCCCACTGCTGACAGTGAGGTTTAAAGGCACTACAATACGTCAGAATGGAGAGAACCTGGTGCATTCACCGTCCAGAGTGAGAGAATATGGATTAAAAATTCCGAAGATGGTGTAGGCTTTCTGAAAATAAATGAACCCTTTTTCAGTACAAGATATGGCGGTGCTGCAGAGAAGGGGAAAAAAAAGGAAAAAAAGTCAGTACTGTGCCTCACACAAAAAACTCAGAACTCTCACAGCTGCTAGCAAGGGAAAGGCAGTTCTATAACTGCACTCCACTTACCCTTTGCTGCTGTGCTTCCCCAGTAACTCATTAGCTGAAGCCTATTTAATCCAGAAGACTGCTTCTCCCCCTTTCTTACCTCCACTCTTCCACATCCCCCAAATACTGGCAAGAGAACATACTTGGCCACTGGAACTAAAAACATATTTGGAGGGTTTAAGTGACATTTGTGCATTTTTGGATGGGTGAGGGGGTTTTAGTATTCATCCCTTACACTGATGGGGCTGCTGGGCTGCTGCTGCCTTAATTCCAGTCACTATGTGGTTAAGTGACTTGCCCATGGTCAGACAGATGTCTGAGATGTTACAGGGAATTGAACCAAGATCCCTTGAGTCCTGGGCTAGTGCTGTAACCACTGAACAATATTTCCTCTCTAACACAAGTGATTTAAGCCTTCTAAGTACACATTTCTCAGATCCAACAACTAGGGCTATCCTCTTGTGACAATTTGGGGAATCTGTCTGTATGATTTAGGAACTCAGATTATGAATTCTATGCAACTTTATCAAGCTGAAAACTCCATTCTGAATGACTTGCCCTTTCATTTCTCTGCCATCTTTTTATTACCTCCATGTTGGACTGAAATTCCAAGATGTAGTGGCACAGGGCTAACAGTTTTGATGGTCCTCTATTGAAAAAACAGCATCTTGAGACAAAAGCCTGGCTCCTACCCAGGAGAACTGTCAGGGGAGATATTGCCTGGCAACAAAGTTACCTGCAGGGGTCTGTAATCACCTGAGGAGGCTGATCAGAGGTAACTTGACAGTGGAGACTAGAAAGAGGGCAGGAGCTGCTATACTTGGAGTCTTCAGCCATTTTCCCTCAGTTTGAGCTGGTGAAGCTGCTGCAGAAGCCAAATGAGGCAGGAGGAAATTCTGCCTATCTGAACACAGATTGTCCGTCAAAGTAAAGGTGTGCTAGAGCAAAGGGTACTGCATTCAGGGTGTTATCTTCTAAGTGATCAGTGCTTTCTTGCTGAAGTAAAACGCCATGGTGTCTTTAGAATCGCATGCAAAGTCTGTGTTTTTTGCTACACCTCATGTTTCCCTGAAGAGTTAACTTGGAACAAGAGCACCCACTGTGGCTGGAATTCTGGGAGAGGTGTGTTTAAGCTACAAGGGAGCCTGAGCGGTCAGCACTGGTCCCAAAGGATAGGCTCTCAGGAAGGGGTGCTAGAAAGAGGAACTGCATCCTAACAGTGTGCCTAGACACACCAAGCCAGACAAGTGCTCTGTTCAGACTCCGGAGGCCTACAGTGGGATTCAGGGTTTGCATCTCCTTCACAACAGTCTGGCAAGTATCCAAGAAGGAAGGCTCCACTAGATCTGCAACACCTACTGCCAATATTTGGGGGATATATTGGAGTATGCAGCAAGGTAAGCAGCCTTCTGGATTAAAACAGGCTTCAAATAAATGCTTATAATGAATAAGCACTTTCAGTAACACTAAATACAAGTGTTTGTTACATGTTGAAAGCTCAGTGGCATTTTTAGGAAGAGGTAGCAGAATGCATGAGGACTTTTGTCATTTCAAGAGCAATACCTGACTTAAGAGTATGCAACAAATTTGTTCAGTAATTAAACCTTCTTACATAGTGCATCAGAACATTGTTTACACAAATTCAAGGTTATATGGTTCCAATAACCAGAACACAAAATTTACCTCTCCACTAGCATAATTATAAACATTTCTCATACTGCATAGGCACTTTCATCAAGTGCCTGCAATACATCATGTTTAAGAATTGGCTCAGATTCTCAGTCTTTGAAAGGATCAAAAAGAGAAGGACGTAGCACTCTGCAAAGTGCCAGTAGATTTACAAGCTGACCTAACCATTCACTTTGAAGAAAGAAAGCCTTTATCATTTCTGGCCACTGGCACTACAATTGGCCATTCAGAACCTTTCAACTGAGAGCGAAGTACAAAAGCCAAGTCAAAGGTATAGAAACATTCATTTTTGCACTCTATAAGCCTTAAGCTTTCCCAGAAAGTGCTTTTACGCAGGTTGGAGGTACGCTGCAACAGCTGATAGGAAAGGTATTTCTCAACTGAAAGGCAATCTGTCTTACCACAGTTTTATTGGACTACTCTGGTTCTGCAATGGTAATAATTTCTTCATTGATAAAAAACTCAACAGTCTCCTCTTCCCAGTCATCTACATTGCTGTCCAGCTCATCTGTGTCCACTCCTGGAGGAAAAGAAGAGGCATTAGTCCTGAAGGCAAAAATGCCTAAGGAAAATACATAGAGAAGCACCTTTAAAATGAGGCATTTTAATATCATCACTGGCCTCCAGCACGTTATGTGCAAAACCATCAGTACTGACCACACTGGGCAGCAACAGTAGCCTTCTCCCTACTCACCACCTCAAGATAGCAGATGGAAAAAACAAAGGATGGGAAAGAGAATAGCTGAGGAGTGAGCAAACCTGCTAGGGCATGGGTCGAGGGATTATTTTTGGCAGGAGGGGGAATGTTAAAAAAGGACCCCAACCCACCACAAAGAGGAGGTCTTCGACTCCCAAACACTGATCCACTACCAAAGACTGCTTCTATAGCCTGAGTGATGTTTATTTGGTGCTTTAAAAAATTTACTGATAAAGCCACATCTTTACAATGCTGCTAGTGGCTGGTTTACCTCCTCGCAGCTCTAGACGCTCATTCTTCTGTTCCAAATATAATTCTTGTGCCATCTTGCGGTATTTCTTGAACTCCTCCATCATTGTACGTCTTCTTTCTACGAGCTCCTACAGAAGCAAAACAAGAGGTTAATAAGCCCATCAGTAAAGTGAGTCCTTGTGGGATGCATTTGGAAGTGATCTAGGGGTTTTCTGCTTATGAATGCAGCTACTGACAGATAATCATCAGCATTTAAGACACCTTTCTCCAGTGTGGCAAGATGGGTTTATGGTTTCTGTGAAATTTTTATACTAAAACTGGCTAACAGGCAGCCACCAGGAACCCACAAGTCCCAGCCAAGATTACTTAAGTATCTTTACTTAACTCAACAGAAATTCTTCCCGATTCCTCCTCCAACATATACCAGTAACACCATGCTTCAGTTTCTTCAAGTGAAGAACCAGCAAATTTTGCCTTACTGCCTTCCCTACACATATGCTTGTGCTTGAGTTCATAATGTTCCTGCCTGGGTCATGTGGGGACTGAATCTGGGAAACCTGGACCTAAAACACAATGGCCTCTCCTACTTGACATAAGGGATAATGTCTATTAAATTGGAGGCAGCAGCAGACTCAAAACTATATGGTCCAGTCAGTGAAATGAGACAAAGACACACTAGATTAGTATGGACTACAAGTGCATCAGCTGCCTTTCATTGATTCATTGTGTCCCAGAAGCGTCTTACCTTTGAGGCTTTGGTTTGGCTTAGACGATCCTTCTGTTCAAAAATCTTGGAGTACCTCTTCAGGTCCTTCTTAATTTGCTGCAACAGAGAACTTATGTCAACCAGTACTAGAGACCACCATAATGTATAAGACAGTGCTACTTCAGGCATGCCTCGGCATACCCAGCATTTTTGCAAGTTTCCTTATGTCTATAAAAAAAACCCTCTCCTCTATCATTTATAGTTTCTCTTCCTTGCTTAGGCCTATAGATACCTTCAGTTTTTCTGTACCTGGGCAACCACTGGAGTTTGGATAGCCAAAGTCTGCTCCTTATCCAAGTTTTCAACAGTCCTCTCTGCTCCTAATACCTTTCCTTCTAGTTGCCTCAGAATGTTCTCCCCCACACTCCCCACACAAAAACAAGTTTGTAATAGGAATAGTGACAACTCAAATTGAGTACTGTTACATACACAGAACCATTTCAACATACAGATTCCTCCAGTGAATTTGTGAACAGCTCTCACATTGCCTTACCACTAAGCAGAGAGAGAAAACTCTACAGCAGTTTTCCATTCCCCAGTTTAAGCCACACCCTTGTGACTAGACCACTCTTGAATTCTCTACACCAATGCCCACACCAGAAGAGTTACACTGAGATACAACACCTTTATCTGATCCTGGCTGAGCAGGGTTGGAGGTCGGGGTCTCCACAGTAGCTGGCAGAACCGGTCTTTATTGTTTTTCTGGAGGAGACGACCCTGGAAGGTCCACAGCCAGTAGGCATTGTCCACCTGGAAAACAGTAAGTGAGAAATCTCACTCATGTCTAAGGGTTTTATACTGCGCTACCCCATTGCCATATATCTGAATGCATTTCATGGAAAAAAATCAACAGGAAAGTCCCTAGTGGGACTCAGAGTCTCTGGAACGTCTAACTTTTCAGGGTGAACACACTGCTTGGGGTAGGTGCGGGTTCCCCCCCCCCCTCTCTTATTTAAACTTTAAGATGAAGGAATGTTCCTCAAAAAAAAAAAAAAAAAAAAAAAAGTTATACTGCTTCAAAAATGAAGCACCTATGAAGTATCCAAAGCAGAGGTATCCACCAGCACTTCCAAGGTATCTGAACTGCAGTAAGAAAGCTCCTGAACTAATCCCAAAGACTAAAAACCTTATACTTGCATATAGAAAAGATACAGTACACTAATTGGAACAACAAGGAAGTAGTTCATTGACACAGGAAAGCAATGAGTTGATATGTGAAATAGGCATGTAAGCGATTACACCAGGAGCTATTACCCACTGACAGATACAAGCAACGCTCTCTCTCTCTCTCTCTCTCTCTCTCTCTCTCTAGTAGTTAACATAGGAAAAGCCAGATTGACCCTCTTAAATACCCAGGGAGACATCACAGCAGAAACTTTAGTACCTTGTGGCTCCACCAGGACACAGATGTCACAATGTATCGGCCTGTAGGATCCCACTCTACATCCGAGGCTGTATAGTGTTCAGCAATATTCATCACGGTGCAGTCTGATGTATCAACAAATGTTAAGGCACCATTCATGCTGCAAAGGCAAACAATGAGGAACAAGATGGAAAAGTGATCCATGCCCGCTGACTTTCCTCCTGTCCCATCCCTCCTTCCCCCCCAAAAAAAAAGATCAGAGGGATCTATACTAGGAGGTGACATTCTTTATGAACACACCCCACAAAATCCCATCAATATTAACAAGATTACTATTTTTTCATTGCTGGTGTTTAAATGGGTTCTCTCAGGGTTTTTAAAATCACACCTGTTTCTTCATATTTTTGTGAACAAACAATGGGGAATAGTTTTAACCCTTGTATCCTTCTAGGCTTAAAGTTCCTTAATATGTTTTTTTCCCCCTCCAAAGTCATAAAGAAACCACATTATGAATGCACTTGGGGTACAGCCAAAATTTCACAACGATGGTGTAAATATGGTTATTTCGGTTGCAAAGAAAGTAAAAAATAAAATAGATTTCTAAATGAGAAGCAGGGCTTTTCCATTAACATGTGTAAAACCTAGTTGTACACAGAATAACCACATTAGTTTTCATAGATTCCAAGGCCAGAAGGCCATTATGATCTGATCTAGTCTGATCTCCTGTATAATACAGGCCATAGAACTTCCCCAAAATAATTCCTAGAGCATATATTTTAGAAAAATCTTAACTCTTGATTTAAAAATAGTCAGAGATGGAGAATCCACCACAAACTGTTCCAATGGTTAATTACTTTCACTGTTAAAATTTTACACACTGAATTGTGTTAAACTTGTTAGACTGAAGAACCCATTGTTAAATATTTGTTCCCTATGTAGGTACTTGTAGACTGTAATCAAGTCACCCCATAACCGTTTCTTTGTGAAGCTAAATAGACTGCGCTCCCTAAGTCTATCACTATCATAGCCGAGTGACAGACACCACTGATATGGTCGACTTAGTGTACCCTCTCTAAACACATGCACATCATTTGAAAGCTTATGATGTCTACTTTAAGATGAAGTATGATAGAACGCTCAAGTGGTGCCATGACCACAGAAACAGGGATAAACAATGACACCATCAACATGTTGAAACGACCACTTTGAAAAATGTGTGTGTTATGACCCTATGTATTATTTCAAGGCATAAAATTGGATTTTTTTGAGGTCTCAGAACATCACAACAATCTAAAAGGATAAAACAAAATAATCAGTTTGTACAGGTGTAACTGAAATGTAACACTGTTGGTGACATTTCTAGTCAACATCATCTTGTCCAGCACGAAGTGTTGAGAGCACATGGATTACCAGCCTTCACAGTTCTGTGCAGTGAAGATTGTTCTGACTACAGACAGCTGATTGTGCAGTGACCCTTTATTAGTAATGGCACAAATAAGGTCTTGTAGAAGTTTAGGTGCCATTGGGCCCTTGAAGAATATGGAAGTAGTTCATCCACATTGCAATGGTGATCCAATATTTGGTTTGCCTATGCACAAAGACATCCAAATCTTTGTTTGCCAAGATGCTCTGCTGACAATCCACTCAGCTATCCCTGTCTGTATGTATGGTGGGTACATTAAACTCTAAAAACATAGCTTTTTGGAGAATTGCTGCATGCCTAGAAAGCAAATTTTCTAATCTTTCTCATGGCTCTTCTCTCAACCTCTCCAGTTTTTCCAACATCCTTCTTGAACTGTGGGGGGTGGGATAGCTCAGTGGTTTGAGCATTGGCCTGCTAAACCCAGGGGTGTGAGTTCAGTCCTTGAGGGGGCCATTTAAGGATCTGGGGCAAAAATCTGTCAGGGAATGGTACTTTGTCCTGCTGTAAAAGCAGGGGACTGGACTCAATGACCTTTCAAGGTCCCTTCCAGTTCTATGAGAGAGGTATATCTCCTTTTAAAAATAAATAAATAAAATAAAAACCTGAACACTGTCACACCAGTGCCAAATACAGAAGTGATAAAACCTCCTTACTCCTACTAGAGATTCCCATTTATACATCCAAGGATTTTAAATAACTGGCTAAGAGAATGGTCTAAGAAAGTTACAACTAACATTAGTATGGTTAATGAAAAGGAAAAATGGTGTGTACAGGGCATTTATAAAGGACATACAAGAAATCTTTACCTTAAGAAGCCATGACCTGAATGCAATCCCTAACTTTTTGAGATCTTATATGACAGAAAGACAGACTTGAGGAAAAAGTGATTGCTCCCTTCAGTATCAGTTATACTTAGGCCCCTTACAAATTCACAGCCATGAGAAAAAACAAAAATCACAACAACCACCACCACCACCACCTCAGATTGTGAAATCTGACTGTTGTGGTGGTGGGGGGGTGTGTCACGGTATTGCCATCCTTACTTCTGTGCTGCCGTCAGAGCATGGCGGCCGAAGAGTGGCAGCTGCTGGCAGTGAGCCCAGCTCTGAAGGCAGCGCTGCCGCCAGCAGCAGCGCAGAAGTGATGGTAGCATATGGTATTGCCACCCTTAATTCTCCACTGCTGCCTGTGAAGGCAGCACAGAAGGTGGCAATACCGTGATCACCCCCTTTCCCCACAGTTTTTCGACCCTATTTTGGGTCAGATCCCCAGTTTGAGAAATGCTGACTTAAGGGCGTTACATGTTTTAAATACATATTCATGATTTATGACAAAGAAATTTAATATTTAAATATGTGTAACCATGAAATTCAAGATGATTTTTAAATGCTATGACTGATTTACCAAAATTGACAGGGCCCCCTAGTTATATTAAAGCCAGAAAAAGCCCTGTTATTTTACCTGAGATTTTGAAAATTCTTATAAAATAAGTCATTTGTATTGCTGCTGGGGGAGAAATCTGAGGGGCTCCCTGAATCAATACATCTTTATATTTAAACTAAGGAAGTAAACAGCTGAAGTGAATTCTAAACTTAGCCAAGAGAACAACATGGTGGGTGAGATTAGAATAACCTCATTCCTCATCTTATATGATAGCAGAAGAGATAGCCAATATAAACACAGGCATCTCATTAGTTGTTTTTATAGACTAAATAAAAATGGATTTTCTGCTAGCCACAGAACAAGAGGTGTTATCTTATCTACTGCACTAACTACCTTTGCTGTAAGGAGGCCAGCTACTTCAGGAAATTAAATTTCAGGCAGAAGAGGGCAAGATGCATATGAAAATACGTAGACGTTACAAACAGGTAAAAATTTATCTTCAAGAAAAACTCAATCACTTGCAAACAAATTAAAATCCATGTAGACCTCGGAAAGGCCAACTGACAGATTATCGTATGTCAAAATTAGATTCTTCCAAACAAAGATAATCCTCTTAATACAAGCAGGTTTTCTACCAGAGAATTGACAGATGGTTAAGATTTTGGCTATTTGTCTTACAGATGTCTTTATACAGTAGTGTGATGAAGACCTTTTTTTAGATCTTTGAGAGCATTACACGGACTTAAAATGAGCTCTCTCTCAGAATGTCAAGTAGTGATACCCACCTTCTCAGGCCAGCCAATACTAAAAACTGCCCTTGTGGACTCCAGAATATCGTATTTGCCTGCTGCTTGTCAAACGTTTCTGAAAGGAAACAGAATTTGTATTTATGGCAACATAAAAACGATGGAAGTCTCCACCCAATGGTATCAAGAAGCTTAGTAGCAACCACACTGACAGGGGCATTCTAGAGAGTCCTCAAAAAGGCACCTCTGAGCTCTGCAATTAACAAACAACATGTCTACTATAGTAGTATTTTAATTGGAAGAATGAAACCCAACATGGATCTGCTCTCACTGATTAAACTGAAAAGAATGGGATGATCAAACATTCAAAAAAAAAAAAAAAAAAAAGTGCATGTGCAGGCAGGGAGAATCAGGAATCCGCAAAACCTTAGCACACAAATTGTACCAATTTAACTAAAATTGTTTAGAAATGGATGTAGTTAAACTGGTGCAACCCCTTATGTGGATACCTCTTTTGGCATCAGAGTGCTTTTTCACAATTTACTTTAAGCTGATTCCTTGCGGACTTAAGTTAAATCAATATAAGGCACTCTTAAACCAAAATGGAGGGCAGGGAGAAGGAGAGAATGTCCAAACTGAGAGAGGGAGGAAATCCTTAAAATATTGGGGAGGAAGTATAGAGAAGGTGAATTAATGGAGAGAGGAAAAGAAGTTTCAAAAATGCATTTTTTGTCCTGTCACAGAAAGGTGGTATTTAACTTTGCCAGCAAAAGGGGTACATTCTGCAGTCAGGCAAGGCAGCAAGATTAATATCTTACCAGTGATCTTTTCAATCCCAACCCCCAGACTCTGAATAAAATGGTAATTTGGCCCTCACTACAGAATAAATTGACACCCCTGCCCTCGGGGCTGTTCTCTCAGCCCCAGACAGCTAGAGTGCAGCATGCTCAAGACATGTTCCCTCCCATGCCCTCTGCCAGGGCCCAGAAGTATCAATCTGTCTATGAAAAAGCAACTGTAAGAAGTCTACAGGGTAAACAGGTTGATACCACCATGTAAAGTGCTTAATGCCTAGATTCCTCCACCTGTACTCCTGCTGTCAACTCTACTTACTGATGAGCTCTATTTTCCCATTGTTTTTGACATGGTAAAAGGAGATAGAAATTCGGGGAGGCTCTCCATGCAATACAGCAAACTTGCTTCCATTTGGTTCCCAGGCAAAGGCTATGATACTTTCTGCAACAGATGTAAAGAAGTGTCAAAACCCAACATTGTACAAAGAGACAAAATTATTGAGTTAAGTCAGTCATGCTCTACACAACTTCAATTCCAAGCAGTTACTGTATACAGGACTGAAGAAATCCTGGATGCGAAGGAGAACATCCATTATGATGAGCAATTTGGTATTAAAGTACAGCAACTGAAGCAGAAAACAGTCTGCCAGGCAGTCTTTTTAGATTAAAAAATAGCTGGGCAAAGAAAGAGAAGTTTGCCACCCAATTGTCCTTCATCTGTTAAGAGCCATTAGTTGTAGCATTTTACACAATATTTTGTCAGTTTATTCACTGATGAATACTGTACGTATAAATACACAACATCAGCAAAATAGCTAGCACATGTATCTCTAGGATTTACCTTTCATTTCTACCACATCCACAGGGACCTGCTTCTCTCTCATTCGGAAGATCTCAAAGTTGGTCACCACACCCTGTGAAAGTCAACAAAAGGTCAAGTATCTAGTATAATAATTGTACAGAAAGTCATTTTAATACAGGACTATGAGGATGACTATGCAACTAGCCTAGTTTAATACTTCAAGATAATAAATCTAGACTCTTTGGTGCTCATTTCCTTAGAGGGTGGAAGATAACACGGAAAGATCACTTATTTCTAAACAGCACCTTTATTAAAATAGGATTTTCTTCAGCAAGTTGTGCGTTAACAAAAAAGGCTTTCTCCAGCACAGAAGTTGAGACTATTTCAAGAGGACAAACGTATGGTAGCTCATGCAGCGTCACCTGTGCGACCAAAACCAGCTGAAACAAATACAACAAATGCTAAAAGAAGGGGGTCAAAAATAAGATAGGCATACTTTCATTGATCTTGCAGAACCCTGATGGATAGTGATGTCAAGTCCAATGCTCATTAAGTGCCCATGGCACCTCACACATAGCCCTTAAAAACTAACTGAAATAATGAGAGGGTTTTGACACCAAGTAATTAATTTGCACATTTCTATCAATCCATATTGAAATGCAAAAACCAAAGCAGAGACAGAATCAGTTTTATGAACACACCTAGGAAGCACATACCTGTGTACCTTTAGGAGTCCTGTCTACCTTCACACACAGATAATCTCCATTCTTTTGCCAATGCAGCTTGCAATCCACCACATTGAATAGGTTCCGCACACGGATTTCTTGTCTGGAGGGGAGCTGCATCAGTGTCACCCTTGCTGGGATATCTTTGTCTTCAGGCACCCAAAACGCAATTATGTTACCCCCTGGAGACCACGAGAAATCCCTACAGGATTGAAAAGAAGGAGACAAGATGTCATAAAAAAAAAGTCCAATTTAGTAATCAGTTAAAGATATGTTGCAGCGTTCTGCGTTACATTTGATACGTTATGGTGAATCAATCAATCAGTTCCCAGGTAGCGTGATACTAAAGCTAGGCTACAGACAGGAATTCTAACTCTAAATTCAAGTGCAATGAGAACGATTAAAAATGAATTTACCAGGACCAGTTTGGTGACCCTGCAGAAAACCCAGGTTTGATTTGCCATTCACAGGTGGACAAGGAGTGATGCAGAAGCAATACATTTACATCTAGGAAAGGCAGAAAGAGTACCTCATCTCATACTGCAGAATCCCAAGTGATTTGGGAGACAGGTTGATAAAATGAGTTACTAAAAGACAACCCATGAAACTATGTTAAAAGTACACTTCTCTCCTACAATCTGTCACACTTAGATTTCTAGCTCCCTTGTTAAAGAAGCTACTTCAGAGATCCCCATTCTCTGAGAAGCCTTTTGGAACCCTTGAAAGGTGAAAAAAGGTCAGTCGTTTCTTTAGGAATCATGATGAGAATCAGAGAATTGTACAATAAGCCCAGCTACCTCAGTGCCAGCAGGTAAAGTATAGTGCACGCTTACTTAAGACTATGGAAGGCCAAATATCAGACAAGATATCCCTTTATTGATGTAATATCCTTAACTTGAGTTAAATGCATTTTGGTTTATCAGGGAGTACCATTCTGCCAACATGCAGCAGGAACATCAAAAGTTAGGTCCTTAGAGCATCAAGCAATTAGATATTTCAGGCATCATTGCTAAGTTCACAAATTGTCACCAACGCATGGAAAGAGAGAAGTAGTAACAAACAGATGTCTTTACTTCTTCCCCATAGGTAGTTTCTCCACAGCTGCAGAACACACAACAGGATCATCGTCAATGAAAGTATAAACATTGACAAGAAACATGCTATCCTATTGAAATTCTAAGTATTAGTTCTATTACTGCACCAAAAGTATAAGAGTTGAAGAGTAATATTATTCCAGTTGACTGACAGCCAACACACACTGACATAGGCATCTTCCTCAGCAAAAGACAGATTAGTGACTCTTTCTGCTGACCACCAATATAGGAAGCAGATGGTTCTGGACTAGATATTAATTCTTCATTGTGTAACCACTACACAAATGCCAAGTTTTCAGTGCAAATAGATATCAGGCTGAAAGCCTGATCCATGACCTAAGAAAAGGGGATGTTCTGGGAAACAGCATTTAACACTCTCCACCCAAAACTACCTCTTATAGAGAGAAAAACTGAAAGAGCTCAGTCTGCTTATCTTTGAGAGGCAAGTTGATTACACTGTATAAGTATCTTCATGGGGAGAAAATACTGGGTACCAAAAGGCTCTTTAATCTAGTGGAGAAAGAACTAACAAGAACCAAATGACCAGAAGCTAAAGTAAAAAACAATTAAATTAGAAATAAGGCACACAGATATGGTTTATTTTAACAGTCAGGGTGATTACCACTGGAACAAACCATCAAGGGAAGTGGATTATCTTTCTTTCGACGTCTTCAAGTCAAGACTACATGCCTTTCTGGGAGATATGTTTTAGTCAGACCCAAGTTGTTGGTCTCAATACAGGGATAACTAGGTGAAATGCAATGGCTTGTAATATATAGGAGGTCATGATCTAATGGTCTCTTCTGGCCTTGAACTCCATGATACTAGAATCCTAACACAATATCTCAAGAATAAAATAAAAGAAAGCAGAACTCTTCACAAGAGAATAAACTCACTTTATCCCGTTGATTTTCAAACTTTTCTTGTCCAGCAAACCCATGGACTGCAAAAAGAGAAAAATCATGAATTTGCAAGTTAGGAATACTTACATACGTAGGTTATTTAAATTAACACCCTTAAGGAGGTAGGGAAATGTCCCCATTTCATCACTACCTGGATATATAGTATAAAACACTTGCCACTCATCCCCATAATCCTAATTCTTGCATTACCCACCTAGTCACCATAACCCTACAAATTAAAAATATGCATTAGGATGAGGCGGCATACTGGAAAATAGAGCAGGTTGCAAGCAACAGTGTTTCCATTAATGGATTTAGGGGGGTTTTCTGGTAGTGATCTGCTGACAAAAGTTGGGAAGTATTAAACAACTATGATACTGTAAGGCTATATTTTCTACATTCCATTAAAAAAAATTAAGTTGCTCTCCTCATCTACTTCCTTCCAACCTTTACTACCTCAGTGGAAAATTAAGGAAGGGGAAGAAGAAGAAAAAAAAAAAAACCCACAACAACCCCTGAACAGTGGGGATGTTGGGAGCCCAAGGAAAAAGAAAGACAAAGAAAGGGGGGGGTTCTCCCCCTTTAATAGGTATTTACTGGAGGGTCAGATATTTCTTTTAAGCAAATTTTTAGCAGAAACCCGTTTAAAAAAAAAAAAAAAAAAAAAGCAGCACTTTAGGTACAGCTGACATTATAAATCAGGTTTTATGTAAAAACGCACTTACAGGTGTTTCATAGATGCTGAGGGTGTCGGATGTCATTCGGGCAAAAAATTTACCATCATGACTCCACCTGAACAAATAAGAGGAAGACGAAGCATCAGATCTATCATGTTACCCCTCTAGTAAGAAGAGGCTAGTCATTTAGTGTGATCTGTCCTCTACTACGGTTACCCAACCTACTTAAAAATAGGCCAATGGGCTGAGCTTTCACAGTGGAACCCTCGCTTCTTCTGTCCAGTTAGGGTATCCCAGATGATTATGGCCTGAGGGTCATCTTGTGTGTCCATTAAAGGGCTGAAGGTCACTAAATACCTACAAAAAGGGGAGAGGGAAAATGACTAGCTTCACTTTTCATATGGTGCAACGATCATTTCAGCACAAATATGCTTTCATCTAATTGTGAGAAGAATCCGCTAAGCAAAGTTCAAGAGGCATGCACTGAAAGAGGACACAGCCAGAATTGGGGAACGGGTAGAGTACAAATACTTTTCTCCAATCCACCCCTACACAAACTAGTGAGGGAGTTGAGGGATGGCTTGAGTACACCTCTACCCCGATATAACGCTGTCCTCGGGAGCCAAAAAAATCTTACCGCGTTATAGGTGAAACTGTGTTATATCGAACTTGCTTTGATTCGCCAGAGTGCGCAGCCCCCCCCGCCCACTGCTTTACCGCGTTATATCCAAATGTGTGTTATATCGGGGTAGAGGTGTATTAGATAGCCACCCAAACACCCCTTTTTAATAGAGGGGAAGCTCTCTAGGAGTAGAGTAGTGGAGAGCCTTATTCACCCACCTCATGAACCAGCAGTTACTATGGGGATGTGGAGCAGTACCACAGTGTTCCTGCATGTTCTGTCCCTTCTCTTTCAAAAGCTAGAGGGGATGAAGCTTTGTCAGCATTTAGATAGACTGTCTGATGAGATCAGTGTTCCCAGCACTCTTTCCAGTACCTTTGTGTGTCAGGGGTGGTGTTAGGCATCCAAACTATGGTATTGCCTCTGGATTCCTCTGGCCAAAAAAACCACCCAATTCAAGCAAGAAACCCACCACGCCTGGGTGTTGTAAAGGGGAAAAACATCATCATCAATGTACGACAACTAATGAGGTACACAGTATAAAACATGATGGCTTGGAGACAAGAATTTACTAGATGGAAGTTTTCAGGGCAGGAACAGGTTTTCCTATTAAGAGCCCAAGCACATCTTAACTACAATAAAAATCTAAAACCAAAGTACTCCCAATAAGTCAATCTTTTCATTCAGAAACACAAGACAGAAGCTTAAGCTTCACAAGAGAAAAATAGGTGAAGCCTTCACAAAACCATTTGCCTGACAATCTCCACAGATGCCATCATAAAACAAAAAGCATAAAGAATTATTCATCTGAAAATTACAACCCTTGAAGATGCTGAAGACCAGAACTCAACTCACAGGCATCACTGACTGAGTTGAGAGAGTGAGAGTGTGTGTGTTAAGGTGCCAACTCACAGGCATCACTGACTGAGTTCAAAGTGTAAGTGTAAGTGTAAGTGTAAGTGTAAGTGTAAGTGTAAGTGTAAGTGTAAGTGTGTTAAGGTGCCTGTACCAGACAAACTGAAGTAAATGAGAAGATTTTATTATTAAATACTGTAGATCATTACTCAGTATTTAAAGAACACAATCCATTTTCCAACTTAAGAAGTAGAAAGTCATGTCAAACAGAATTATGGATACACACAAACATTCTAAAAATATTTAATGAAAAAAGGCAGCAATTCCAAAGAGCAGAGAAATGAAGATTGAAAACCCATGATACCTAAAAGTAGATAAGGCAGAATAAACATGCTTGGTGTTCTGTTCCCTAAGGCGTTCTCTCAAACTGCTTTTATACCATACCTTTCACAAGGTGAGAAGTCGATAAGCTGTACCCCTTGGTGACTGAACCTCTGAATCTGTTTGAACTTCTCTCCTCCCCATAGAGCAATGCCTCTCTGATGGAATGTAGCCAGGTAAGTACCTTTTGGGGACCAGCGTACATAGGTTTCCGTCCACCGCTGCAGATAAAGTGTACAGTATACATCAGAGCTGAATTACATTCAGAAGACTCTCAGTATGTGCAGTTTGTAGCTTCACTCTCCCTCAAGTAATCCAGCAGCCACCATTCACACAAGCTTAAACATGACTGGAGTGCAATTCTTATTTCCTTAGTCTGATTGTTTCCTGGAAAATGCCTTTGAATGAAACTTCAAGTTTCAAACACTCACTAACCAGAAGAATAAAACTAGTGAGCTAGAGGTGGATGGTAGTGGGAAGCCTTCAGCAGTGTCCAGCGCTAGTGAGAAGCTCAGCATGCCACTTGTTCTCTGACTACTGGGAAGGGTGTGTTTTAATCTTCCTAACAAAACGTAGCTCCTGAACCTCACCTAGTGTGAGGGAAAAAGGCATCTTCTATATGAACCTTGGTTAATAAGCATCTGGTGATTTGGAATAATGTTCACCACCCCCAAAATCAATTTCTCCCTACTTCTTGCCTTCCCCTAACCATAACCGAGGAGCTCCTGGTCATCAAAAAAATCTTGTTGAGGTCTCCTTCCCTGGCCTCTAGAGCAGATGACATGTGAGCTGCTGGTGATGGACTGCCTCCAGTACCACGCCTACCACAAATCTTCAGTGCTCCTTCTCTCAGCAGAGACACAATAAGAGGAGCTAGGGAGTAGCATGCACTCGACAGCAGTAAACTCCCACTCACCACTGATGTGCAAAATCAGAGTTTGACAGATCTCTGCTCATCTACATCTTTTGATCCGAACATCTTAGTCTGATTTTTATCATCCCTAATTTATAGATAGGGAGGTTAATTGAAATCACAGCAAGGTAGTAGTAGTAGTAGACCAACTCAGTTCACATTCAACTTTATTTCCTTTCTAAAACAGGCAACCCTGCCTCTAAATGAATGACATTATCTCCTTTAGAAGATTAAAAACAAAACAAACAAAAGTACTCTGAACAGCAGGAAATGGAGAAGTTGTTTTCATCAAAGAAAGTGAGTGTTACAACTCTATTCTGCACATCCCAGCACACAACAATTGAACAAGATAGTTATGTCACTACTGCCCCAGTTTCCTGAGTTCACCACTTTTTCAGAGCCTTAATGACCATATTGCATTTGGAATATGCAGCTGTTCTTTCAGGGACACTCACTGGTCTTTCTTCAATTGCGACTGGTTCCTTTGCATCATTCCAATAGATGCAAGTGCGGTCTCCTGACTCAAAGATCACACTGTATTGATCCCTACAGTCTGGGTCCTCCAACCAGTAGCGAAGATTCCCCTAAAAACAGAGTCAGGAGCTAAGGAAGCAAATTCTCAAAAATACCATATTCATGCTCCAGGATGAAAATTCTATTTTATGAGCACATGATAATAAAAACCAAAGATAATTACAAGCCACAAGTTATTTAACTACAGATTTCAGCAATTTAATTCTCTAGCTATTTTGGCTTAAATTTTGGAAAAACACATTAGCAATTTGAAATATCAGGACCTCATTTCCCTCTTTGCCCAAGAACTATGGCAAGTTCTTTGGATGAACTGCAGCTCTCCATCATGGGGAAGATAATTCTTAAACAGTAGCAGCGGTCACTATGAAAGCAACATAGCTTTGTTCTGTATTTTTTGTATGAATGCCACAACAATAAGGAGTTTTAGAACGTGGAATATTTTAATTCAAAGCTTCGTGTAACATATCCGTTTCATCTTTCAAACAAAGAAACAAAAACATACCAAGTCTTTAAATGGCTGTTTCTCTGGGATGTCCCATTCTTCACTGATTATCATGTATCTAGAAGAGTGATTTGATCAGTTACACATATTACAGATGCCTTTGATCAGAAGTAGGCTACAACATGATCTTTAGGAATAAAGACGAGAGAACATGATGGCTACACTCACTTGTCAAAATCAGTGAAAAGGTTGACTCTGAAAGTGTGCTGCTTGTCCAACTTGTATCCATCTGCATTTTTCACAGCATCCACTGCATGTGCTGGGGACATGTATTCCAGGAAAATATACCTAAGATAAAAGAGATAAATGTGATTACTCAGTAGCAACCTGCCTGTAGTCAGCATTAGCCATATGGTGGGCAAATTAACTGAAAAGCTAGTACTCAATCCAGAAGGCAAGATTGAAGAAGTTGCCAGTTCTGGTATAGGAGAAGGCAATTAATCTCCACTTTGCTCATATAAGTATTTTTCTTAATCATATATACATGACTTGGATCAAATTTTTCTGTGCCTTCTTGAAACTGCGTGGAACAGATTATGAAGGCATATTCACACACAGCAGAACTGCAATAAGTGCTACCATCAGGTAGATGGGTAAGCAGCTCTTCCCATTAGAATGGCAGGACATGTTTGAGAAGTGAGCAAATTCAGAGAGATACATAAAACTTTTCATTCATATGTTCTGGGCCCTCAAAATACAACTACTACTCTCCACCAATGTTCCCTCTAATTTTTATATCCATGTGCGGAATTAATTTTGTCACGTGCACCAATATGGAGTTGTGTGTGGCGAAGGTGGGGCCGAAGGGTTCAGAGTGTGGGAGGGGGCTCAGGGCTAGGGCAGAAGGTTGGGGTGCGGGCTCCGGCTGGGGTCAAGGATGACAGGTTTGGGGTGCAGGCTGCCCCAGGGCCAGGGGAGAGGCACCTCTCCCTGGCCGTGGCCCTGCACACCCACTACCTCTCTCCTCTCCAGTCCAGGCCCCTGTGGCTGCACAGCCCTTGATAGCCTGCTGTGTAGCCACACAGCTTAGAGGGAATTTAGCTCTCCACTTCAAAACAAAATTATAATCAAACTCCTCCTTTCCAAGTGGAGTCCAGTCTGTAACTTAGAAGAAGCCAGAATTCATGGAACAGTGGACATAGGACCTAATAATGTCCCACAGAAAATGATTTTCAAGGTACCTGGATTTGTTTTGTAGAGTTTATCCTGACTGAGCTGAAAGCCCTCCAGCCCACAGGAATTATTCCAGCCCTACAACTCTAGAAAGCATATACTGAATATTTTGACAACAAATTACATTCTCTCATCTGCCATATTAGGTCTCCAAACCCCAAAGAGAAATATGCTACTCTCCAGCCACCTTAACAGTCTCACTGAGCTGAAATCTGGGATAGTGATAATCAGAAGAGAAAAAATAGCAAGTAACTCAGTATTGCAAAACAACAACAAAAATACCACCACCCAAAGTCTGTAATTACCTTCCCCCAAGCCCAAGATGTTTGTTACCCATTTGTTCAACATGACTACATCTATTTTCCTATACAGCTGTAGTCTAGGAAACAATTAAGCCCTTCAGTGTCCTCAGGATCTTGTGTCTATATCACTGAGATAGCATGCCAAAGTGCCTCTATGGACATCATCCTATTCTGTTATGTCAATGTCAGAATTTTAGCCCACAAATGTCTATTAGCATTCAAAGGATTACCCTGAACAATGTTTCAATCCCATTTACAGCAGGAGTTCTCATTACTCACCCCTTTGTCTTCCCATCTGCTTCTGGGTAAAATTCATTGGTAATTTTCCCAAACTTGGAAAAGATTTTGTGAATAACATTCTTCAGTTTCTCAAGACGGTCTGGTCCAACTTGGGGAACATTATCCACTACAATTACTGAATCGATTCCATCTGCCTCCTGTGGCTGGTCTTTTAGCACATCACCAAGTAATTCTGCAAAGAGAAAGAGGGAAAAACTCAGCACCAATCTCTGGATTGAATGGGGAAGGGAGGAAAGAGATGAGAATTCAATAGCTAGTTACCTACACCCTTCTCAAACACCTTTAAAAAGTTCAGGAGTAACTGAAAGCTGTATGGAACACTGAGCTTGACTGAGTTTAGTAAAACGTTACCAAAATCCCCCCCGGCCCCACACCATTTTAACATAGGTGTACTCTACTAGGACATGCTCGCTATAGGGCACAATTTCCTGAAGATCACAGATGCTAGCTTGACATGACAGACCAAGTTCCATTGTTTCTCTGGGAAAGATCTCAATACTTTATATTTAAAAAGACACTGTCCTACAAGTCCCCCAAATTGCTCATGAATCAGAACACAACAACAGTTACCCACAAACCCACACTGAACTAAATGCTGACATCAAGAAAGAAAGAATTTTGACATCACCTTTCCTCCCACATCAAAAAAGTCTTAGCATGATTCTCCATTGGAAGCCCTGTATGTTGTAGCATCACTGTAATTACGGTTGGGAAGTCATGCTCATTCTAAGCCTTTAATTAGAACTTCGGAGATGATGCATGGGGGGGAGGAGCACGTATGTCCCCCTCCCCCCCAGATTTCTGCCAAGCAGGGTTCACACCAGAAGGTGGCCAGCAGCAGCCTTTCAGCACTGTGCTGGCAGGAAGGGATGGGAGCTGCTTCCAGCTGGGGTGGGGCCAGGGATGAGGGGCTTGGGGTGCAGGAGGGGGCTCTGGGTTTGGGGAGGTAGGGGCACTGGCTTACCTCAGGTGGCTCCCAGTCAGCGGCGCACCGGGACTAAGGCAGGCTGCCTGCCCTGGCACCGTCCATGCTGCGCCCCAGAAGCGTCCAGCACCTAGATGGGGGAAGGAGGCGCCACATGCTGCTCTCGCCCACTGGCGGCACCACCACCCCAGCTTCCATTGGCCGAAGTGTGGAGCCGATGCTCGGGGCAGGGCCAGCGTGCGGATCCCCGTGGCCCCCCTGCTCAGGAGCCGTACCTGCTGGTCACTTCCGGGATGCAGCCTGGTGCCAGGACAGGTAGGGACTAGCCTGCCTTAGCACCACCAACCGGACTTTTAACGTCCCGGTCGGTGGTGCTGACCGGAGCCGCCAGGGTCCCTTTTCGACCAGGTGTTCCAGTCAAAAAGCAGATCCCTGGTCACCCTATATGGAAGTGAGGAAAATTTGTTAAACCATTTTAAGCATGTGGCAACTGAATGTGTCTTCTCAACCCTCTTGACATTCTGACAGGTCATCCGTATCCTGCAAACCCTCCTAGCCCCTCTCCTACAACACCCTTTAAATTGTCTGAGAAAAAGCTTAGCTGGTAGGATGGTACAGTGAATCTGTGCTTCAAGTTTCTATTTGGAAGAGGAAGTTAAAAGCAAAATAGTCTTACTCTAATATTATGGTTGAGGTTTTACATATACAGAAGTCAGGAAATTCAGAGGTATAGTTCCTACAGAATGGACACTACAAATTTAGTTCTCACTAGGGAGACAGTGGTAGTTCAAGCTATAACTGAACTTCTATTCTAATCCTCCATTTTCACACACATATATTAAGGCATAAACATTATGTATGTGCAACGTATCCAAGGTACAATTGCTCTGGGAACCATAACTTTCACATGCACATAAGTCACAGAGCCTCAACAACAATGTTGCATTCCTGTAGTTTTTCCATTTCATATAATGCAAGTCGGATTTCTGGGTATCTAATTCTAGGAGTGTCTAGTATATCTGCTTTACCTAGCAAAGCCCAAGATTTATAAACAGTGCATCCCATTACCTCGTTATACTATAAGACAGAAAAATATCTCCTTCAGTTTTACCAAGGGTTCTAGTTATGCTATCTATCTGACTGAGTGGAACAAAGTCTATTGATGAAAAGGCTAAATAGGGGCAGGAAAAGGAGATCTGGAAACAGCAGAGCAGAAATAATTCTGACAATCCTGGTTCCTTCACATACTCAAATGATTATCTGAATTCAATCAATTTATGCCTGTAATTTCCAAAAAAGATGAATCATTGCAAAAAACAACTAAAAATTATAGCTCATACAGAAAAAAGAGATAGGTGTCATTTCACTTTTGAAATGCAATTTAAAGATGCAGTCTGGAGAGTCAGACTGTGTAGACAGCATTCAGAGATCAGGAAGATTTAATAAGCACCATGAAAACACTTAAATACCAGAAAACATTACAAGGTGCTGGTAGTGCTTAGAGCTTTAACCACCAGCTTTTGCCAGTTGTCTAGTAACTGACGTGATCAGAATTTTTGAATTATTTACCCAGAGGCTGAAACTGGGAAAGAAAAAAAAAAAAAAAAAAAAAAAAAAGAGGACAGTGTTGGGAAATATCTGGCATTGATAAATGCTTACTCAATTTCACCCAATCAGAAAACAGAAAATTAGGCCGTGTGTTATTTTTAATTTAGTGAATATACAATTAAGTTGTCTGTTAAGCCTGCTATAGTTTGTTCCAAACTGTTCAGGTTTATGCATAACATTACCAAGATTACACAGGACTGACAGTTACTATACAGTTTTTGGCAAACTGTGTTAGCACCACAGTATTATTATAATGAAGGGTAGATAAATGCAAGTTATTTTTTTGCTTCTTTATGAGGCAAGAAGTCTAAACTCAGATTCCAAGGCCAAAAGGGACCATTGTGATCATCTCGTCTTACCTCCTGTATAATACAGGACACAGAACTACCCCAAAATAATTCCTAAAGCATATCTTTTTGAAAAACATCCCATCTGTATTCAAAATTCACCAGTGATGGAGAATCCACCATGACCCTTGGTAAATTGTTCCAATGGTAAAGTACCCTCCCTGTCAAAAATGTACACACTGTTTTCAATCTGAATTTGTCTAGCTTCAATTTACTGCCACTGGATATTATATCTTTCTTTCTCTGTTAAATTGAAGAGCCCATTATTAAATATTTGTTCCACATATAGATACTTATAAACCAGCCAAGTAACCCCTTAACCTTCCCTTTGTTAAATTAGACTCCAAGAGCTCAATCTATTTATCACTAAAAGGCCTATTTTCTTATTCATTAATCATTTTTGTGGCTTTTCTCAGAACCCTTACCAATTTATCAACATCCTTCTTAAATTGTGGGCACCTGAACCAGACAGTATTCCTGCAGCAGTCACACCAGTGCCAAATACAGTGATAAAATAACCTCTCTAGTCCTACCTGACATTCCTGTTTATCCATTCTAGGATCACATTAACTCTTTTTGACAACAGTGCAGTCCTGGGGGAATTCTGCACCACTGTGCATGCGCAGAATTCATGTCCCTCAGCAGAATTTACTTCCCCACAGAACATGATGGGGAAGCAAAGGAAAGCCACACAGGGTCGGGGGCAGGGCTAGTGATGCCAATGCGCATAGTTTTTTGGGGGGGAAATTGCCCCCCAAATAAAGGCAAGGCGTGTGTGTGGGGGGGGGGGGGGGCGATCATATGGGGTCACGTGCCACTGCTTCCACCATTTCTGTGAGCGCAGAGCCGCCCAGCTGAAGGAGTGTGCGGCTCAGCTCTGCTAACTCTGCAGCTGGATGCCACCTCCTGGGTCCTAGTGCCGGTCATGCTCCCTTTCTGTGTGTTGGGAGCCATCCTGTTATCTGTACAAAAGTGAGGGCCTGCAGTGGGGCAGGGCAAGGAGGGGCGGGGGGAAATGAGGGAAGGAGGATGGGATGTGGAAGAGAAAGGGATGTGGGAAGTGGGAGCCCAGCATGTGGCGTTCTCTTGGCAGTAGCTGCTGGGGATCCCCAGTAAAGCAGGCCCATCAAACCCCCACCCCCCCTGCACCTGGACCACCCCGATGAACCACACACACATCTGGACTCCCACCCTACTGAGTCCTAAGCAACTACACCTGGATCCCCACTCCCCCAGCACCTGGACCCCCCCGTGAAGCCCCCTCCTCCTATGCCTAGACCCCTGCCCCCTATGAGCCCCAACCACCTGCACCCAGAACTCCCCCAATGAGTGTGTCTGAATCCCCTACTGAACTGCCTTCACCCAGATTTCCCCATACAGAATCCTCTCATCCCACACCTGGATCCCCCCCAACATTAGAGTCCAGCTGGGCGGAGCCTGCCTGCCCACACCTGGAGTGGAGGGGCAGGCTCATCCCTTGTGCTACGTTAGGGTCAGGTGCAGCAGGGTGGTCTCCCACCTCCATGCAGCCAGTGGCCTGTGCTCCCCCACTGCCATGCTGGAGCCTCCACATTTATGTATTGACAAAATCTGTAGAATTTTAAAATATCATGCACAGAAATTTTATTTCGTTGGCACAGAATTCCCTCAGGAGGGACAGTGTCACATTGGGAGCTCATGTTCAGTTGATTATGCCCCACGGCCCTCAAATCCTTTTCAGTCATTTCTTCCCAGGACAGAGTCCCCCATCCTGTAAGTATGGCCTATATTCTTTGCTCCTAGCTGTATACCATTTACATTTAGCTGTATTAAAACGCACATTATTTGCTTGTGCCCAGTCTATCAAGTGATCCAGATGTCACCAGATTCAGAGCACTGTCTTCACTATTTACCACTCCCCAATTTGTGTGTCTTCTGCACACTTCATCACTGATGATTTTGTGTTTTCTTCCACATCGTTGATAAAAATGTAAATAGCATAAGGCCAAAAACTGATCCCTGTGGGACCCCGCTGGAAAAAAACACCCACTTGATGATGATTCCCCATTTATAAAAAACACTGAGATCTATCAGTCAGTTTTTAATCCATTTAATGTGCGCCATGGTAATTTTATATGATTCTAGTTTTTTTTGTTTGGTTGCTTTTTTTTTTTTAAATCAAAATGTCATGTGGCAACAAGAACATAAGAACAACCATACTGGGTCATACAAGTAGTCCATTCAGCCCAGTATCCTGTCTTCCAACAGTGGCCAATGCCAGGTGCTTTAGAGGGAATAAACAAAACAGGTAATAATAAAGTGATCGATCCCCTCTAGCCCATTCCCAACTTCTGGCAAAGAGAAGCTAGGGACACTTCGGAGCATGGTTTTTCATCCCTGCCCATCCTGGCCAACAGCCATTGATGGACCTATCCTCCACGAACTTATCTAGATCTTTTTTGAACAAGTCAGCCACCACTAATTTTGGATAAAGAATGCATTTGTTAAAAGATTAGACACATGTCCCCTTCAATTCAGGTGTTAGAGATCACAAAACAACCCTGAGACCCTGCAGAGGTCCTCCAGTGGAACCTGGGGAGATTAGATAACATTAAAATAGGTAACCTTAAATTTTTTTATTTTTTTTAAACGATCTACTATCCGAGTAACAACTAGGATAAGTGAGGAAAGGTTAGAGAGCAACCCCACCTTCCCTTTTCCATTTTGTTGTCTTTGCACACTTGACAGCAGTATGCATAGTCTATGTCACTGTTTCTGCTGCATAGTCAGTTTCTCCTGTTTGTGTTGGGATTTTAAAAACAGAGGAAAGAAACATTCAAAATACACACAACTGTAAAACTATAAATTGCCAGGAGGAATCACAGCATAGGTGAACTACATTAAAACTATTTCTAAATAATTGTTGAAACCAACTACAGTCAAGTTGATAGTACCTATTTAAAAATGACAGATTATATATTTAACAAATTTCAGGATCTCTCAAATATGCATACTACCCATATTGCTATACATGTCAGAAACCTAGACCCTGCTACAGGCAGACTTGGAGACGCTAGAGGCATTCTATATGGGCTGTCAGTACCGAATCCTGAGTAAAAAAAAATACGGTTTGACATTGTGCAAGATGTCACAATCTCACAAAGACCTAGCCTCCCTTCACTCATCATATCCAAAAGTGGCATTGCATGCTTTTCAGCCATGTCACCAAGATGGACAAAAGCATCCCAGGACACTGTGCGCTCTCCAATTTCCACGGACATAAGGGGTGCACATACTGACCCTACCTGTCTTGCCTGTGGTGCCACCCCAGAGACACAACAGTCCTTAGTAGACTGTGCACTGTATCAACTAGCGTGACCATGGGCAATGGCATCACACTCGGCATTGTGTAGCGAATTTCTCAGAGCTTAATCCTATGACTCAGTGAATTTCTGGGGCAGCATGTAAGAGAACATATTAGCGTTGTGAACACTGACAAGAAGAGAAACAGTACTTCACAAGTCTCTTGGCAAGTCACTACATGGTAGGCCCTTAGGATCTTTAAATTTTGCTTGATCTTTTCCCAGTAAGTTATTTATGTGGTCTTATCCTGCTGATAGCCCACAGCTGACACAGAAGCATGTTTAGCAGTTAATTCCTCCTCACATAGAGGTCTGGGGCAGTGACCATCTTTTTGTTATGTTTGTGCAATGCATAGTACAGTGGAATCTTGGTCCATGACTAGGGCTCCTAAACACCACCATCACCAGTCTGAATACTACTTGCTTTTAAGGTAACATTTACATTTAGAAAGGGGTCTACTGTATTGCTGACAATGGCGATCAGCAACAGGTCCCCTATGATGGGCCAGTTGCCAAAACTGATTTAACTGCTATTGAGTGAAATCAAGATCATCCTCCACGGATTCTCAAATCACATTTTCTGCAGTGGTGTTGAAAATAGGTTCACCTAGTTTACATTACCTCTTAGTTCAGGACAAACTGATGCAGATGACTACTGTCAGAAACAAATTAATTTTCTAGTGCATACAGGGCTCTCAGGATGAACATCCAGAGTTTGCAATACCATTCTCCTAGTAGCCAAGACAGCAAAATACATGAAAGACATGGAAGTGTAATCACTCTTGTCTGGGATTTAGGTGTTGGTAGTTTAGTTTGTAGACACTTCAGGCCCCAGAGTGAAAGAAGGAATTTTGAAATCTCTGCAGGGACATGACAGCTAACCAGAGAGGATGAATTTTAATCAAACACCAATGTGTTATTTACAGTATTTTTCCTTGCCTTAGCAAGAATTTATATATTATATATAATAAAAACAGAAATGGAAGCATTTCCCAACAAGAAGTGACAGACCAAAGGCCAAAGAAGAGAAACTCCACTGAGAAGAAATGCAAGACATGTTTATGATCAGACAGAACCACTGATTGTATAAGGAAATCTCAGAGTTAAGATTTCTGAACGACTTAAAGTCTTTTGCATAATCAAGTTCCTAGACATCTAGATAGACTGAGTAATACATATTTAAACTTGTTTTTGGTAGATTCTCCCTGCTGTACTATATACACATAAACACAGCTTTATCGGGATTGAATTAGGGTTGTACTGCAGGAAAGACCTACCAGACCAGGTTCCTTGGCCTGCTCCTCTCATGCGGCTCCTAGCTAGCACTAGCTCATAGGGCAAAGAGCTAGTATAGCCGGCATGTATACTCCACCCTACAGTGCATGTCAGGCAGGGAGAGGTGCTGTGCTCCTGGAATCTGCAAATGGCAGATGTTCCCTTGGGGACCATTACCAGATGATCTAAACTAGGGAGGGCATGCAGACATTAGGAAGCCATAACTGACTCCCTGATGTACCCCCTGACCCCTGAGATACCTGACATAGCAGAGGATTTGGTCCACTGCAAAGTAAAAGGAATTAACTTACCAGCACAGTCACAATAAGTGAAGAGTCAGTGGATCAGAGTGGAGAGGGTGGGGACTAAAGATATTACAGAAAAAAGGATAACGTTTCCAATGGCTTTCCACAAGCACAAGATTATTCTTAGTTCAATGACTGAGATGGACATATTACTTCCTTTTTCCTTCAAAAATAGATCATCAAGAGAAAGGGAGAACAGTTCAAGAAGCAGTGAGCAAAGATGCTAGCGCGCCAACCAGCAAGAATTAGATTAAAATCCTGTAACCAGGTTACTTATATGACATTACCTAAACACCAAAAAGAGTTTAATCCTTAATATTGAAGTGGGAAGGGAGAGCCTACCTGGTTCTGGAATGGAATGAAGATAAAAATTAACACAGTCATTCCAAACTCAGCACAGGGTATGTATACTCCACAATTTAAAAACTCACAGCAGTTGACTCAGGCTCACAGGGCTTGGGCTAAGGGGCTATTTAACCACCTTGCAGGATCCTAGAACCCAGGCTCCAGCAGGAATTTCTACATCCCAATTAAGCAGCTCCTTAGCTGGCACGACCAGCCAAGGATGTTTAATTGCAGTGTAGACATACCTAAAGGGCATCTCCCAAGATGGGGTTAAAAAAAAAAAAAAAAAAAATCTAACCAAGCAGTTTTCACTGACTGCTTTAACTACTGCACAAGTTTAGAAAAAACAAACATACAAATAAGTTTTAGTCTAAAGCAATTTTTGTACAGTTTTAGAGTTTAACTGTTCCAATGTAGTAAAGTAACATCTCACTGCCCTGCAATATACACACCATACATGTATAGTTTACTAGTGGAAATAACTGATTTTCTTATTTAATTTATATGCAAGTCAGACACTGCACTTAGTAAATATAGGCTCTCATAATGTCTGTCTGTTTCAATATAGTAAATACAGGTACAGCACAACATTGCTTACAACATTCCACTGTGTGCAAGTTTAGCTGGTTTACCAAGGTCTCACTATAGTAAAGAAATGTTTTTTGAGTAGTTTCTCCACCCCACCCCCAACACAACAAATTATATGCATCTCTAGATAATTACACAGGATAGCATTCAACTATATTTTCCACATAGCCACACAGCTTGGATTCACTAGTACACCTCTACCCCGATATAACACGACCCAATATAACATGAATTTGGATACAATGCGGTAAAGCAGTGCTCCGGGGGACCGGGCTGTGCACTCCGGCGGATCAAAGCTAGTTCAATGTAACACGGTTTCACCTATAATGTGGTAAGATTTTTTGGCTCCCGGGGACAGCGTTATATCAGGGTAGAGGTGTACTAAATAAATTGCTCTTCAGCTATTGCATTCTGAAGATCACATAAGAGCAACCCTATCCACTCACTGATGCAATTACCCCTCCCCATCCTTCTCAAAACTTTTCACTCCGCAGACTTTGAGGAGGGGTCCACCAATCACTGGTGTTTGACAGGCTAGTCTGAAAATTCCTGTGCTAGAAAATCCAAAATAACTAAAAGGATGAGATCTGGGAATGATCAAGTGAATTACTTCATTGTCTTGGGCTGGCCAATATGCAGATACTTATAAATGTTAGTGGGTTTAAGAAGAAAGGGCAATTAGGTTTACCAAGTATTTTATGGTACATTGACATGAAAGGTACTTAATAGGTTTGGTTTAATAGGTTTTATAGGATAATAAAAACACTTCTCTTAACATACTTCTTGTTTAAGTGTACTCGAAATACAGCAGTACTAATACATTGTACTAATATAGAAGAGGATCTCTACTGCTCACACATGCACAGAAGCCATCTGCTAACATTGTGAGCCCTTCATGACAGAGACTCTATCCCCGCTGTGCATTTGTATGTATAACGAAGTGAAGATCCTATCCTGAAGGGGATTCTGAATATGCTGCTGGAACAGAAACAACACATACTAACAGCGTGGCTGGCATGTGCTGGATGTAAGAGACGCCTGCTCTGGGACCCCGGGTGCGAATGCCAAGTAACACTACACACCGCGCAGCAGATCATGGGGGCTTGTGACAGCATCAGCTCGAGCTGTACTCCCCCCCCAACCCCCGGTGCAATCGGACCAGCTGGCACGGGGGGGAACCTGGGGTCTTGAGGACACGAGCCTCCCCCGCACCTCACCAGCTAGTCAGCAAGGGGACCAGGATCCACGGCCTCTATAGAGCCGCGTCAGTGGTGCCCCAGCTTTGCTCTTCTCAGCACAGGGAGCGCTCGGCGAGCCGGGCCTAGAGATTCCCGTCAGGCCGCCCACGAGCGAGAGCTCGGGCAGGACACGGGCGCTCGCCTCCCTCACGGGACGGGAATCCACGGCCTAGCTTGCGGACTCTACGCCCCCCGCACCGAGGCCCAGGCAGGCACCCAAGGCCCCGGTCTCTGACGGCTCCGCAGACCCGTGGGCCCTGCAGCTCGCCCCTTCCCGCCTGTCCAGTTCTGCGCTGCTCCGGCTGCCTCTGGAGGCCCACCCCCAGACCCGCGCGCCTGGAGGCCCAGCCTGACCAGGCCGAGGCCCCCGGCGGCCCCGCCACGCATCCCCGGCCTCCGCACCTTCCTCGCTGATGTCGTCCACGAAGTCCTCGGGGTCGCTGAAGGAGATGCCGTCCTCGGGCTCCTCCGCGGGCCCGGCTTCCTCCCGCTCCTCGGCCTCCTCCCGGTCCTCGGCCTCCGCCTTCTCCTGGGGGGTCTGCTGGCCGGGCGGCTCCTCCTGGCTGACGACGGCCTCCTCAGCAGCGGGCGAAGTGGGCGATGGCGGCGCCGGCTGCTCCTCCTGGGAGTCGGGCGATGATGGCGGCGGCGAAGACGCTTCCTCCCGCTGGGGGGGCCCGTCCGGCAGCTCGGGCTCGTCCCCGGACCCCTCGGCTCCGGCCGCCGCGGGCGCCTGGCTCTCCTCCGTCTCCTGCATGGGGAGCGGGTCGCTGCTGGGCCGGCCGCGCTCGGTCAGGCTCTCCGGGGAAAAGCAGGGGGGAGGGGAGTCTCCTACTGCTGGGCCATGTGCGCGAGACCCGGCGGGCATGGCGAAGCAGAACACACCAACTCCTAGTGTGTGTGTGGGGGGGGTGGGGGTGTAATTTTTCCACCCAGTACCTTCCTCTCGCCACACGCTCTATAATCACCCGGCCCTCTTCTCCCTCCCGCTCCCGACAGCGCCGATCGCGACTTCAATCCCTACCTCCCATCAAAACCAATTCTCCCTTTTTTCATACACCAGTTTGGTTTAGTCCAACATGGCCGCCCTCGTCAGCGGCCCTAGGTGAGGCCTGACTGAACCATCTTGGAAGGTGGAAAGAGAGAGATACCAAATACCCCTCTCTGTATAGATTAAAAATAAAATGCACCCTGGGTATCAGATACCGCAGCATATTTAAGACGGGGGGTAAAATGAGAAAACGGTATAATAATAGGATAATATATCCCTGGTACTCCTACAAATGTTGTGTAATGGACTTGTCCAACGCGTGGACGCTACCAACGCCAATCGAAGGGAGGGTAATATGGGGCAGTACAAGGAGGAGACACACAGCAAAAATTAGGAAGACTATTTGAACCCCCAGTAAGAAGGGGTCACGTTCAGGATGGTACGGTCCAACAAGGGCCGCCACATCAGCGCTCGCTCTCCTTCACGTGGTCGGAAGAGCACTTCCTAGGGAGGTTCCAGGCGCTGGGAGCAGGGACGTGTGACCGCCATGACACTAGAGGCAAAGCATGAGCTTGAAGTGACCCTGGTGTACCAGGGTGATAAGTATCAGGGGGAAGCCCTGTTAGTCTGTATCTACAAAAACAACAAGGAGTCTGGTGGCACCTTAAAGACTGATGATGAAACTCTGCTTTCTGTCTGGGGCAGGGACCTTGGGAAAAGGGGTATGGAGTTGTTCACCTCCAGGCAGTCCTCGTCCTAATGCCGCACCTGAAAGGGGCGAGGGTATGGGATACAGAGCAATAAAGCTTTAGGGCACCATCTGCAATCTAGCCACAGCCTAAATAAGGTATGGGATGATGAACCGTTCACCTGGGGCCCCGTGTGCAGTGGAGTCCTAGATGGATGGCCCTGAGTACTGGGACATGGGGGAGTCACCGCCTCATCAGAAACAATAGAAACGGGACACAACTGTTTTCTCTGTTACTGGTGCCTGGATAAGGAGTGGCTGAAGGTACCATTTGCTGATGCAATGAGAGAGAGAGTGGCTGCCTTAAAACTATTTAGAAGGACACCATCAGTTTGAAATCTAGTAATTTTGTAAATATTACAAAAGTCATTACAGGTGACTACATCAATTGCTCTGCCAATTTTTGTGATTTTTATAATCAATCACATTTTCACCCTTTTAAAAATATTTCTGTCTCCCCTACCACCAGCAAGGACACTGTCTGATGAAATGACTATTCAGGAGAAACACTGAACGTAATTCTATGTAAAGTGCAGTCAAAGTCATAACATAAAACTGGAGAAAAATTATTTTTCTCTAAGCTCTTTCCGTGCTCTTTAAGTGTCATTTGTAACAATATTGGGTTTTAAATTTCAGTGTGTTGCCCCTTTAATTCCCACATTTCCTACAGAGGTGATCGGCAAATGATTTTCTGAGCAAGTCCACTTATTATTTATGGGTGCATTACCTGCCAAGAAGCCATGTAAATTCTGGTAGGAACTCTTCAGGCCTAAGGCCAAAGGAAAAAAATGTGAAGTACCATTTGAAGTTTGTGACACAGTATGACGTATTCAGAGTGGCATATATAAGGCAGGATGTGAACATGGATCTTAGAGTTGATTGTGGATATCGTCTCAATTTTAAAGAGACATTTAGGAGAAGAAACTTGAGGGGGAAAAGTCAGGAAATCCAGACTTGTTATTTTGCAAACTAGTCACAAGATGTCACTCTAACTCCTCTCAAATCTAGCTGACTTGGTGTACAGTAACTCCTCATTTAATGTTGTAGTTTATGTTCCTGAAAAATGCAACTTTAAGCGAAACGATGTTAAGCGAATCCGATTTCCCCATAAGAATTAATGTAAATGAGGGGGTTAGGTTCCAGGGAAATCTTTTTCACCAGACAAAAGACTATATATATATATATATATATATATATACACACACACACACAGTATAAGTTTTAAACAAACAATTTAATACTGGTACACAGTGATGATGATTGTGAAGCTTGGTTGAGGTGGAGGAGTCAGAGGGTGGGATATTTCCCTTACTGCTAAATGATGAACTAGCAATTGGCTGAGCCCTCAAGGGTTAACTCTCTCACTACAAGGCAGCAGGAATGGAGGGAGGGGGTATGTGTGTGTGAGAGAGAGAGATGCGCATTTCCCCTTTAAGTACACTGCCTTGTTAATTAGATCAGCTTGCTGAGACCAGCTGCTGCAAGCTCCCTCCGTCCTGAGCCCTGGTGTGTCCCCCCTGCTCTATGGAAGATGGGGTAAGCAAGGTGCAGGGGAGAGGGAGACACCCTGACATTAGCCCGCCCTCTTCGTTCCCTCCAAGGCAGAGGGCAGGAGCAGCACATGGCAGTGCGGGGAGGGACAGCTGCAATTGCTAGCCTGCTGGGTGGCTGCAGCACAGGGAACTTAGGGGAGCCAGGAGCTGATAGGGGGAGCTGCTGGTCCACCCTAGTTCCAAGCTCCCACCAGCTAGCTGCAACGGGCTGCTCTTCCTGCAAGCAGTAGACAAAGCAGGCGGCTGCTAAACGACGTTAGAAGGGAGCATTACACAACTTTAAACAAGCATGTTCCCTAATTGATCAACAACGAAACAATATTAAACGTTAACAATTTTAAGTGAGGAGTTACATATTCTTCCCTGGGCCCCAATCCTAAATGGTATTTAGGCATCTAAATAACTTTGAGGATCTAGGCCCTGAAGCTCTTAAAGAAGGAAATTTAGAATGGGCTATTTTTATGCAATGAGGGATCCAATAATAGATTTTTTTTTTCAGTTAAATTATTGTTGATTTGCATATCAGGATCTTGACTTTAGTTTGGCAGCAACATTAAGTGAAGGTGCTGGGGATGGAGCAGAGCTACCTTCAAACTAACCATTCTTCCTTTTGTTACCACTCGGATTAAACACATGACCTTTTCCCCCTCTCTTTGCCTCTGCAGTCCCCCTTCATTTGCAATAACTTTCAGCTTCTCTTCTTTTTTTATTTCTTTCCATTTCTATTGAAACTGCTCTGCTGCCCATATGCCAGCTGTTTTTCACTGCTTTTTCAATGTGTCTCTTTCCATCCTTAATCAGCAGTTTCAGGATTGGGTGGGTGTGACAGAACGTACCCCTGTGTCCACACAATACACGCTGTTGTAATAATCTTTGTATAAAGTATGCCTTGTGAGGTATCATCTGAAAACTCATAATTTGCTGGTCCATATTGTCCTGATAAAATGTGTGTGGCAACATTGTATGTGAAGTTATAAGATTTCCCTGTATAGTGTTATTAACATGTTCCAAACCTGGCAAACAGACCTGTCTCAAACAAAGGAATTTGTGTTCTGCTTAATTTGCATTTAAGTAGCAAACAGCATCATCAGGCAGGAAGGGTAGACAAAGAAACCTCAGACAGGTGAGGAAAAGCGGCAGGGAACATCCTTCTCCATAGACTGTCTGTGTCTTGAATCTCAGCCGGAAATGTTTTCCAAGAGGGGGACTGACACTATAAAAAGAAGGAACAAACACTCCAATGTGCCCTCCCTCTCTCTTTCTGTCCATTGATTCACTGCAACAGAACAGATAAAGAAAGCAGCCACTGAACTGCAGAAGGGGTCCTGAGATAAGAAGTTTAGTTAATAAGACTGTTGAGAACATGTGGTGAGAAAACTTTGCTTTGAATTTAACATAGTTTGTTAAGTTGGGCACCAGTTGCATTTTATCTTTATTTTTTTAACCATTTCTGACTTTTAGTTCTCATTACTTGTAGTCCCTTAAAGCCTATCTCTTTGTACTTAATAAACTTGTTTTATCTAATGCAGTGTGTTTAAACTGAAGTGTTTGGGAAATTCTGTTTGGAGCGTCAAGTATGTGCATATTATTTCAATTAAAGCAATATCAGACATACATATACTTGAATTGTCCAGGAGAGGGCTGGGCAGTACAGGACATAAATTTCTTGGGGAGGGAGGGGGAAATCTAAGAGTGAGTTGGGGTCACCCTGCAGTATAACTGAGGTTGGTATGAGCCAAGGTATGGTTGGCTAGCTGCAGCACACACAGACACATAGCTGGGAGTAATTTGCCTGCTGGAAGCTGTTTATAAGCAGTCCAGACTGGGCTAAAGCAGCAAAGCATTATAAAGGGTACCCCAGGTTAGAGAGCAGGGATGACACAGCTACTCATTAGTCTGGATTGAACATTGGTATGTCACAGTGGGGGAGTTTCTAATGCCCAGGGTTTTAAGTACTGACAGTTGGGGCTGATCCTGTAAACTCTCTACATACAGGAAAATGTAGGTAAATACCCACTATGTTTGTAACATTGAGCTCATTGGCCCCTGCCATCTCCATGGTGCAAATGACCCAAATGTTTTTTTCCCCTCGCTCTAGTAATTTATTATTATTTATATTACACTAATGCCTAGCGGTGTCCTATCCACTAGTCCATGTTGCCTCTTATTGCGTTTATCGTAAAAATGGTCAGTGGCTTATGCTAAAGAAGACCTTTTAAACCCTATTCAAATACCATTTCTGCAGTTGGATTATGTTTTTTTACAATATTTTTCTGCGTGACTCCACCTATAGTGTGCAAAAGCAATTCTAAATGCAGAATGTCATATTCGTATTGGGGCATAATAATAGTTTACGAAGATAAATACAATCCAAGACTGATGGCTAAATTATTCTGCTGTACATTTTGTTTACAAATTATACTGTATATCTACACAGAAAAGAGCATGGGGCCTGATTTTTAGAAGTGCTGAACATTCACAACTCCCTAGTCCCTTCCTGTCTACAAAAAGTACAAATGGCCTAGCAGCTCAGATATCCTCATCCCATTCCTATCACCCTGTACAGAAAAGGGCTGATCAGCTTCAAGATAGTCCTACTGGTTTGTTAAGAAGATGGAGTATCTGTGCTGTATTCTTTTAATTGAATAGTCAGTTTTACTCCGCTTCCTATTTTATTGGGGGAACACAGCATAAGAAGTGCTAGGGCAAGAAGGAGAAGGAAAAGGAGAATCTTTGGGTCATTCACATCTTTTGGGTGAGGAAGCCGCATGAAAAAAAGGAGATGAGAGAGTAGCATGCTCATGATTACCGAGGTCTACAAGTCTCCCTTTGTAAAGTACCTTTCTGTGTCTCAGTTTCCCTATGTAATAATGGGGATACTAATTACCTATCTTGCAGGAGTAAAATTAAGATTAATTAGTGAATGTATGTACAGTGGTTTGTAAATTAAAAGTGAAAAGTATTACTGTACTGTAGGTCGGTAGCATTGTAATGAGAAGATTCAGAATTCATAAACGTTAAATTTTACTTTCCCTCTGCTTTCTTGGATGTGTTTTCAAAAAGACCATCATGCAATATGTCTTATTTATTTATACTAGAATCAGCCATATAGTTCCAGATTGAGAAAGAGCTTTTGGTAAAATAAAATGGAGTTATCATAGAATCATAGATTATTAGGGTTGGAAGGGACCTCAGGAGATCATCTAGTCCAACCCCCTGCTCAAAGCAGGATCAATCCCCAACTAAATCCCCAAATGGCCCCCTCAAGGATTGAACTCACAACCCTGGGTTTAGCAGGCCAACGCTCAAACCACTGAGCTATCCCTCCCCCTATGCATGTCTGAAATCCTCATCTGATGTACCTTTAGAAAATACATCTGTATGACAAGTTTTCTCATGTTTGTAACATTAGTCTCTACTGTATTTGTATCTCATGCCTCTGTTAGAATGAAAACTATAACTATTGATACAATATTTTTCCAATACCTTTGGAAAAGACGTTAGATACTTATTTCAGTTGTTTATGGTGGTGTTGCATAGAAGTTGACATGCATCATAGGTTTATAGTGGCTAGAAAGCAAAACATTTTATTGAAAATATTGAATTTTAGGGACATTGGGGAACTTACTGATTATGTGATCAGATAGCAACAAAACTTCCATGCCATTAACAAAAATTTAGACTCTGCAACAACAACAAAAACCAAAAGTTTTCCTGCAGTCTCTCAAAGGGCAGGGCTATTAAGGTAAGAAATTTAGCCCCACTTTGACATTAATTACAGGTACCAACAGCATTGAAGGGGCTGAACTTTTCAATTCATTATTGATACCAATTTATTTGGCTGCTTAATTTGTTTCTCATAGTATGTGTGATGATATCTGCAAGGAAGTTTATATCTCCAGTAGCCATTCTGGAGAGCAACCACTTTATAGTATCCCCTTCTGGTTTCCAGTACAATGTTGGTTCTACCTTTAAGCAAAGGCTGTCTCTGTCAGGTAACTGCTTCTTGGACTGGTCACTTACATAATGTTTTTTTTCCCTACATTTTATGTCGTATTAATGATTTATTATGAATCAATATTAAAATTTAACTGCTTTTACAGTACTCCAAGAACCTCAGTCAGCAGGCAGAGATTACCACCTGTTCTAGTATTTTTGAATTTAACAGGGTTGACGGTGAGAAAGCTGATGGGTCCCAAAATTATCTTGAAGCCATGAAACTTAAGTAGGTGTTTTAAGCGCTTTGCTAAATCAGGGCCATTGTCATGAAGTGGTGTTGTGATCGGATGGAATACAATGCTGTCTGGATGTGATGTACTCCGGTCAGAACATCACAATGTTGTGTTGTGGCAGGACGAGGTATGGCCTCAGAACGCTGTGGTATGGGTGTCCCCATCTTTCCCCCTCTGTGCCCCCTCCCTGCCTGGGGACCCCCCCCCCCGCGCTGTGCCCCTTCACTTCTCAGCCTACAAGGCCCAGCAGCAACGGACGCTTCCCCTCAGCCCGACCCAGGACAGGCGGAGTCGGACTCTCCAGCCCCCGCTCCGCCCCCTCAGACAGGCGGGCGCTGAGGAGGAAGGGGAGGGAGGGAGGCCGCTGGGATCCCGGGCTCACATGACCGCTGGCGAGATGGACGGGGAGGTGCCCGCAGGCTCGGGGGGAGCCGGCACAGGTACGGAACAGGGGGGGCCTGTGAGGGCTGCTTCGCCCCGGGAGCCGGGGCTGTCTCTCCCCCCCCCCCCGCCACCACCACTGCCACCCACGGGAGCAGGGCGCAGGAGGAGGGGGTGTCAGGGTCTGTCTTCCCCACCACCACC